>NC_083691.1:33985948-34293879 GCF_033118175.1 Dama dama
CACTTTGGGCCCTTTTTGTGGCTCAAAAATTTCTTATCAATTCTTTAGCATATTTTCTGCAATGACTAAAAATATATATTCCATTTTCTCTGTGCTTCCAGTTCTAAATAGCCATCCTTCCCCTTGGGAAATTATTTTACCTGTTACTTCATGAGATTACTGATGTTTCTTGCTACTAATGCATGTACGGTCATGATCCCTGGAAAACTCATAACAAAATGTTACCCAGCAGCATTGTGTCTCTGAGGTCTGATTGAACCTTTAACCAGGTATCTAACTCTTGCCTTTGTCTTAGCTTTAGAAAGTGGCCATCTTTGACATAGATGATGTTTTCTTCCTTGTATATGTGTGTTCAGTAATTTGATAATCTGTATTTATTGAGTGCACTGTCCTACATTAGGTAGTAAGAGATGGTAAAAAGAGAGTAAAACATGCAGTTTTTACACTTGTGCTAACACTTAGAGAAGGTCTAAAGACAGAAAAGTCACAGGAAGTACCAAATTGATTAGAATAAGGGTCTGAAAAGGCCTCTGAAGGGGTGTTAAGAGGGAACTCAGAGCTGGGCTTGGAAAAGAGATGTGTCATTTGATGAGATGGTCTTGCAGAGGACATCTCAGGGATGTGAGAGGCATTCTTGGCTGGAACAGCCTGAGAGCAGGCCTCAACTCTGTTGAGAGATGCACACAGATAGGCATTTCTGTAGCAGACAACATAAACATAAACCCTTGTAGAAGCTTATACATAGAATGTACCCATCATTTTTTTGTGGGTGTGTTGAATTGTATTTGAAAGTAGAACTTGGAAGGGCTCCATAACCTAGGCAGTTCCTTTCCTCCTTTCTAGAGTTATAGGTCTTGAGGGAGCCAAAGGATATGTGGAGGGGAGGATGTTCATTTTGGTTGTGTACCTTGGGTATCTCCATTTCAGGTGGTTTCCTGAAGAGAGAGTGTTGATACCTTTTCATGTGCTGTTGACATTTTAGTCTGTTGCTGAGGAGAATAATCCTAGAGATTTAATCCATTGGAGGAATCCAGGAAGCCTAAGTGGTAGACTCTGACAGCTGGTCTAGACCGGTAGTTTAGGGACCATGGTCCATGAAAACAAGGCCTAAGAATCCCTTCTTCCTTCTCATAGTCTGTTAGGAAACCATGATAAAGAAAGAAACCCAAGGTTAACTTTAAGTGCCCCCATTTTTGACACTTTCCCAGTCCTGTGTAATTTATTTTAAAAGATAGAATATGTATTCAGGCATTGCTGGTGTCGTTTTACTTAGTGTAGTGTTAGAAGCACACCAGACTAATCTCTTTTTTATTTTTGTTTAAAAAAAGAAAAAGAAGGTTGCTCTTACAGAATGAAGAGTAATAAATAGTACTAGGACCAATAAAAGGAAGGCATTTCCAGTCCATTTTTACAAGAAATAACACTTTCAACCTTTCCACTTTGTGCATTTCCCAACTTGAATACTGCTCTTAAATGTCATTTATAATAAGATATAACATAGGGAATGTTTTAAATACCACATTTCAGTTGGAGATGAATAGAACATAACTTGTATTGTGTTAACAAATACATAAGTTGCTCTAAGGTGCATATTAAGCTTTAATGGGCAAAGAGATAAATATTTTGTGTCTGTTACTGTTTAACTTAAGTAACAGTAAATCTCTAAAGTCTACCAAAACATGAAATCATTGCACAATGCATGGTATGAATGTATTCTTCAGAAGTGATTTATGCATCTGACTTTTATGGCACTGAATTTCAAAACCTCATAAAGAAGTCTTTTAGAGAAATGTCATGCTGACCTGTGTTGAGGGAGAGGTAAGATTTGCCTGTGTGATCAGCTTCATACCAACTTCACTTTCAGAATTATAGATGTAGTTGAAAAGTTACATATTGCTGATATTCAATAAGTATTTGTTAAATGAGTGAATTACTTGAGTCATGTATTAATGATCTCTCTAAAATTTGAGTTTTTTAGCCCCAATAACTGAAAGTTTATTTCTCATATATCACATTATCATTCTTTCCTTCCTGTTGGGCAAACCGAAGAGAATCTTAGTGTTTTTGGGACTTTGCCTCAGGATCATCACAAACTACTTGTATGTACTTTAAAAATTCATATCATAGCATCTTTAATATATGGCAGTTTTAATATTTTGGCATCTCCTACACATTGACTTATCAGGGAAAATTATGTCTTTATTTTACTTTAAATGAAGTACTGTTTTCAGAGATGATTTCCTTAAATCCATCTGCACTGAAAAAATGTAATTGATCTGACATTTTGTAAAGGTTTCATTGAATTATATTCTTGTCTTATGCTGTGCAAGGATACGTACGTATACATTTTCAGCTAAGATTGGCTTTAGGATGTGTTAAGGAAAAAAGATAACAGTACATATTTTATGATCAATATATTTTAATTAGTCAGTTTTCAAATGAGCTTGTCCATCTGTAAATTGTAGATAGGATATGCCCAACTGCAGAAAAAAATGATTTAGAACTTAGACAAATAGAAGAAAGAATTTTGGATATATCTGTGTGAAGCTCATATCCAAGAATAGGCTGGTTTGTGTATGACCCAGTGTTCTAACACATTGACACAGCCCTCAGTACAAGGAAAAACTTGACTTGGGCTTTAAAACACAAATACTCTTTGAGTTCATAAAACAGTTTTCTTCCCCACCCCCACTTCCTAACTAAATTAATTTAATTATTTATTAACCACTGTGAGTAAATTTGGACCCCAGAGTAAACATGCCTCCATTTTTGAGGAGCTTACATTTTTACTTTACCAGTGGAAGGGTTTATCAATGAATACTTGTTTAATACATGTGGACACCTGTTTCAGGGTTAACAGTTTTTTTCTTAAAGTTTAGTATGGCATGTAAGTTCCTTTTGTGATTGATTGAGGTTTTTTTTTTTTTTTCTTGCATGAAGGAAAGCAAATGTTTAAATATGCTTTCAAGGGCCTTATCTATTTTTCTAGTCCTGTGATTTTATAATTTTACTACTGTAAAACTTCTTAGAAATAGTAAAACAAGTACTGTGGCAGAGATGTATTTTTTTCCTCTTCAAATGAATGATTTCAAAAAGTTCTTAGGACAAGCACAAAAATGCACCTGTAAGTCTCAAATAAATTGCATTTTCCTTGATTCCAACATGGTTTCTTGAATGTTTCTAATGGCTTGTTACATCTTCAAAATATCTGTGTAGTCAGCCTACCCTCAAAATTGTTGTTGTTCAGTTGCTTAGTCATGTCCAGCTCCTTGCAGCCCAGTGGACTGCAGCACGCCAGGCTTCCCTGTCCTTCACTATCTCCTGGAGTTTACTCATACTCATGTCCATTGAGTTGATGATGCCATCCAACTATCTGATCCTCTGTTGTCCCCTTCCCCTCCTTCTCCAAATTAGGAGAAAACAAATGTTGATTTGGTTTTCTTCTGCTCTGCCACCATACTTCAGCAACCTTTTGATATATTTTTGTTTCAAGAATGCAAAATTAATTTTAATATCAATTTAAGCAGATCTTCTCTGCAAATTAGCAGAGAAGCAACCCTGCTGTTTAAACAAAACAAAAAAGTTTACTCATGTAATTCATCATAGTATAGTTGCCTGTTCATTTTTTCCTTCTTCAGTGTGGATAAACAGGAGGTGACTGTGTAGGCAGTTGGGACCCTTTTGGCCTGGAGACTCTTATCTTTCTAGGAAATTGTCTTACATTTTTCCTTTGAAAATGTACTCCATTTCATTTTCTTTGTTCTCTTTCTCTAGAACTCCAGTTTATTGGAAATTAGACTTCTGGATTATATTTCTTTCCTTTTTTTTTTTTTTTTTTTGATTATGCGTCTCCTGATTCTCTTTGCTTTTTTTCATTCTACTTTCTGGAAGTTTTTTTTTCTTTTTTTTGTCTTTATCTTCAGTTTTTCCATTGATATTTTAAACTTTGCTATCATATATTTAGGATATTAATTCTGTGTTTTTTTTAAATTTCAGTTTTTCTCTGAGTTCTTTCTTGTTTATGTTGGAAGGTTTCCTTGAAAAACTGGTAGTTCTTTTATACTCAAGAATGAGATATTAAAAGTCTAAACAGAAGCTGTGTGTTGCAGTGGGTTGGGGGGAGAAGAGAGATTGACTTTGTGTTTGTGGGTGTGTAGGGAATGCTTGTTAATTGAGGGCTCAGCTGTGGAAAAGATCAGACAGTAAGCACTCTTTTTCACTGGGAGATACTCAATGGCCAGTAACAGTAGGTGCTTCTGGAGGAATTTTTAACTTCTCTAGAGGGTAAAATTTTGTCTCCTGCCTGGAGACAGAGGAGAGGTGTGAGAACATAGAGATACGACTGCTGACATTCTAGGAATGAATTTCTGGTCAGAGTTTGAACAGCCTAAGACCCATCCTTACCACAAGAAAAATGCTGGACAGACAGATTTTTGTGAACCCATCAAAGAACCAAGGTCACAAAGCAAATGACCACCCCCAAATCTGGAAAGAGTCAGGGTCCTTCAATAGATAAGAACATAAGCATTCCCTTATCTGAGGTAGAAGTCACCGTATGGTGGTAGGACAATGGAAGTAGAAATTTTGATGAATTGCTGGAAGTCGAGGCTGTTGAGAACCTGATGTTTCTGGGGCCCACAGCCATAAAAGGACTATGTTCCTCTTTTGCAATCCTATACTTAGAAGATTGTCCCCTTGTGTTTTCTCTTAGCTTGTTCTCATCTAGATGTTTAGGATCATAAATGGCTAGTATTCTACTGAAACTTGTCATTTGGGTGCATTAAGTGGTGACAAGCATAGTTCTTTATACCTGGACCCCAGTGATGGCCCTAAAGCTCTCTTAGGATCCCCTCCCAAGCCCCAGGGCTTTAAGTTGAACTGCTCTGGAGCTGCACATGTGGAAGAAGATGGCCTGTGAACTCCTGCAATTATTCTTTCTCCCAGGTGAGGACATTTTTCAGGGCAGGGTGACTATTGAATTCCCAAGAGATTCTGTGCTCTTTGATGACAGTGGTGCTCAACTCTGGCTACATTTGAAGAGCTTTCACAACTCCTAATTGCTTAGATCACACCCAAGACCAATTAAATCAGAATCTCTGGGGAGGGGTCCCAGACACCTATAGTTTTTTAAACTCTTCAGATGATTTCAAAGTCTCTGCTCTGAAGGACAAATTAAATCTTTTCATTTCTAAGTAGCCCTCTGTATCTTCAGAGACAACCTGGAAAAATAATCTCTGACTGTATCTCAGTACACACCTGGTAGGATTCTGTAGCCTCTTTATGCCCTGTGACTGACAGGCCACACTCATTGTGTGTTTGTGTGTGTATATCTGCCTCAATGTGACAAATCTTAGGTAGTAAGAGGAAAGACAGCCTCTTCTGTTTTATTATTGTATCCCAAGGGTCCAAAATCACTGCAGATGGTGATTGCAGCCATGAAATTAAAAGACGCTTACTCCTTGGAAGGAAAGTTATGACCAACCTAGACAGCATATTAAAAGGCAGAGACATTGCTTTGTCAACAAAGGACCGTCTAGTCAAGGCTATGGTTTTTCCAGTGGTCATGTATGGATGTGAGAGTTGGACTGTAAAGAAAGCTGAGCGCCAAAGAATTGATGCCTTTGAAATGTGGTGTTGGAGAAGACTCTTGAGAGTCCCTTGGAGACTGATTGCAAGGAGATCCAACCAGTCCATCCTAAAGGAGATCAGTCCTGGGTATTCATTTGGAAGGACTGATCTTGAAGCTGAAATTCCAATACTTTGGCCACCTGATGTGAAGAGCTGATTCATTTGAAAAGACCCTGATGCTGGGAAAGATTGAGGGCAGGAGGAGAAGGGGATGACAGAGGATAAGGTGGTTGGATGGCATCCCCGACTCAATGGACATGGGTTTGGGCGGACTCCAGGAGTTGGTGATGGAGAGGGAGGCCTGGTGTGCTGCAGTTCATGGGGTTGCAAAGAATCAGACGCGACTGAGCGACTGAACTGAACTGAAGTGTCTAGAACAGTCCCTGTCCTAATAGGTTATCAAAGATATTCATAAAATTAATGAATTCAGCTTTTTCTCTTTAACTAAAAGGGGGAAAGACTGTTAAATGGTCAAAACATCATTCCATAGTCTTGATTGTTAAGGGCTGTACCAGCTTGGATTGTGTGGCATTCAGTGAGGAAAAGACCTTTCCTTTTCCTGTAATTTGTGTTTTGAATACCCATGGTTTGCACAGGGCTGTGATGGCTGTGATAAAACACACACCTTTGACACTGTGCCTCGGAAGAACTAAAACTCAGAGAGCCAAACCTTTAGAGAAATAACAAACATCTCAATACAAAAGTGAAAATCACTGTGAGCTAGATTCATTTTTCCATTTAACATGTGGGTTTTGACCATCCCTATCTTGTAGTCATTGTTCTAACTATAGGAGGCCCTGAGGTGAGTTTAACAAATTCCCTGATATTGGTCAGTAATTTAAAATTTTAACTTTAGGGCCTGGTTTTCATTCTTTTAACAGTCAGATTTTGGACCAGAACCCAAATAATGGATTTCTGGCTCTTATAATAGATGATGAAATCTGTAATTGCACTTGTAGTTTATAGTAAACAATCTGATGAGAAAAAAAGTGGATATTTTTATTATCCTTATTTTACAGATGAGGAAACACTTTAAAAAATTTATTTATTTATTTATTTTTGACTGTGCTGGGTCTTCATTTCTGTGAGGGCTTTCTCTACTTCTGGGGAGTGGGGGCTACTCTCTCTATAAGTAGGCTTCTCATTGTGGTGACTTCTCTTGTTGTGGTGCAGTGGCTCTAGGTGTGTGGGTTTTAGGAATTGAAGTTCCTGTGATCTTAGAGCACAGTCTCAGTAGTTGTGGCTTATGGACTTAGTTGCTCCAAGGCATATGGGATCCTCCTGAATTAGGGATCGAACCTGTGTCTCCTGCATTGGTGGGCAGATTCTTTATCACTGAGCCACCAGGGAAGCCCAAGATGAAGAAACACTTTTAATGTACTTTGAGTAACTTGCCCAGGTTCGTAACCAGTAGTAGGACAGCTGGGATTTCAATCTAGGTCCTCCTGTATCTTCAAATATTCAGAGTAAGAAGCTTAGTATTTTGCTTGTTACATTATGGCAGATTGGATTAATTTTGTACTTAGTGCAATGAAGTTACATACTGTTAAAAATTTAGTTACAATAAATTAGTTTCAATGCCATTAATATTTGTTTTGAAATCACCTAGAAGCTATCCCTTTTAAGCTCTGTGTTGTTTTTGTGCACGTGTGCATACATGTGTGCGTGTGTTTAATAAATTAATGTTATTTTACAGGAAGATGTGACCTTTTGAAGGTGCCTTCAGATGAGCTGGCAGAGCCACTCATTACACTTAGGAAGGGTTTTTCAGTCTCCAGTGTTCAAATAATCTTGGAATAATTTTTACCTGTCTTTGTTAACAGGGATTATACTTATAACTTCTTAACTCCTAATACACGATTAAAAGGTACTAATCAAGAGATGGCCAAATAACAGAGAGGTTGTATCTGGCACAAAGAACTTAGGTCACTGGGAAAAGTAAATTACTTCTTCCAATTTCTATTCTGGCTGTTTTCATGTCCTCATTGTCTTTCCCGAAGATTTCACCTATCAGAATATTTAGTTTTGGACTTAGATAGAAATGCTTCTAGCTCAGGGTGCCTCCAAGGGGGTTGTATTTCTTTAAGATCTCTATTCTTTAAGATAGATGTATCTTCTGGTTTATCTCTGGAAGATATTCATGTGTAAGTTATACATATAGCCAAACAAAGGACCCATGGCCAAGTAGAGTGATTTTGTTTCTGGAATTGGAGGGCAAGGGTGAAAGCCCAGACTTGCCATTTGCTGTAAGTGCAACCTTGAGCAAATTGCTTAGCTTTCTGAACCTGTTTTCTTACCATGAAGATTAGGATTGTACAATTTGTGTTTCTGTTTTCCTGGGTTTTGGGAGAATCAAGTGAGACGTGTGTAAACACACATTCTTAACTACCAAGTGCTGTGTAAATGATGTACTTCATTGTTTAAAATCTACCATGGTGATCATGTAATTTTCCTCACTCTTGAGCCTTAATAAAATATTTTCCTCCTGATACTACCTTTATAATTTTAGTTTTTCAATTTCACATAAAGATATGAAAGTAGTCAATTTGTTTTCACGTAAGTTCTGCTCTCCATCAGTACTTCTTGTTTTCCAGTCCTAAAACAATTAAAATGCAGTCAAATGTCAGTTAAAACCTTGTTTTGATGAAAAATGGTATAAAAAATGCTATTTTCTTTAATAGGGTTTTTTTTTTTTTTAATCAAATGAATACATGATACTTAGGTGTTACTTGCCCAGAGTTTGAGTGTTTTCTGTTGAACTTGCCTGGGAAAGTAGGGGTGCCCGTCCTGGTAGGGGTGGGGTTGGGGTAGGGCCAGGGAGACTAGAGTGTGCCTTGGATGATTGTAGGGATGGGAAGTAGTAGAGTTTCATTGCTGTTTATGGTGTGAATGGAGCAGTTTTGTTTCTCAGAGTCAGGGAAGCATGTGTAAAGATACAAACAGTAAGTAAATACAAATCTCTGATGTTTAACATCATCCTGAATTGCCTCCTTGTCTCTGAAAGATAAATTATTAGGACTAGGGAATATGGAGTTAAAGTGAAATATGGCTTAGTTTTCTCCTTATGCTACCTTGGGAAAATAATTTTGTCAGTAAAGCTTTAGTCGCTCAGTCATGTCTGACTCTTTGTGACCCCATGGACTGTGGCCCACCAGGCTCCTCTGTCCATGGGGATTCTCCAGGCCAGAGTACTGGAGTGGGCTGCTATGCCCTCCTCCAGGGAATCTTCCCAACCCAGGGATCGAATCCGGGTCTCCTGCACTGCAGGTGGATTCTTTACCGTCTGAGCCACCAGGGAAGCCCGAGAATACTGGAGTGGGTGGCCGATCCCTTCTCGGGGGGACTTCCTGACCCAGGAATCGAACGGGGGTCTCCTGCATTGCAGGTGGATTCTTTACCAGCTAAGCTACCCTGGAAGCCCCAATAAAGGTGTACATGCTTATATAATAATTTCTCTAATCGTCTTACATGTAAAATTTAACAACCATTCTCTGAATTTGCCATTTTCAATCTATGCGTTGCTAAAATCAGCTGTAACTTTCAGCCCATCAGTGTAGTTCAGTAAAACTGGTTATTATAAGGCCAGAATAACTCTACCAAAACCTACTAGGATACTGCAAGAATAGAAAATTATAAACTGTTATCTATCATATGTGAGAACACAGAAAGCTTTAATGAAATATTAGCAAATAGAATGAAATATTATATTTAAAATGATAATAATACATCATGACCAAGTAGAATTTTTCCCTGGAATACAAGGTTGATTTAACTTTCAAAAAACAATGTAATTAACTATGTTAACAAAGAATAAAAATCATATGATCACTTCAGTAGAAACAGGAAACACATTTGACAAAATTCAATACCCCTTCATAATGAAAGAAAAGGAAAACTTAGTGAACTATAAGTATTAATAGAAGGTAACATCTTCAGTCTGATTCAGGGCATCTATAGGAAAACCATAAGTAACATCATACTTAATGATGAAGTGTTGAAGATACTAAGATCAGGAAAAACACAAGGATGTCTGCTTTCACTACTTGCATTCAACATTGTATGAGCTGTGCTAATCTGTGCAATAAGTCAAGAAAAATAAGAGGCACAATGACTGAAAAAGAAGAAGCAAACGTGTATTTGCAAACATTACAATTGTGTGTGTAGAAAATCCAATAAAATCTACAAAAAGGCAATACCTTTACAAAGGGTGAATTTAGCAAGAGCATAAGATACAAGGTTAATATTAGAAATTATTATATTTAAATACACTAAGAGAAGAACTAGAAAATGTAATTAACAACAATATCATTTAAAGTAGCATCAAAAACATAAAATAGTTAGCAATAAGCTTAATTAAAAATGTAGAAGATCTCTACACTGACATCTATAGGATGTTACTGAGGTAACTTATAGACCTAAAAAAATGGAAAGATAAAACATGAGGTAGAGCCCAGGAATCTTGAATATACCCCACGATGCCTTGAAACGGGGGCCTGGGGGAAAAATAGGTTAGAATGGGTTCCTGAAACTCCCATAGTACTCTGTACCTAAGCAATCAATCTTAATCATTCTATGCAGTCTCCCTCAGTCCCTCCCTCCCTCCCTCCTTCCTTTCTTCCCTTTTTTACACCCCCCCCCCCCACACACACACTATCGTACCTTAATTACTTGTACTTATTTCTGCCACCCTCAGTGGACTATGAACCCTTATAGGTTCAGGATCACAGGATCATATCTTCTTTGTCTTCATATTTTCAACATTGGGCTTAGTCTCTCTGGCACGTGTTCCCTGAGTAAGCTGTGCAAAATACATTTTGCTGGTGTCATCTTCAGGCCATTCTTTTTGGTTTCCACTGAAGTATAAAATGGCAACTTTTGAGGAACTTAGTTTAAGATGTGAGTTGTCCCTGTTGTGTTTAGTCTCACTGAATTTTAATCATTAACAAATCTTTGGGCTATTTTGATCCAGATTTGAAGAGTAATCTTTTTATTCGTTGTCTGTATATACTTTACCATCACAAAACTCTCATAAAGAGTGTTTTATGTGTTAATCCCAACAATTTCCATGTGGTAGATAGGACATATACTATTTTTCTTTTTTTTTTTTCCACTCTCAGGAGGAAATTGAGCCAGGAGGTAAGCAGCTTGCACTGGGTCTTGTGGCTAGTACCTAGTAATGCTGGGAGGGCTGAACCCATTTCCTTTTTTAAAATAATTTTTGACCGCACTGCAGAGGCATGGGGAGCTTCCCTAACCAGGGATCAAACCCATGCCCCATGCAGTGAAAGCATGGAGTCTTAACCACTGAATCATCAGGGAAGTCCCTGAACTCATATCTTTTTATTTCAAATTCATTTTTCTTTACTCCACCATATCACTAACCACCATCTTAGTTGAGCCATTTGCCCCTTTTGAAGAAGACAGCATGTCAGTAACATGGTGTCAGCACTCGGCTTCCTTTATTCTCTGCATAACCATACCTTCCTTTGGGCAAGAGCCAGCTATTGTGCATACTTGTAATGACAATAAATATAGAACATTAATTTCCTTGTGGTTTCTTTTCAATATTTAACATATCCTTAATTTAGTTTTTTTGTGACTTAACCATTCCTTTGTGTGTTTACTTGTTCATTCTTTTATCCATCCAGCAAATGTTTATTGACCATCTACTGTGTTTTTCAGGTGTTGAATAAAACTGGGGCTGAGCCCTCAAAGTGTTCACAGTTAGTGGAGAAACAGATATAGAAATCAATTACTATAATCATTAAGAGAGAAAAGCAGACTATCTTATGAAATATTTGAACCAGTCTGAGAATCAAACATTAATACTGCTATTAGAGATTGACAGCATGAATCTTTGGCACACCAGGGGGTGGGAGGGCTAACTTACGAAATATGATAACCATAACTTAAGAATATGATAACCATATTCTTATCTGCCCTGAGCCAGGTTGAGGAACACATTGAAATGTCCAGTAGTGTTTTCTGGCCTGTTCAGGGCAGGCCCAGGTTAGATCACCAGAACATTGAGCTGTCCCTTCTCAAATTTAATTTAAAAGTTTTAAATCAGATTTGAGAAAGTTTTCTATAAAAAAAATTAAAAGCAACACAAATATCTATCTTTATGTAGAAAAAGAAATGACAACATTATATTTAAATTTGGTGTTAACATCTGTAATGAGGATAATTTAAGGTCTGTACAGTAAATGCTTTGTTAATTCAGAGACCTAATTTTTACTCTTGGTCATAACTATGCCTGGCCCAGTTAGGTGCTCAGTTAAATCTTCATTACATTTCAGTAAATTTAGAGGCATTAAGAAGATCTAAATATAGGTAGAAAGAGAAGATTATGTTAGTCACATAATATAGTTTTTAAGATACTCCTCTTGGTCTGACGTAAGTATTCAGTTTTTTAAAAAATAATAAGCTTTAAGCTTTCTTACAAATGAAGAATCTGATGAATATTTGGTTACAAGTTAAGTGTAGGTTAAGTCATATAATCACAGAATGTTAAGAGTAGAAGAGCTTTAGAAATCATCTAGTCCAATTTTAAAATTAATGTAAATAAATAGGTTCTGAGTCATTTACATGACTCAGAAATTGAAATACATAAACAGGTATACATTGATTAAAAAACTCACTGCCATCCCATTTTCCTGTGCTCCATTCACCTTCCGGTTCCCTATAGATAATCACTTTTATTACTTATTCTTATATATCATGGACGAGAGGAACCTGGCAGGCTATGGTCCATAAAGTCGAGAAGAGTCGTTCACGACTGAAGTGACTTGGCACATCACAGCACACACGTTTCCTTCCAGGATGTCTTTATACTAGTACATGCGTGTGCGTACATGCAGTCTTATTTATCCTCCTCGTACAGAAGGTGTCATACTACATACACTACTCTGCCTTTCAGGGTTTTTTTTTCTTTAACAAATGTATTTTGGTAGTCTTTTTATGCTGCCATATAGCCCCCCGTTTCTGTGTTTTTCACAAATGCCTAGTAGTTTATCATGTGAATGTATCATGGCTTCTTTAATCATCCACTGGAGACACCTGATTGTTTTCAAACTTTGGTTATTGTAAATAAAGCTGCAGGTGAATAACTTTGTATCTGTGTTATTTCCTGTGTTTGCTGGTATATTTTTAGGCCAAATTCCCAGAAGTAGGATTGCCAGGTCAAAGGATAAATGCATTTGTTATTTTGGTCGGCAATGGCGAGTTTCCTCCATAGCAGTCACTCCATTAGGAGTAAGAGAGTGAGGCCATTTCTCCAGGAGATCTTTCTAGACCAAGTTTTGGTCAGGTGCATGTCTTCCATGCTCCCATAATACCTTTTGCCTCCCGTAGCAAAGCCTTTATCACATGGGCTGTAATTGTTGATTTATTTACCTGTCTTCCCGACTACATGTTCATTACAATAGTTTTGATACTTAGCACAGAGCCTGATGCAGAGTTGATACTCAATAAATATTGGTTGAATGGATGAGTGGAAACAAGTTCAGTCTTTTGATTCATGGTTCTCCTTCCTTCCTACTTTCATTTTCTCTCCTTCCTCCCTCTTCTTGACCACATGAAATCAGGCAGGACCCACATCATACACCGAAAAATCTGGGACTGGCTGGGGAGATCAGTGGGGAGATGGGAACAGGAGGCAAAGCTTTGTATCCAACCCTGCCCTAATTGGATTTTCATAATTTATTCTAAGTTAGTAGTTATGGTTGTGATACCTTAAAATGGTCTTTCATTGCCTTATTAAGCAATGTATATACATTGTATATGCTGTATATCTTCCCAGGATTCATTTTTCTTGGACCACTTTTTAAATTAAATTCTGTTGATTGACTCTTTTTCTTTATATGCTATGGGTAGTAACCTTACATCACATGCATCACATCTCACCAGTTTACTCTCTCTGTCTTTTAGATACTAATATCATATTGCATTATATTGGTATGTTTGATATTTGATATATTTAGGGGAATAGATATTTTTATCATGGAAAGTAGCTTGTCTATGATAATATTTTACTTTTGGGGGAGCAGTTTTAAAGTTGTCTCTCTTCCATAGTTGGAATAAATATGCTATTCTGGTTTCTTTTGCATATATTTTCGCTCTTTAGCTTACATGTATGAATGAGCTTAAGGCTCTAAGTTAGTTCTTTGCATTTGGGTTCACTTCCCAGTTGCTTAGTAGCACCTTTTCCTCTCATAGGATTGCTTTAGCCTGATCACTATTTATGAATTCTATTCTGAGTTTTTTCTGCTTCAACTAATACCCTGTCTTTCTTTAAGAAATAATTTTCCTTTTGTAACAATTTAAATAGTTTGAAACCACTATCGTAACTTCAGTGTTTTTCTTTTGGTGTTTTTCCAACTTTTCAGACAGATGTGTTTTAGTACCAATATCAAATTCTGTAAAATCAGTATTTTATTTAATCTACATAATAATTTGGGGAATGTTGTCATCTTTACTATATTTAGTTTTCCCAGCATGGAGCAAATTATATTTCTCCATTTATCCATCGTTCTTTAAATCAGCTATTAGACCTTATGTCATTTTGAATAAGATGTCTCTAATTTTCTGATTTAAATTAATACCCACTTACTGAATTTTTTGTCATTGTTATGAATGGGGTCTCTTCCACTGCATTTTCTAGCTGTGGCTCTTGTCACTTAGGCCCATAGTAGTTTCACATGGCTTTTTATCCTGCAGTTTTGCTGAAGTCGTTACTTTAAATAATGACTTAGTTTTTTTTTTTTTTTAATTTTAAATATTTTAAAATATTTTTGTGGGCTTTTTTGTTCTGATTTTTGTTTTTTGGCCGTGCCACACAGCATGTGGGTAATTGTCTGACCAGGGATCAAACCTGAACCACCTGCACTGGAAGCATGGAGTCTTAACCCCTGGGCTGCCAGGGAAGGCCCAGCTTATTTTAAATGACTAGTTATTTTAAATTGATTTTAGTAAGTTGTATAATCATGTAATTTCATAACATGATGTTGAACTATGTCATATATAAAACATTTTTTCTTACCTTTCTATGTTTGTACTTTTGAATCGTTTCCCTAATACCTAATGGCTCATTCAGTGAAGTAACTATTAATATCTTCACTTCCCTAAGAACTAGGAAATAGGGGAATCAAATTACCCTGTGAAAGCTGTAGCCAGCACATAAACAGATGAAGATATTAACATGAGATATTCTCTTTGGGAGGTGAAATGGACCCCCAGGTGAGTGATATTACACCTGTTTGAATATGATCATGTATCTGGAGAGAGAGTATATCAAATGAAAACTAAGGAAAGAACAGGAAAAAAAGATTGTTATAGAGTCAATTTGGTAGTAACTGTTCCAGTGTTATCCAAGATATAGGAATAGGTGAATTTTTTTTTTTTTTTTTTTTTTTTTTTTTTTTTTTTAAAAGAGATGCATTTTATTTTTTTTTTTTTTTTTTTTTTTTTTTTTTTTAATTTTTATTATTATTATTATTTTTTTTTTTCCAGTGGGTTTTGTCATACATTGATATGAATCAGCCATGGATTTACATGTATTCCCAATCCCGATCCCCCCTCCCACCTCCCTCTCGACAAGTGCTCCGGCCTGGTGTACTGGGAAGACCCAGAGGAATCGGGGGGAGAGGAATAGGTGAATTTTGAATAATCTGAAAGTTGCAGGATAAAAAGCTGTTTGAAACTACTACAGACCTATGTGCCATGGGTCACAGCTAGAAAATGCACTGGAAGAGACCCCATTTAGAGTTGCATGCAGAAGGATGTTGCTCATAGTCTAAGCACTCCTAGTATCACACTGGCCCCACTGACAAGATTATTCCTAGGGTGAGCTTGATGCATCAGGCTTTATTAAAATGCAGTTCCTCTAACTCACCTGGGTTGCCTGGCAGCCCACGTGGGTCTGCCTCATGCAAAGAGCATGCCGTGATAAAGGGGCTTGAAATATTCCATTCCCCTTGACTAATTTATCGTTACAAAGTGATGGACTGGCATTATGGGGAAAGAACACACTAACCATGTGAACTTGGAATATTTTAGTACCTAATTTCCCATGGTAAACTAACAAGTTAGCATTCTGTTTGTATGTCAACTACCCTTTGGCCATGGCCATGCAGTTGGTGTGCAAACAGAATTGAGTTTCTGAGCTCAGAAGCCTCAAAAAGAATATAAATGTGCTCCTGAGGTCTCTTGGAGAGAGCCTGACAACCTGTCTGTTTTGTTTGCATTGGCAAAAGGCTGAGAATGAGTATTTTAGTTTTCTATGAGCACTTGCTGCAGTGATGCTGTGATTCTTACCATTTCTCCTTTTCATGTGACAAATTTTAATATTTTCTTTGTGTCCAGTCATGCAAGTGTAAGCTTGTGCTTGTTCATAGTGGAAAATTATTTTAGTGTTGTCTTATATTTTATTTATTAAAATTTTTATTTAGTTATTAGAGCCATACTCATAAAAAACTATTGTGACTATCTTGTCTGTTTATGGGAAATAAAACTATATTTGCTTTTATTTCATAATGTATATAAATGTTGAATCACTGTATTATGAAACAAATGTAATATATGTTAGTTGCACATCAATTAAAAAATTATATTTGCTTTGTGAAGTAGATTGAAAAGCATAACATTCTTGTCTATTTTTGGGAAATTTAGAAGCATTCTACACCAAACTGATTGGCCAGAGGCAATTTTTAAAATGGTAGTTCCTAATAACATTTCTTTTTTTGTAACTTGTTCTTTACCGTTTGCTGTTTCTGGGTACTTCTTTTTTGTTCTCCAGTTATTTTGAATTTTTATCCATTTCTATTTAACTGCTAAATTTATTAGCAGATAACTAAAATTTATATTGCCCCAATTAAAAAAAATACTATTTTCTAACATGTAGCCTTGATTTAATAAAATAATTTTTCTCTGGATTAATGTTATGTTTGCTTGTTATGTTTTTTTCTGCTCTTGGTTTTATTTTTGCCTTTTCTGACTTTAATTTGATATTCTTTTTTCTTTTCCTAAATTCTTTTAGACAGATTCTTATTTGTTTTTATTTCTTTCCTTGGCAGTCTATACAGTTGGAAAATCTTTTAAGAGGCCTGATTTTCCTTAAGATGGCCACCTGACTTTTGAAAGTTCTATGAATTGAAATGCTCTGTGGTATACATGTAGGGCCATTCCTGCAGCCACTGGTAAATCATTTGAGAATTGCCTTCTTAGTCTTCACAGTCAAATGATTTTATTACCTTTTATTTGAATAGAGATAGGAAGCACAAACAAGAAGGCACTGGAGAGGAGGCTATAACTGGAAAAGAGAAAATATTATCTGGTTTTTTTTTTTTAATGCCGCAGAGAGAAAACAGCCAGGAAGTGAGCTGTCAGATGAAAGGGCAGATGAAGGCTGCTGGTCCACGAAGGTGTAACCTTGAATTCAAAGTCAAGGGGCTGCCCCTTGGCCAAGCCAAGCAGGAAGTGGCTTTAACATCATCAGTTGTGGGGCCATTCGTTTATCATGGTTAGAAGGGACCAAACTAGAAACTGATGCTGCACAGACAGGCCAGAATTTGCCAACAAAGAGTTTATACAAAGAGAAGGCAACTGACAGGTATCATTTGCAGGTGCACAAGCCAGGATCAGAGTGTGCAGGTAGCAGGAAACAGGTGGGCCAGGTGTTCCAAGGTGATCTGGGATAACAGTGACAGTGATGTGGCCACAGTGATGGCCACCCTTTATTCATGGTGTAACTGATACTGTAGTTTTATATAACTACTCCCATTTTACAGTTGAGGAAATAGAGGCTTATCCAGGTTTTAAATAACTTACTCAGCCAAGTGGACATAGCGAGCAACCAGGGGAGAGCCTGATTCTCACTAGCTTGTCTAATCTGGAAGCCTGTACTCTTTCTATCTTTATCACGTGGTCAGGAATCTAACATACACAGACACATTCACACATGATTCAAACGACTGACACAACAGGGTTACAGCTGCTGAACCTAGAATGGAGTTTATATGTTTTTCCAAGTGTGGTTTTTCCATACTTAGTGTATGTCAACAAGAGCTGGCAGGTACGTGTTGGCAGGTGGAGTGAGGCAAGGTCTCCTGAATTCCTGCCACTGAGATTACAGTTCTAATGCCCTCTGCCTGCTTCTCTCCCCTGTGCCATAAGTGAGAAAGTGTAAGTTTACAGATCAGAGTGAGGGCTGAGATAGTCTGTCTTCCCAGGCTGTGAATGAAAGGGCTTTGCCTTCAGTTGCCCTGCTTCCCAGTCTTTGTGTGTGAGGAACCTGCAAGCCTCTTGGTTTGCCCCACTTCATAAGTTGCAGCCTGTGTAGGCAGCCAGCCGGGTTGGGAGAAAATATTTGTTTATATTTATTTTTGTCTCACCTTCCTAGAATTTCTACTGTTTGTGCATGTTTTAAGATATTTATAATGTATCAGCATAGCAGTCCATGTATATTGCTTATCAGTAAATACATAGAAGATACGTTGATCTTAAGATCTTTGATCTTCAGCCCAAACTTTAAAAAAAATTTTATTGAAGTATAGATTACAATGTATAAATTACAATGTTGTAACTACTGCTGTACTGCAAAGTGACAGTTTATACACACACACACACACACACACATACACATACACAGAGGTTTCCTTGGTAGCTCAGATAGTTAAGAATCTATCTGCAATGCAGAAGGCCCAGGTTTGATCCCTGGGTTGGGAAGATCCCCTGGAGAAGGGAATGTCTTCCTAGTCCAGTATTCTTGCCTGGAAAATTCCATGGACAGAGTCTGGTGGGCTACAGTCTGTGGGGTTGCAAAGAGTTGGACACAACTGAGCAGCTAACACACATACACATATATACATAAACACACATCTCTTTTTCATAATCTTTTTCACTGTGGTTTATCACAGGATATTGAATATAGTTCCCTGGGCTATACAGGTTATCCGTTCTATATATTGTTTTTAATCTATTCTATATGTAATAGTTTGTATCTGCTGATTGCAAACTCCCAGTCTATGCCTCCCACCCACCGCACCCCCAGCTTGGGAGCCACAAGTCTGCTCTCTATGTCTGTGAGTCTGTTTCTTTTTTGTAGATAAGTTCCTTTGTATCATATTTTAGATCCCACATATAAGTGACATCTTTTGATATTTGTCTTTCTCTTTCTGATTTATTTCTCTTAGTATGATAATCTCTGGTTGCAACCATATTACTGCAAATGGCATTATTTCATTCTTTTTTATGGCTGAGTAATATTCCATTGTATACCACATCTTTAGCCATTCGTTTGTAAATGGACATTTAGGTTGTTTCCATGTATTGGCTATTGTGAATAGTGCTGCTATAAACCTGGGGGTGCATATATCTTTTTTTTTTTTCTTTCTTTTTGTTTTTTTTATTAGTTGGAGGCTAATTACTTCACAACATTTCAGTGGGTTTTGTCATACATTGATATGAATCAGCCATAGATTTACACGTATTCCCCATCCCGATCCCCCCTCCCACCTCCCTCTCCACCCGATTCCTCTGGGTCTTCCCAGTGCACCATTGCATATATCTTTTTAAATTAAAGTTTTGTCTGGATATATGCCCAGGAGTGAAATTGTTGAATCATATGGCAATTGTATTTTTAGTTTTCTGAGGAACCTTCATACTATTTTCCATAGTAGCTGCACCAACTTACATTCCCACCAGCATTATAGGAGGGTTCCCTTTTCTTCATGCCCTCTCCAGCATTTGTCATTTGTTGACTCTTTAATGATGTCCATTTTGACCTGTGTGAGGTGGTACCTCATTGTAGTTTTGATTTGCATCTCTCAAGTAATTAGCAGCGTTGAGCATCTTTTCACATGCCTACTGACCATCTGTATTTCTTCTTTGGAGAACTCTGTCTTTAGGTCTTCTGCCCATTTTTTTATTGGGTTATTTGTTTTTTGTTGTTGAATTGTATGAGTTGTTTGTAAATTTTAGAAATTAAGCCCTTGTTGGTCACATCCTTTGCAAATGTTTTCTTCCATTCTGTAGGTTGTCTTTCATTTTGTTTCTGGTTTTATTTGCTGTGCAAAAGCTTATAAATTTGACTAGGTTCAATTTGTTTATTTTTGGTTTTATTTCTGTTGCCTTGGAAGACTGACCTAAGAAAACATTGGTATGATTTATGTCAGAGAATGTTTTGCTTATGTTCTCTTGTAGGAATTTTATGGTGTCACATCTTATGTTTAAGTCTTTAAACTATTTTGAGTTTATTTTGTGTATGATGAGAGGGTGTGTTCTAATTTGATTTACCTGTGGCTGTCCAGCTTTCCCAGCATCACTTGCTGAAGAGACTGTCTTTTTCCCACTGTGTATTCTTGCCTCCTTTTTCAAAGGTTAATTGACTATAGGTGTGTGGGTTTATGTCTGGAGACCAAATATTTTAAATTGACATTTTTAACTTAATGCTTTTAAATGTTTGGAAGTCAGTATTCTAGAGCAGTAGACCCCAAACCTAATGAGCGGTTCAAGCTCTTGATAAGTTGAAAAAAAAATCCACATTTCCTTGGCCCAGATACGTATACTGAATCATCATGGCCAGGGGTAGGGTCCAATAATGTGCTTTTAAATAAGGACCAGGGTTGGAACCACTGCTCTAGAATATGGTTCCTGAAAACTATCTTATTGCTTATAGTTGCTGGGAAAAAATCTTAGTGCCAATGGTATCAAATAGACAGTTGGAAACCTGTAGTGCTTTGAAGAGTATTTGTGAATAGGCTTACTTGTTGTTTGTTTTCCCCTGTGGAAAGGTAAGCTCCAAGAGATGGCCATTACCTAGCCTGTTCCCCACTTGTTCCTAGGACAGTGCCTGATACGTAGAAGTGATCAGCAGTAAATATTTGTTGAGTAAATAATGAGACCCTCTCCCTACTGGAGTCAGTGTGTGTCCCCTCTTTCTTCAAGTACCAATGAAAGAACTGAAGTAATCTGATAAAGTCCTTGGTTATTCCACTCTTATTGCAGTGTTTTAATGTTCAAAAATTATGTAAATTCTCATATTTTATTACATTTTAATGCCATCAAAGATAGTAGTGGAGGTTGGAAGGTGACATAGAGATCTGCTTTGATTTCATTTCTCATTTCAAATCCCTGTGTCTTTAAGGAAAGGGCTAAGCTACAACTTGGTCATTCTCCAGATCCAAGAGGAAATGGATTGTAGCAGTTGTGCCTTTGTAGAGCAGATGTTTTGGTTGGAAAG
This sequence comes from Dama dama, assembly GCF_033118175.1. Classification (NCBI taxonomy): domain Eukaryota; kingdom Metazoa; phylum Chordata; class Mammalia; order Artiodactyla; family Cervidae; genus Dama; species Dama dama. Next base: position 34,006,815 of record NC_083691.1, read on the forward strand.
ACTGTCAGCCATCTGACTCATAATAAATCCTCAATTCCAGTAAATTCCCAGTGTTCAGTTACAGTAGGTAGGATGCAAGAAAACAATGTCTTCCACTTTGGGAACTTTGAGCTTATTTCACATATTACCACTGCCCCCTGTGCATTATTGTATGTGAAAGGATGAAATACTAGGGGAGGTTAACAGCAATTCCAGGAATAGACTCAGTTGGTGTTTGTAACGGAGACCATTGGAGGTAAACCAAAGCCACGGACTTGCCTGACATAATACTAATGATGAGAAACATAATAGCATTGAGTCTTCTTACATATTCCCCTATTAAAATCATTTCTAAATTATGCTGATTTGAATAATATATAAACAGGCCTATAGTTTCCTATTGTCTTATAGGGAGGATTCCCTTTTATTTTTTTCTCCATAAAACTTTGAAAGTAAGTATATGATTACTTGCATGTTATCTTGAATTTTAGAAATTTTTTTTATGGGGAAATCTATTCATACATATAAGCTTCTCAAAATTCTGCCAAGACCTATATCCAGTGTTTTATATGGATAAATAAAGATTATAGAAATGATATTAAACATTTCACATTTTGTATTATGAGCTTGGTGGAGGGAATTCATTATTGATGGAGTAAACTGGCATCTCATTGTCCTCCCTCTTCTTTTATGTAGCAGTCAGTTTCTTTTTAACCATCACTAAAATGAGCGAAGGAAATGGCAACCCACTCCAGTATTCTTGCTTGGAGAATCCCATGGACAGAGGACCCTGGTGGTCTACAGTCCACGGGGTCGCAAAGAGTTGGACACAACTGAGCGACTTCACTTTCAAAATGAGCAGAATACCATAATATTCACAGAGATAAATGAGGAATTCAATGTCCCATTGCTTCCTCAGAGAATGACAGTCCAAGCGAGAGCACCATTGCTCTAGTCAGGAGCTTGACTCTGATTTCTGAGAGCTCCTTCTTTTTTTTCCTTAATATTTATTTATTTATTTTGGCTGTACTGGTCTTAGTTCCAGCTTGTGGGATCTTCATTGCAACATGGGGGCTTCTTAGTTGCTGGGCATGCAAACTTCTTTATTGCGGCATGCATGTGGTATCTAGTTCCTTGACCAGGAATTGAACCTGAGCTCCCTGTAACGAGCGACCAGCATCTTACCCTCTGGACCATCAGTGAAGCCCTCTGAGTGCTTCTTAGGTGACCTCTTCTACCAAGTGAAACAACAAAAGTTTGGAAGGAAGCGGTTCACTTGTCCAGAACTCCTGGCATTTCCTGGGTTGGTCTTTGGCTTTTTTCTTATCTAGTATAACATTATTTAGAAGTACTGCTATTTTCTTTATACTCCTTTTGTTCTTTCCATTTTTAGCTGATTAAGTGGTCATTGTATACTCAGAAACCTCATTTAACACAGTATGTTAAGTGCTCATTTTTTTGGTCTTTATATTCTAAGGCACATTTGTACATCTTTAGAATTGCTGTCTCATCTCTTCAATGACAGAAAAGGTAAAGAAAACCGTGTTCCTGAATTCACCCACTGATAAAAGCTGAGATGTGGGAGAGTCATAGCCGGAGGCAAGAGGAAGACGATTCTGACTGTGACATAAAGGGGAGAAAGCAGAAGTGGTTAGTTCCGTGAGAACATGTCTTATTACTCTTGTCTCTCCCATGGTGAATCACATGATGCCTTGCACGTAGCAGGCTACTGGATTGTAGTGGAAAAAGCATGGGCTATGAGTGAGAGAAACCTGAATTTATTTTCTGATGCTCCATTTATTAGTAGAAGATTTTGGACATTTTGCTTAATCTCTTGGAGAAATTTTTAGATCTGCAAAATAGAGATGACAATATCTATCTTGAAGGTTGTTGACAGTGTAAGTTTAGGTATGATGTGTGGTACCCAGACAGAAATCAGCCTTATTAAACTATTTTCTGTAAGAAACTGGGACTACTTTAGGTGTCAGATCTTGACTCCAGGATCAGGTGGCGGTCAGCCATTCCTGGTAGATAATTATAACCAAACCTGGTGAAATTCCTTAATTTGGGGGGAAATGGCAGTATTTGGAGAAATTATTTAACTGTGTTGTGATTTAAGAATTATATATATTTTATTATGCAGTTAAGCATAAACATGTACTTTGGGTTTCTAATTTAAGATTCCAACTCCTCTCCTCCTTTTTCTTCCTAAGAGAACAGTATTGTATCTTTGTATGGTCTGGTCTGGATTTTTATCATCTATTAATTCTTTCCTTTTTTATATTTGGAACAATATCAAATTCATACTAAAATTGTAAGAACGTACAAAGCATTTTTTTTTAACCATTTGAGAGTAAGTTGCAGTGTGATGCTCTTGACCTTCATATACTGTAGCATATTTCTTATAAATAAGTACACTTTCCTGCACAATTCTAGTATAGATATACAAATTGGGAAATTAACATTGTTGTAGTACTACCATCCAAATGTAAGACCTTATTCAAATTTTGCCATCTGTCCCACTGATTTCCTAATGGAGAGAAGAATTCCATTTAGAATCATGGATTCTATTCTTTTGTTATGGCTCTTCAATTTTTAATAGTTCCTCAGTTTTTCCTTGCCATTCACAACCTTTTTGAAGATTATAGACCAGTTTTTTAAAATGTATGAATATGGGTTGTCCGATGTTCCGCCATGATTGGATTCCATGTATGCATCTGTGGCAGGAATAGCATGGAAGTGGTGCTGTGTTCTCACTGCACCTCAAGTGGCACATCTGATCTGTTTACTGATTGATATGATCACTTTGATGACTAGTTTAAATTGGTGTCTGTAAGGCTCTCTACAGCAGAGTTGCTTTTTTTAAAAAATGTAATCAGTAAGTATTTTGTGGGGTGGTCCTTTGAAACTATACAAATATGTTTTTCATCTAACTTTCTTTACAACAGTATGGACCCATGATTTCCTGTTCGAGTTAATGGACTATATAGTCAGTTAGCGTTGTTGTTTATTTTGATGCTCAGTATTATTTCTATATCTAATCTGTGTGTATTAACCAGCCATGTTCATACTGATACCTCTATTTCCAATTTAATATGCTGAATTTGTTTATACATATTTGTATCTTTCTTCTTTGAAAGTGATAAATCCCATTATCCATAATATATTTTGTATATACTTCCCATTATCTATAATATATTATAGCTATATTACATTGGTTATATATGTAACCAATATGTAACCAATTGGTTACATATGTTCCATTATTTCTGCTGTCCCTCCATCATGTGGGCACCTTCTGCCCTCCACTTGGGCTCAGACATCCTGCACCAAATTGCCTTTCTTTGGGGACATCCTTCTTGTTCTGCTCTGGCCCACTGTAGAGCTCCCCCTGCCTACATTTATTCTTGCCCTGCAAGCTGCTAGAATATTCTTTGTAGAGCAATCTGATCACATCATTACTTTGTTTGTAATCCATTATTGCCTTGCCCTTAAAAAAACAAACTCCTTGGTTGTGTTGCTGCCTGAGAACTGGAGAAGGTCCTTGCTTCGGGGCTGCAGCTCTTCCAGCTGCCTGACAATGTCGTCTCATTTAGTAGAACAGCCACTGCCCCTGCACAACAACTGTGAGAAAGGTGAACAGTCTCTGCCACTGCCTGCCAGCCTCAACAGTTCCTGGGTGGAGCTCCCCATGAATAGCAGCAATGGCAATGATAATGGCAATGGGAAGAATGGGGGGCTGGAGCATGTATCCTCCTCATCACAGTGGGGACATGGAAAAGATTCTTTTGGATGCACAGCATGAATCCAGACAGAGCAGTTCCAGAGGCAGTTTTCATTGCAACAGCCCTTCCCCACAGGAAAATGGGCAGGTCATGTTTGATGTGGAAATGCACACCAGCAAGGACCATAGCTCTCAGTCAGAAGAAGTTGCAGAAGGAGAGAAAGAAGTGGATGCTCTGAAGAAAAGCATAGACTGGGTGTCCGACTGGTCCAGTAGACCTGAAAACATTCTACCCAAGGAGTTCCACTTCAGGCACCCTAAACATTCCGGTTCCTTAAGCATGAGTTAAAGTAGAGCCATGAAGAAAGGGGGGATCTTCTCCGCAGAATTTCTTAAGGTGTTCGTTCCATCTCTCTTCCTCTCCCATGTTTTGGCTTTGGGGCTAGGCATCTACATTGGAAAAGGACTGAGCACACCTTCTGCCAGCACCTACTAAGGGAAGAGAGGAGCCCCCAGGCCAGCATGTGACTTGTGAAGTGGTGTCTTGTCACAGTAATTCATTTGAACTTGAGACCATTGTAAGCATGACCCAACCTCCACCCTCTTTTAACATATCCAAGTTCCAGTAATTCTCAAATCCAGTATTTTATTCCAACTCTGTTGAGGCGTTTTACTAAGCTCATTCCCTTTTTGGCCTGTAAAACACTTTAGAATTTTCTAATAAGAGTTTACTCTTGTTTAGAAATTTGCAAGGGCTTCTTTTCCACAGACGCCACCAGCCGATGGTAATTTTGTCAAGAATGCCATTGTCTCCGTTCAGTACCACCAGACCTAGAACTGTACCTTTCATGGTATAAATCTTACTCTTGCAAGATAACTCCTACCTGTCTCTTCAAACTAGACCAGGTTGCAAATAATATGAAAGCTTTGTTGTTTTGTTTCTCAAGACAAAGGCAAGCTTCCCTAAACTTGAATTTATAGTTATGAAAAAAGAAAACAAAAACAAATAAAACAGACAAAATATGACACAAGGAAAGAAAATATCCTGGGCAATAAAGTTATTTAAAAAAAAAAAGCAACTCCTTGGCTGAAATGCATTGAAGTTGTTTATGGTCAGGCCCTTAAACTTGTCCCAGGACTTTCCTGTGGGCCAGTGGTCCAGTGGCTAAGACTCCACAGTCCCAATGCAGAGGGCCCAGGTTCCATCCCTGGTCAGGGAACTAGATCTCACATGACACAACTAAAGATCCCACATGCTGCAACTAAAACCTGGTGCAGCCACATATTTATTTATAGACTTGTTCAGCTTCATCTGTCACCCCTCCTCACTAGTGTCCATTGTTTCAGCCTTTCTGAACCCTACCCTGGGTGTGCCATATGCCTCTGTACCCCCATATCTTTCCACGTGCTCTTCTTTTTTCTTTCACTTCCTTGTACTTTCTATTCCTTCAGAGCACTGTGATTTCTTCCAACTAAAAGCATTATCTCCTTGATGTTGTTTAGTCACTAAGTCGTGTCTGACTCTTTTGCAACTATAGTCAGCCAGGCTTCCCTGTCTGTGGGATCTCCCAGGCAAGAATACTGGACTGGGTGGCAGTTTCCTTTTCCAGGGGATCTTCCCGACATAGGGATTGAACCCGCGTCTCCTGCTTGACGGGGGGATTCTTTACCACTGAGTCACCTGGGAAGCTCAACATTGTCTCCTGAAAAAGCTTCATGTGACAGCCAGTTTTGCCCTTTCTTTAACACCTCTCCTTTTTCCTGTCAGAGGTTCACACCTGTATTATAATATACCTTTATTCTAACAGTTTTAATCAAATGGTTGGTTATTATTTTTTTTTATTGTTTATTTAGTTCTCCTACTTGTCTGTGAAGATTTTGAGGGTGTGTGTTCCTAGCAGCTTCTGGGTAGTGCCTCACACATAGTAGGGCATTAATAATGTTTATAGGGGTGAATGAATGAATGAGTCTTGAGGTCAGCATCAAAGGTGTAATCAGTATAGAAGGAGAATGGAATTAATTGAAGGCAGAAGAAAATAAAAGAAATCTGCAATATATTTTGCCCATGGTGCATAAGCTATAGTAGGTCCAGTCATGGTTTATCTTGGGGAGAAGCCCAGTTTAGTTTGCTGAGGCATTGGGAAGGTGTTCTGTCTGCTCTTGTATTTTTTTTAATAGTTTGCTTGTTTGTTTTTTAACATAGTTCATGAAACCTGTTTTGGATTATTGTGCAGGTTTTCTTGTACACTTAACCAACATTTGATTCTATAATTAACAGACCCAAGAGAACCTGGAACTTAAAGGGTTCAACCTAATCTGCTTAATTACATTCTTTCATGCTTATTTGATATGATATTAATATAAACTTTTTTTTAGTAAGTTTAATCCACATTCCAATGTGAACCAGAAATGTTAAGCTGTTAATAGCTTCCCTGGAGAATTGCAACTTGCTTGGATGCTTCAGTACTTTCATCATCATTTACGCATCGTGAAATGTCACAATTTCTCTTCATAAGCACAAAACTGCAAATGTTCATCAATTGGTCTATCTTCAACCTGTTATTAGCTTAGAAATGAAGTATTCTTCACTAACCCAAGCCAGTGATAAAGTCGAACTCAAATTTTAGTTGATCTAAATCTAGTCATCAGCACTTCTATAATTAGTCAAGTTCTAAATAACAAAGCCACCTACTCAATAGTTATGCTAAGTACAACATTGAGTTTTTCATTTTGGGAACTTTTTAGTATAATAATATGTTCTTCATATGAAAATTTCCACTCTTCATAACTTCCTCCTCTTTTGGGGTCTTAACATTTTCTTTTTGATTCACACAGACCTCATTTAGTAAGTGGCACAGTTTTGGAAGCAGATTTGGATATAGTAGATTGATGTAGTGAAAAGAAGCATTGATGCAAGAGTTAGCAGTCATGAGTTTTGGTTTCAACCCTGTGACTAATCAACTCTGCACATCAGACAAATCACTTCCCTTATCTCAGTTTCTCCATCTATAAATCTACGAAGTGTGGGTGTTGGGATCAGTGGCTACAAACTTTATTTTTAATATAATAGAAACCTTCTTACAAGTGAAATCTTTCTCCCAGTGCCCAGTATACAAAACACAGTCGTAGTTGCTCTTAAGACACTCGTAGGTACACATGATCCCAAGTTTTTCCCAGAGCACAGGGTAACAACCCCTGGCCCAGATCTCTAAAGGGTCTGTGTTTTTTTTTTTTTTTTTTTTCTTTTTTTAACATTCTCTGATTTTATTTACCCTTCACTCGTGTCCTTTCACCTTTGGCACGTTACCAGTATCATTGACCCAAAGGGGATAGTGGCCACAATACCAGCTCTCTTGACCTGGCCCCTTTCTCTGGCTCCTCCATAGCTTATGGATGTGGCCAGTTAGAAGAATGTTTGAAAAATATCTTATTGTACTTTTCAGCTTCTACCACAGTTCTTCCCTCCATTTAACTCTGAGTTTTTGGAATATGCCACAGAGACTTATTTTTAAATCCTAAACTTTGTCTAAGATACCTTCCACACTCTTCCACAGCCCTATGCAACATCACAGTTCCTCTGTGTTCTCCTGTTCAATCACAGGATGAATATCTCAGTCCATTGCTTTTCAGTTCTCTATTTTTGAACCTGTTTTCTCTTCCTTAAGTGTCAGTTCTCTAAGTCAGTGCTTCTCAGACTTTAATGTTCTAGAGATCATCTAGGCCTTTATTATAAGTGTCCCCAAGGTGAAGCTGATGCTGTTGGTCTAATTAGTGAGGCTCCACCCAAATAGGCTTCAGCTGCTGGCTCTTCAGGAAGGTAATGCCACACCTGCATTTGGGATCTGGTACTGGTTCTCTGTCTCTAGGCGTTTTGAACGAGATAACCTGGAATACCGAAGTGGTAGAACTGTTTTCCTGGGAAAACACCAGGACTTGCTGTTTAGCATCTTGCAGGCTGGGAAAGTCAGAGCTGTTTTTCCTGTCTTTTCTACTGGTAAAAGTTTTGCATTTTTCCATTTAGGATGCTCATTACTCTCCTGCTTTATCTCCTTATAAAAGTCTAATGTCAGAAAAAGTCTGATGAATTCACTCTTAACACATAGAAGAACTGATGAGTTTTTCAGCCTTACCTTATTATGATTAATCATGTCCTGTCTTACTGGATCTCTTATTGAAGAAGGAAGGAAAAAATAAAAGCTTCTCATCTTCATGTTTTTACATATGAAGTTGGGAGATGTATTCTTGCCATTTTTTCCCTTACTGTTTCCATCCAAATGTCTTGCACATGGTAGGTAAATCATAAATGAGTACTGACTTAGTGATAGCACATGGTGTGTTATTTGGAAGTTGACTAGAAATGGCAAAAAGATTGCTCTTGCCTTTTTTCTTGTAGGGTTTGATCTCTCAGTCAAGTGTTAGAACTTGAATTTTCCTATTATTCTAGAGGATGACCTGAACCCAAGGATAATGGCTCATTCTGCCCAAAGTTACACTTACTGATTTATATTGGAAGGTCAAATTAATAAGAAGCATAGACCTCTGCTATTTCTTCAAGGGAAGTCTGCTTGTGGAACCCATTTTTGGATCAGTAGTTTCCTGGTAAGCATATGTAGTCATTTTTTTTCATATACATATTCATGCATTTGTTCATCAGATATTTACTGGGTGCCTATTTTTGTGGTAGGCACCATACTAGGCACTGGGAATACAACAGTGAGTGCAACACTGCCCTTAAGGAAGTTAGCCAGATACATGATCAGAGCACACATGTAAGTAACTTTAAAACACAGACAGAACAATCAAATGTTATCATATGAAGGGTGTAGCTAAACATCTGTAGGATCCCCGTGGAGAAACCATTACATCAGAGGGCAGGACCAGGAAGTCTTGTGAGAGGACATGACAGTGACTTTAGAGAGCAGGTAGAATTGGGAGATTTGGGGTTGAGGGATGCAGGGTTAGAAGAAGGCATTCAGGATTGAGTGGCAGGATGGAGTGTGGGCAGCTGCTGTAGTTAGGGTGTGTCAGTGACATAGTGTGGAAATGAGGTGGGAAAGATATCTTGTAGAGGCTGGAATGCCAGGGGGCACTTTTGAGTCTGAGAGGAAAGATGCAGTATATACTTCTCGGAGCTCTTTTCCACTCTGAAATCATTCATCCAGCCAGTTCCAGGGCTCCAAGTCACTAGATTTTTTCAGAGCTCTTAGCTGCCCTTTAGTTTCTGAAGATAACATCAATATGCAAACCAGAAGATCTCATTATAATATTTTAAGGAGAGAGTGTCCAGTAGGTTCCATTTTCTGTTCTTGCACCTGTGGTTTTTGATCGTTGCCAACTAATGAGGGTGCGGTACCAGGTGGCTGAAATCACGTAGAAGTAACCAATTGCCTAGTTGCCATGGGCACCAAACAGTTTGTGTAAGAGACTGGCTGGGTGGGTGGGTGGGTGCAAAGGTGTTATGCGCTTCTAGGGTGCCTTTCCCTTCTGTCCTCACTCACAGAACCTCCCAGGAAGAATCTCTAAGCCCCATAACTCAAAGCCACCTAAACAAGAAGAGGAAAGGGTGGAGCTTTAACAGTAGGAAAAATAGCATGGTAATGGATATGATCTCAGACCAGGAGTCAGGGAGGAAGGAATAAGAGAAATGAAACAGCATTTAACGAGACCCTTCTTCATGCCTGGTTCTTTGCTCAGCTACTTTCATACACTTTTGCCAAAGCCATGAGAACCTGTTGCTTCCTGTAATGCCCACATTTAGCACGTCTTGCTGAAAAAATACAAACACGTGCAAACTCTTAGCAATTTTTATTTTTATTTCTGTAGCTAAAAGATCACCATTTTTGTGCCAGTTGTTAAGTTGTGTGATAAACTTGCAAAGCAGTGTATGTGTTCAAATAGCCAGCCATTATGGTTTAATAGCCATTAGCGTTGGCTCCTCTGATACATTTTCCTTCATTGGTTGAGGTTAGGGAGGCTACAGAACAGCGAGGGCAGGATGTTCCATCCAAGGCTTGGGGTGGGTTACTCTGCCGTTTCAGATCTTCCTGGATGAGAAGCAGTAAGTGCAGGGAAATAGCCTCGTTGCAGCCCCAGCCTGGTGCTGAGGCAGATTGCTCCAGTAAAGCTTTCTTCTGGCACTTGCAGAGACTTGCCATGCCTCTCAGTGTTAAAAGCCCTTTCCAGGTTCTGATTAGAGCCTGGCATTTAATAGTATGCGACAAGCATTTAGATAACCCAGGGATGAAAGTCTCTTTTTAGCACTTAATTCTGTAAATTTCCATTTGCCATGGTTATCATCTGTATGAGTCAGTTTAATCATTTACAAGAGAAAATGTTGGTTGTACATGAAGGAAAACTACCTCAAACCAGCTGAAGCACGTAGGCAATTTATTGGCTTTCCAAAGTCGGAAAAAGGTTGAAGGCAAACAACAGGAGGAGCAGGACACAGCTGGACCAAGCACATGGGTGTGCGTCCTGCCAAGACTCTCTTCTCTCTCAGCTCTGCTTCTCTTGGTTGTCATTGTTACTGTTCAGTCACTAAGTCCATGTCCGACCCATGGACTGCAGCACGCCAAGTCTCCCTGTCCCTCACTGTCTCCCAGAGTTTGCCCAAGTTCATGTCTGTTGAGTTGGTGATGCCATCCAACTATCTCATCCTCTGCTGCCCTCTTCTCCTTTTGCCTTCTCTAGGGTGAGGGCTTTGTTCTCTCACAATGGCCTGGCCTCTTTTGCGGATGGGGAACATGGCTACTGACAGTTTCTTTTGCCTCTACAAAAGGACTAGGTCACTCTTCTAGGGACCCATCAGCTCTTCCCAGGGGTTTGGAACTGGTATCTCTGCCAGGTACTGTAAGGATTGGGGTCTAGGCGTGGGGACTAGATGAGAAAGGGGCTTCCTAGGAGAAGAGAAGGTGTCAGCCAAGTAGTATCACAGATGTCTACTGTATTAGCTTTCATTTCAAATCTGTGTTTTCTATCCTTTGCAAAGAGCTGTATGAACTCCTATGTAAAAGCTTTTCTACCTTTTTGTTAAGTCTTGGAGACATACTGAGGATGTGGTAAATGGTGTTCGTATTTGTTCCATATGTGCTTGAGGAAAACTCACTATTGTTTTAACTTGTTTTGTTGGGCTCCTGAACAGTCTGGCACAAGGTTTGTATCAGTAGGTGTGCGTAAAATCACAACTCAGATGTCTGAGGATGTGGTTTGGTACAATTTGTAAAACAGTTGCAGAAACTGATGCTTATATAAATAAGTTTAGCTTCTTATCAAACTCATTAAGAACACATTGTTAGAGTAATAGGGGAAACCCCCCACTCCAGGTTCTTTCTCTAAAAACGGTGAGGAGAGAAGATAGTGGAAGCCAGGAAATATTCTGTGCTTCTAATGAGGACCCTGTCTGTATTGCAACTCCCCACCTGCTCTCCTGTCCCCCTAGCCTCCAGCTTTCTAGAGAAAAGGCTCCAGTTCACACACCGTTTAGTCAGAACGTTGGTGTTCTCAAGACTGTGTCTGTTAGGTATAATAACTGTTGAGACAGTAGTTGACCAGTGAAATCTTGATTATGATTATTTTGGAAGAGCCAGGAATTCTTTTTTCCCCAAAGTTATTTGTACAACATATGTTTCAATTTAGTTTTATAAACAGAAGCTATAACCAACATATTAGGGGTGAGTACAGCTTCACAAGCAGATTCCTGCATAAATGAGGGCAGTGAAATGTTTTCTGTTTATGAAAATAATAAGCAAGATATAAATTAGAAAAATGCTAGTCCCATACTATGTCATGACATCTCATAGTAATGAACTCAAGATGTCACTTTCAGAAAACACGGGTGGGTGACAACAGCTCCATCCTGGTGTCTCGGACTCCCCCTCTTAGAGCTGCTGTTTCAGGAATATGGCACTTATCCTTTCCTGACCTGATGATCAGCTCCTCTTATTTCCACTGAGTGTAGTTAGTTAATCATGTGCTGTGCTGTGATATGCTTAGTTGCTCAGTTGTGTCCAACTCTTTGTGATGCCATGGACTGTAACTGGTCAGGCTCCTCTGTCCATGGGGATTCTCTAGGCAAGAATACTGGAGCGAGTTGCCATGCCCTCCTCCAGGGGATTGTCCCAACTCAGGGACCGAACCCAGGTCTCCCGCATTGCAGGTAGATTCTTTACTGTCTGAGCCACCAGGAAAGCCCTAGTTAATCACAGAATGTGCCTAATAGTACATACAATTGAAGGAAGGTTGCTATTATGTCTTAGAACCCCACAGCCCTCATTGGTGTTCTCAGAGAAGCCATCCTTCTTTCAATGAGTCTGTGTAAAGATGTCAAATAAATACATTTTGTTTGGCGTGGTGATCTTTATAGCTTTTAGTCTTTGTACTCTTAAAATTTTAAATTTCTTGCTCCACAGTTTCTAAAAGTAAACATTAAAACACATAAAGCATATATTCTTTTCAATTTGCTTTGAATACCCATTGATGCAGTCAGGATAGTCTTCTTGGGATAAAAAGAGAATAGGGAATGGTTCCTTAAGTTTCTCATGGTTGTTTGAAACATACAGGATTTAGACACTAAATGGAGGATGAGTACATGTACAGTAGATCTCTGCTACCTTTTCTGCATGTGGGTTTCCACGTTTTTTACATTTTTCTCTGAGTGCTGATACTTTCTTCTTTGTGCCCAACAGCATGCCAATGGGTATAACATTGTGGCTAAGAGTCTGGGTTCTGAGTCAACATCAGTTCAGTTCAGTTCAGTCGCTCAGTTGTGTCCGACTCTTTGAGACCCCATGATTCGCAGCACGCCAGGCCTCCCTGTCCATCACCAACTCCTGGAGTTTACTCAAACTCATGTCCATCAAGTCGGTGATGCCATCCAGACATCTCATCCTCTGTCGTCCCCTTCTCATGACTTCAAAATGCATTTTCACAATTTAATCACTTTCAGCCTCGGTTTCTCCATCTGCAAATGTGTAATAATGCTATCTACCTTATAAGGTTGTCATGGCGATTATATGAGAGAATGCATATAAAGCACTAAGCAAAGTGATGTTGAGTAAACACTTAATAAATGTCAGCTATGGTTATTAGACATAATAGGAAATAGATCTCTACCCTGACCTCAAGAAATTCACAGTCTATTTGGAATATAAACTATACACTGCTTAAATAGCACGAGGAATTCATAAGGCAACACGTAAAAACTACCTAGAGTAGACATAGATCACAATGCAGTTGAAGGGAATCTTAATGAAGCAAGTGAATTTACAGAGTTAACTTAAAATCACACCAGTTAAGGAAAGGAGAGAGAGAGCATTTTTAAATTATACTTTATTTTTTTATTGAAATATAGTTGAGATACAATATTATGTTAGCATCAGGTGTACTGCATAGTGATTTGACATCTGCATACATTAAGAAATGATCACCATGATCAGGCTAGTAACCAACTGTCCCCATACTAAGTTATTACAATATTATTGACCATATTCCTTATTCTATATATTATATCCCTATGACTTACTTATTTTATAACTGGAGTTTTGTACCTCTTAATCCTCTTCACCTATTCTGCCCTTCCCAACCATCACAAGAGAAAGAACTATTTTTTTTCTTTCTGGCTGCATGGCATGGCATGTGGGATCTTAGTTCCTCAACCAGAGATTGAACCTGTGCCCTCTGGATTGGAAGTGTGGAGTCTTAACTCCACTAGACCAGGGAAGTCCTGAGAAAATGCTTTTTTATAAGGGGAATGGCAAGTGCAAAAGCGTTAATCAGGAAAACATATGAGAAATAGCCCAGTTTTTCTGGACTAAGCAGAGAGAAACATTTTATTCTCATTTTCATTTGGTGAAACCAGATCTGAAGTAACTCTCTTAAAACTGTCGTCACAAGATGTATCAATACATTGAAGTGACTATTAGCCAAGAACTCAGTGTGTGGTGAGATAAGCTGTAACTAGGCTTTCAGAATCCCGACCTCAGTGCTGCAAGCCCTGCTGCATGGAACAGAGGGGCCCGGGGCTGGGAGCCAACTAGCAGGCCAAAGGGCCCAGTATGGCACCCATTGATTCCTTACTCTTGTATCCATTTTGCTTTCTGACTGAACTGCCTTTCCTTGCACTTATATATTTCCCAGCACTTTGATAAAGAGGAAATGACCTGATTTCCAAAATGAGCAGTGTCATTATTGGACAGAGACTTCTTAGCAGTGAGACCGAGGTCTTCCCTTCAGTTCAGTCGCTCAGTCGGGTCCGACTCTTTGCGACCCCATGAACCGCAGCACACCAGGCCTCCCTCTCCATCACCAACTCCCAGAGTCCACCCAAACCCATGTCCATTGAGTTGGTGATGCCATCCAACCATCTCATCCTCTGTCGTCCCTTTCTCCTCCTGTCCTCAATCTTTCCCAGCATCAGGGTCTTTTCAAATGAGTCAGCTCTTCACATCAGGTGGCGAAAGTATTCGAATTTCAACTTCAACATCAGTCCTTCCAATGAACACCCAGGACTAATCTGCTTTAGAATGGACTGGTTGGATCTCTTTGCAGTCCAAGGGACTCTCAAGAGTCTTCTCCAACACCACAGTTCAAAAGCATCAATTCTTAGGCACTCAGCTTTCTTTATAGTCCAACTCTCACATCCATACATGACCACTGGAAAAACCATAGCCTTGACTAGACAGACCTTTGTTGACAAAGTGATGTCTCTGCTTTTTAATATGCTGTCTAGGTTGGTCATAACTTTCCTTCCAAGGAGTAAGCGTGGTCTTCCCTTAGGTACATAGTTTTTCTTATTCTTCCATATTTCTTTTGCTGTTTTTCAGTCGCTCAGTCATGTCTGACTCTTTGCAACCCCATGGACTGCAGCACGCCAGGCTTCCCTGTCCTTCACCATCTCCCAGAGCTTACTGAAACTCATGTCCATTGAGTTGATGATACCATCCAACCATCTCGTCCTCTGTTGTCCCCTTCTCCTGCCTTCAATCTTTCTCAGCATCAGGGTCTTTTCCAGTGAGTCAGCTCTTTGCATCAGGTGACCAAAGTATTAGAGCTTCTGCCTCAGCACCAGTCCTTCCAATGAATATTCAGGATTGATTTCCTTTAGGATTGACTGGTTTGATTTCCTTGCAGTCCAAGGGACTCTCAATAGTCTTCTCCAACACTACATTTCAGAAACATCAATTCTTCAGCTCTCAGTCTTCTTTATGGTCCAAACTGTCACATCTGTATGTGACTACTGGAAAAACCATAGTTTTAACTATATGTACCTTGATCAGTAAAGTCGTCTCTGCTTTTTAATATGCTGTCTAGGTTGGTCATAGCTTTTCTTCCAAGGAGCAAGTGTCTTTTAATTTCATGGCTACAGTCACTATCTGCAGTGATTTTGGAGCCCAGGAAAATAAAGTCTGTCACTGTTTCCATTGTTTCCCCATGTATTTGCCATAAGATGATGGGACCAGATGCCATGATCTTAATTTTTTGAACGTTCAGTTTTAAGCCAGCTTTTTCACCCTCCTCTTTCACCTTCATCAAGAGGCTTGTTAGTTGCTGTTTGCTTTCTGCCATAAGGGTAGTGTCATCAGCATATCTGAGGTTATTGATTTTTCCCCCGGCAATCTTGATTTCAGCTTGTGTTTCATCCAGCCCAGCATTTCACATGATGTACTCTGCATATAAGTTAAATAAGCAGGGTGACAATATTTCTTTTGCTTAATGTGACTGCATTGCATCTTAGTTGTGGCAGACGGGCTCTTTCTTCCATCATGCATGATCTTTCGTTGCTTTGCACCAACTCTCTATTTGAGGTGCATAGACTCTCTAGTTGCAACCCCTGGGCTCAGTTGCCCTGGAGCATGTGGGATCTTAGTTCCCTGACGAGGGATTGAACCTGTACCCTCTTCATTGGAAGACAGAGTCTTAACTCCTAGACCACTAGGGAAGTCCCTTGTTGTCATGTCTTAATGCTAGTAGAATCC
Organism: Dama dama; assembly: GCF_033118175.1. Taxonomy (NCBI): domain Eukaryota; kingdom Metazoa; phylum Chordata; class Mammalia; order Artiodactyla; family Cervidae; genus Dama; species Dama dama. Next base: position 34,022,490 of record NC_083691.1, read on the forward strand.
AGTTCAAATTTTAACTGGGGCTGCTCATACTGATATGTAACAGTGAGTCTAGAGGACATGTTATTGTAAATCTCCTGTCTCAAGTAATGAGAGGCCACTGCTGAGTCTCTATAAGCTGTCTTGACCACTCTTGAAACTTCTGTTCCCTCCTCACTCTTAATCCTTTTCTCCAGCTTTAATTTTCCTCCATAGTATTTGTAACATACTATATATTTTACTTACTTTGTTCCATGCTTGTTAAATGAATGGTAGCATCATGAGAGTCTCATTCTCTTGAAAAAACTTGACTTGTAAAAACCTAAATATATGTAATCTGATGACAAATCTATACTGTCAAAATTCTGGGGCCTCTAGAGTACAAACTTCATTTAGTATATTTTAAAATAAGGTTCTGTTTTGGAAATTTTTAATTTGCTTATATCTTTTAAAAAATGCATACCTTTTGTATATGAGTTGCTTACTTAGATGTAGTTTTCAGTCACCCTAGGAATCATGATTAATCCTGGGTCTTATTTAATATAATTTTAAATATAACTCAAAATAGCTCTTACTCTGTTTTTGACAGACAGGATAATAGCTTCTTTATAGTCTTTATGTCCACAAACTGGTTTTACTAGTAATGGTTATAGTTTTGTTGTAAAACTTTCTGAATTGAGAAATGCAATTTTTTTTTACAGTCTTCCTGTGTGACATGTGGTTTGTAATATATATTGTCCAGCTAATATTTTCTGTCAGCAACTAGTTAATTGATGGTTTGATCCTACATATAGGATCAACATATAGGGACTTGTTTAATGACTGCTTTCCTCATTTGGAAAATTAGCATGTCAAAAAGGTACAGCATAATGATAAATTGTACTTGTGTCTATTTTCATTTCCAAGGCTAATTATTCTCTCTTTTATACCCTTTTGATATTGCAATGAGCCCCAATGGAGAAAAGGTGTATAAATAAACCATTATAACCTAAGCAGAGTGTTAACTTTTATTGGTCAGTATATCCTTCGCTTATATATGATTTAGATTTGAGTTTTCTATGATAAAATCTGAACTAGTTGTAGATTTAAGGCACAGAAGAGATAAATATTGAGAATCTTTGTAACAGAAAGCGTTTTCTGTTTAACTCCATCATTTACTCACTCTTACAGTCATTCCTGTGCTAATTCAGTTTTTTTTCAACCAATTTGCTATATATTTACTATGTTCCAGACACTGGGGATACAAAAATGAACAGGAAAAACTCCCAGCCTGCAAGGAACTCACCATCTAGTGACTATTCACTGCAAGCCACAGGAAGCCCTTTCTGCTATAACCAAGTGCCATGCCAAATCCACTGATAATTCTCAGCAAAATATCACAGCCATGATTGCCTTGCCATATGCATATCAGTGCCTGACATGCTTTTGTAAAGGTGTGAGGCAGTATTTTTGTTTCAGCTTTAGCAGATTCGGCATTGCCCCCCAACCCCATTTTAGTCTGCTGCAGTTTCAAATGGCACAGATAGGAAGCCCTGAAAATGTATACTTGTACATTTTAAAATTTCCCCTACTACACTGTTACCACCCCCTGTTTTCCAAATGCTGCCATTAGTGGTTACAATAATCATCTGTAATGTTAGCTTCTAAGAACCATGGTACAAGAGCTTCTTTTATAATTTCCCAGATGGGAAGGAACACATGTACAGGCCTGTTAGAGCTGCAGAAACTGGAAACAGCACTGTGTAGATTTGTATTTTTGGAACTCTTTGGGCTTATTTAAGCTCTCAAAGTCAAACTTATGTATCCATTAGATATCAAATACCAACTCGGGGAAAACTCATGTGCCACACACACCAAGGGGAATAAATCTTATTAAAGAAGTTCATAAAAGGAACTTCTAGAAACAGCTATTTTCATACTCAGATTAATGTTTCATGTACTTTTTGCAGGATGCCAGATAATAAATGTTGATTATGTAAACCAGGGCCATTCCGGTTGTTTGGAGGACTGTCTCTGAGCATTTCTGTTCTTTGCTTAAATAGTAGTGAAATGCAAAGTTCAAAAAACAGGAAAGGGAAATAATTATAAGTTATTCATAGGCCTATGGAATGAAGCTGTTAATTAAAAGGATTTTTAGTGGCCCCCGTTTTTTTCAGTGTTTTTTTTAAATTTTAACAGAGTTCTGTGACTTGTAGTCAGAGACGTTTAACAAGGAAACTCAGTTGTTGGGCAAAGGTATCTGAAAGACAGTTTAATGTTAGTTCTTCTTTTACTGTTTCTCTGAAGGTGACTACCCTAACTCCAAAGGGAACTACTTTTGCACTTAGATTATAAAATGAATTTGTCTCTCTGAATGTGAATTTTTTCAAGCTCAGCTTCACCCTTATTTTAGATATTTTATGAGTTTTAGAATCATATAATTACATAGTTTCTATTTGCTGAGGCTATAAGTATTTTTAAAATTTTCCATCCTTACTTTACAGAAAGGAGCATACAAAGTTGGATTCTTTCTCATCTATAAAAGAGTAAAAAGTGATAGATAAACTCAGACTCCCAATCTTGGCTTTCCTTTTAAAACCACTAGTTCTGGGGACTTTGGTTTACTGGGGAGGGGAGGTGGGGGAGAGGACAGGAGCCAGGAACCAGTACTTAGTTCTCAGACATCACTGGTGACAGCAGCTTTTATAAAATCACTAAGTGTGGAGGAAAAAGGTTAGGAATTAACATTAAATTGTTTATTGATTTATGTATTCAGCAGACATCGAGTGGTTTCTGTATTCCAGGCACTGTACTACTTGTTCCTTTTACATACTTGCTCTGTCATTCCACCTAAAGATATAGTCCAGATATACATGCATTGCAAAATCTACATGTAAAAATAAAATTGTAACAGTGTTAGAGGAAAAACTAGGAAAATGGTTAAACAACCTCTGAGTTATTAGCCAGATTTAACCCTATAGCATTCTCAATTTTCTTCTGATGTCAGAAGAGCCCCCAGACAAAGTCAGAAGCCAAAAAGAGAAAATATTTGCATCCAACCTGGGCTGGTGATGAGACAAGTGCTCAGGGCTGGTGCACTGGGAAGACCCAGAGGGATGGGATGGAGAGGGAGGCGGGAGGGGGGATTGGGCTGGGGAACACATGTAAATCCATGGTTGATTCATGTCAATGTATGGCAAAAACCACTACAATATTGTAAAGTAATTAGCCTCCAACTAATAAAAATAAATGGAAAAAAAAGAGAAAATATTTATAATACATGGGATAAACAAGGGTTAGTAAATGTAATAAACAATAACAATAACAACAAAAAAGTCCAAAAACCTTTAAGCAAAATGGGCAAAAGATTTGATGGGAAGGTTTATAGGAGAAATGTAAATTATCCATAAATAAGTAAAAAAAAATTGCCCAGCTTCATTCATTGAATCTAAATTGAGGTACAGTTTTCCAGCTATCAGATTGCCAATGTCGAATGAAAGAGAAACAGCCAATATCATCCAGTTACTCAGGATGAAGAGAAAGAGGCTTTCTCATACTGATGCAAATTCATGGGCCCAAATGTGAATTGCTGCAGAAGTTTTAGAAAAACAATCTATTAAAATGTAAAATGTTTATAGCCTTTGACTCAGCAAGCTGAGTTTTAGTTATCTCCTAAGAAATATAAGTCCCACTACTAAAAGGTGTTTATCCAAAGATACTTATTGCAGCACTATCAAGTGGCTAAGAACTACAGGCAACCTGAATGTCTGTTGCTAGGGGAATGGTTAAATACAAAATAAATCCATGACGTGAAATATTGTGTGACTATTTAGAAAGCAGTGGTAGAGTCCTGTGTATAATAGGACTCTTATTAGGGAAAACAGAACACACAGTTAAAGAGTTATTTATATGCAAGTGTGTGTATGTTTTTATGATCATAGAAAAAGCTGTTTAAGGCCACATACACAGTTACTATTGGTTACCTTGAAAAGCAAGGATGGAAATGCCTTTTTATTTATTTATTTATTTTTGGAAATGCCTTTTTAAAACAACAACAACAACAAAAAAAACCCTTCAGTATCATTTGACTTGTTACAACAAGCCTGAATTTTGTAATGTAAAATGAAAAAACAATTGAGAAGTTAAAAAAGAGAGGAAGAAAAGAGAAGGGGAAGTGGCCAAAGAGACAAGAGAAGACCAGGAACATACAGCTTCTTCGGAGCAAGAAGGAGTATTTTCAGAGGAGAGAGAATTCCATGTCAAATACTGTTTAGAGATCAAGTAAGATGGGGACCGAGAGGCATTTGTTGTCTTTAATGGCTGTCCTGGTAGGAATTAGGGTCAGAAGGCTACCAGAGCGGGCTAAGGGGAGGTTAAGAAGAGGGGAGGGAGTGAGACAGGGAGTGTGGACCACTCTTTCAGCAGCAGTCTATGCAGTGGAGGGGAGATGTGAGAGAAAACCCAGAGAACTAAGCAGAAATCAGCATGATTTCTTTTCTTTCTTTTAAAAATTTTTATATTTTAAGATAGGGGAGACTTCCGTTCCTTGTCTCTATGTATACTTGCCACAGTTTTGCATCCTGTAGACACAGTAGAAAGCAGAGCAAGGAGACCAAAGATGCTAGAGGTAAGCAGGTGAGTGTGAGGACCCGCTTCCAAAGATGCAGAAGAATTGGGCTGAGGCCTGTTTTAGACCAAAGGAAGGACATCATGTCTGAGATTCCCAAGTATCACAGGCAGTGGTTCTTAAAGTCTGGGTTGGGACTCTCCTAGGATGTCTGCTGAGAATGTGTGATCTGATTTAGAAATGTGGGTTGGCTCTTAGCAGTGCCTTAGTGTGAAAAATGTGCAATTCTATTAAGTTTCTTAAAAAACTTGTATTTGACTTGGAGCCATTTGTGTGTGTGTGTGTGTGAGTGAGAGTCACTCAGTCATGTTCGACTTTTTGCGACCCCATGGACTGTAGTCCAACAGTCTCCATCCATGGGATTCTCCAGACAAGAATACTAGAGTGGGATCCCCTTCTTCAGGGGATCTTCCTGATTGAACCCGGGTCTCCTACATTGCAGGCAGATTCTTTACTGCCTGAGCCAACAGGGAAGCCTCTGTAGCCACTTACCAATCAGAAATAAATTAAGGGTTATTAAAATTTTTTATTCTCAAATTGAAATCACCATGCTATGAGAATTTATTCTAATTCAGTATTTGTTTCAGAAGTCTGCCAAATTCTCAGTGTTTGGCAGTGATTGTAAAGTACATTCACATAGTGGTAAGTCCCACAGTTTTAATTCAGGACAGTTTAATATATCATCAGTGTTGGCTTGAGTTGATTATGACATTTGATTGTTGCTATTCTTGTTTTTTAATTATAAATTACAATAAGTTTAGCTTTATCATTATCAGTTCAACCTCTCAATGTTTCTTTGTTTTTGTCTTATAATATTCTTATAACTAGACTTTTAAAATACATACGTCTTGTGGTTCACATAGGAGTCATCCATGATCATTTTGTTTGAACAGGTATGTGTGTAACACCCTGCCATTTGCATGTACAGTGGCACACTTCATAGTAATTTATTTCTTGGCAATGTTTACTATTTAAATATCTTACAGTATATTATCAAGATAGATATAATAAAATTCCTAGGGTATTTTAAGATTTTCTTACTGTCTGGTGATATAAATCATGTTTATAATGCATCTTCTTTCTAGGAAAAGTAAATTTTAAGCCATTTGTATGTATTATATAAATTGTAAGACATTGTATATCTTGCTAGCAGCATGTTTACTGTAACTTAACTACATTTTTGCCTAATCCTTTATTTTAACACCAGATTGACTTGTCCCTTCTTGGAATGTGGGAACAACTGAAAGATTGGTGGGGATCTTTTTATTATTATGGTGGAGTTTGATCAGAATGTTTGAAAGCTGTCAGTATTTTTTTTTTTTTTTTTTTTTTTTTTTTTGAAAGCTGTCAGTATTAAAGAGTGACTAGATATGTGGCAAAGCATGTATGGAGTCTCAAAACTAGAATCCAGGTGACCCACACAGCCTCATTGCTGGCGGACAGTAAGCTGGTCACCAGAAAAATGTTATGAGAGCAAGTACTAATGACATTGTGTTTTTCACTAACTGTTTAAGGATGTGAATGAAGACCCAGGAGAAGATGTGGCCCTCCTTTCTGTCAGTTTTGAGGACACTGAAGCCACTCAGGTGTATCCTAAGCTGTACTTGTCACCCCGAATTGAACAGTAAGTATTGGTGTCGTAGTTTTATGTAGCCTGATGATTCCTCTTGTTGATGAGACGTGATTGCTACTTCTTTTGCCAGTCTTACATTCTTAAAATGGTTTCTCTTTATTAACTTTGGTTTTCTTAAAATGAATTGTATTCAGTGTTTAGATTCCAGATTAAATACAGACAGTATTTGCCATAGTGATCTTTGGATAAGACTTAGCTGTGCACTTTGTGATGTGAATACTGTGCCTGGGTCCAAAATTGTGACTCCTTACGAATGTCCCTGGGTATGTGTGGTTGGGCTTCCCCTGATGGCTCAGTGGTAAAGAATCTGCCTGCCAAGTAGGGTTGGGAAGATCCCCTGGAGAAGGGAATGGCAACCCACTCCAGTATTCTTGCCTGGAGAATCCTGTGGACAGAGGAGCCTGGTGGGCTACAGTCCATGGGGTTGCAGAGACAGACACAACTGAAGTGACATGACACGCGTGCACTGACTCGTGGAGAGTGGGAGCCATGCAGACATGGTGGGGGCAGATCTTTCAGCCAGGGGAGAGCATTCCAGACAGCAGGAGGGAGGCTGCTGGGGACTAGGAATCCCAACTCTGAGGCTGGTGCCGCTCCTATGGGCTCCTGAAGCCCTCCCCTGCGTCCCTAGCAGAGTGCACCCTGATAGTTAATGCATGCGGGTTAACCCTCTGCCTCCCCTCCAGATAGCAACTCTGAGATGGGGCCCTGCTTGCCAAACTAATAGGTTAGCCCTATGTCCCCTGGCAGTTCATGGGGTCGCAAAGAGTCAGACACGACTGAGCAACTGAACTAAAATGATGTCCCCTAGGGCTTCCCTGGTGGCTCAGTTGGTAAAGAATCTGTCTGCAATGCAGGAGACCCGGGTTCGATCCCTGGGTCAGGAACCTCCCCTGGAGAAGGGACTGGCAACCCACTCCAGTATTCTTGCTTGGAGAATCCCATGGACAGAGGAGCCTGGCATGCTATAGTCCATGGTATCACAAAAGAGTCAGACATGACTTATCGACTAAACAACAACATGTATGGTTACCTTAAAGAGGACTGCTGAACAGCACCCTACTCAATTTCTTGTGTATTCATAACTTTTCTCATTGTTTGTAAAAATGTAACCAGTATCCTGACAGTATTAACTTATTCAGAAGTTAGTGAAGGGAATATTAGAAGCAGGTAGCTTAAAAAGATGACATGTTTGAATTATTTTTTTGCATTTAAATAGTTCTGTATCACTTTACACAACATTCAGACTATGTGGTACCAGTAGTTTGATATTACGTCTGTGTTTTAACTCAGTAACTTTGTTCATCAGTAATGGATCTTATAAGCGCTAGCCTCACAATGTGCTTATTGTTGGCTAAAATGCTTTACTAGCTTATTCTACTTCAAAGGAAGTTGAGGTTCATTGAAAATGGATTGTAAGCAGATTTGGTTGGGAACTTCTGACAGGACAGATTTTTCATCAGCAGAGAGAGTTTTTACAGACTCTGCTTGAAATGTATTATTAAAATTCTCTGTAAGTCATCTAGTCAGGGTTGGCTGATTTCTGTCTGAGATGTGGTCACCATCCACATTCATATACCAAGCTCTTTTCACCCCCCTTCTCCTTAGTTGCTCTTAATTCATGAATCATGGACATACCATCTTACTGATAAAAGACATGGCTCTTTATACTCAAATATGGAAGATTATGAGCATTTATAACCCACAGGCATTCTCTCATCTATTTATATACCTCTGACAATACCTGGAACAGGATCTTAAAGTAGCAGTCACTGAATGAATCCTTTAATTTTTAATTGAAAATACTGAACCATAGCAGTAAGAGGCCAAAGGATATTGGAGAGGATACAGTGAAGTGGTAACAGGCAAGGAATCAAGCATATGGGATTTAAACCTGGATTCTGTCACTTACCAACTGGCAAAATAGTTAACATCTCCGAATTTGTTGCCTCATCCGTAAAATGGGGTAATCATACCTTTTTCATAGTTTTGTTTTGAGGATTATATTAAATACTGTTCATAAAGCATTAATTGCAATGCCTGTCACTATAGCAAGTTGGAGCTAGTAATGTTATTATTATTGATATAGTTTACAGGAGAAGAATGAGTGACTGAGTGAGTGGTTTGTAGGACAGATTGGGGCAGAAAAGGAGGGGATGAGTAAACATGTGAGGAAATACTAGTTCCGGAGTAGCCACTCAGTACATACAGAATGCATTAAACTAAGAAGGTATTTTGATGATGAGAAAAGAGAGTTGTAAAACAATCACAAGATACAGGTAATAAGAATATTATCAATTAAGCTGCAGCCACAAATTTGCCAGCATTTACTTTATTGTTCTTTGAAGTGACTGCTTGTAGTTTGCAAGTAAACTTGCTAGTAAAATATTTCTCACTCTAAAAATCAAAGATATGGTGGGAAAAATTATTAGTAAAGGGAATGTTTTAAAAGTGATTTCCTATTTCTAAAATCTAGCTTTCTACATCCCCCCGCCCCTTTTATGTCAAGAACTGGCCACAGCTTACTTTTCCAGATCAGTTTCCTGTCATTTCTCCCCATGTATCCTGTCCTTCAGCTGGACTCCTTCACTTGAAGTTTTCTACATTCACACATACTCTCTTGCCTCTGTGCCTTTACTAAAATTGTTACCTCCATGTAAAATGCCCTTCTCTAATGCTGTCTTTGTGTTGAAATATTATACATTTTCTAAGACTTTTTTTTCAGATGCCGTCTACCACCCATTTTCCCTGAGCAAAATTAATCTAGCCTTCCTCTGAGTTCTCACAACACTAAACTTCTATCACTCTTATAATCTGCACACCATAGATTTAGTTAGTGCTGTGCTTTTTTTTTTTTTCTTCATCTTTTATCTATATCACAAGCAACTCACGTGCAAGGAGCAAGTCTTTTCATTCCTTTAATGCTTTTACAAATGCAGTGCAGGGTAAATAATATCAAATAATAGTAAATAATTGACAGTGTTCTAGGGAAGTAAGTAATTTTCACAAGAAAATGTGAAAATGCATCATTGAGAGATTGTACGTTTTTACTGTTTGGTACAAGTTCCCTTAATAGAACTGCATGTGTAATAGCAAATAAAATGACTAAACGTTCTTATATCCTTGAGTAAAAGTTGTAAAAATGAGCTTTTAGAGAAAGGTTAAAATGGAAAGTGGTCGAATTGTGGTATGATCTTCTAAGGGCTTACATAGTTGCTAAAGTTATTCATATCTTTGCCTGACTCTTATAGAGTTCAGAGCATAGGAAAGAAGTAATGTCATTTCACTAAGGTCAAGGTCATAGGATAGATTTTTAGGAACTGAGTGAAGAGAGGTTGCTACTATCTTTGATATTGTGTTAAGTTCTTGTTTCTGTGTTTCATACAATCCTGTCAACTTTTAACTGTTGAGGCACTGATTATAGAGTCAGACTTGGAGAGTTCTTTCAGGAGTCATGGGAAAAGCATCCTACATGGACCCGCCCGAAGCCAATGCCAGACGCTTGCCCTAGCTCAGGCTTGCACACTTTTTGGCTTTTGCTGTGGCTCTTTCGAGGAAGTCCCAAGTCCCATGCACTGTATTTGACAGGCAGAAGCCCTGGAGATTGACAGCCTGATCCACAGTAGGTAAAAATTGATAAAAGACTTTACATGGCATGGAAAGCTGTCTTGAGCCTGGGAAATAACCCGTTTTATTCTGGCTGGTGTAATGTCTCTGCCCCAGCTAGTTCAAGCAGTAGGCAAGGGCACTGTGCTCACATTAACTAGTCTCAAAAATAGGAAAAGGCTACTCTGGGGTCTTGTCATCACATACAGGAAGAGGGATAAATTTATTTTGCCCTAAAGATTTCTAGGGATATGGATACCAAATGCCCCCAAATTAGAGGCTCCCATAAAAGAGAACATCTGTCAGAGACACTGGGTAGAAAACTCCCAAGTGTATTATAATTTATGAAGCTCTGCAATGTGGTCTCACTTCAGAAATCTGTCCTGGCACAGTTGTCTTGTGTTTCTAGCAGTGCCGGGATGCATGACTGACTGAACGCCTGTATAGTGTTTAGATGCTTGTTGTTTCCTGGTCTCTCGCTGTGTTCCATACGTGGCTTGCAGAGTAAAAGGTTCTGAGAACTTTGTGTTCTCCAACAAGGGACTTTTATAAAATGCGCATGTTTCAGGGTCCATTCATTTGTTTTCAAAGGAACCCAAGCCAATCAATTGAATTAGACACTAAGTAATGTTCGTTTAAATTTAAAAAAAAAAGTGGTAAGGTATGCAAGACAAGCTAATGGTTAGTTATGTAAAGTAGATTTTGGTTGAATAACAGGAGAAGGGGGGTGAAAAACTAGATTCCAAACCAGTTGCCTTTTTTTCCTGGCAGGAAAGCTGGAATCATAGGGTTATGTCATCCGAGCTGGCACGAATCCTTCCTTGCCTTCACCTCCGCCCCAGACTGTGGCAGTTCCAGCGGTGACACCAGAGGTCAAATGGCAGCAGAGACTGCACAGTTCTCTCCCCAAAGGTGTGGGCCTGTCCTTGGCTGCAGCCGGTTAGTGGGAGTGGTTTGAGGAAAACCAGCTCGTCACTCCCTGTGCTGTTCCCCCTCCGAGCATAAAAAGAGGACTTCAGCCCCTGAGGCGGACCAGGTGGCATCTTTCACAAGTACAGAATTTGTTTTTAGAACTTTGCGTTGTTGAGTTACAGTCCCGCCTTGGAAATAAATACTCAAAGCTTACCAGCCCACAGACATTCGCCATTATTGAGGCCAGTGTGCCTGTGAATATCCATACATTCATTCTTTCAGGCAACAAAAACACATTGAAAAGTGACCCAGTATAAGGTCTCTTGCTCAGAGAATATCAAGAAAAAATGAGATATGGCTTATGCCCTTAGTTTGTGTATAATCAGTAAGGGAGATCAGAACAAATATGGCAAGTTCCAACTTGTGTGTAGAAATAGCACAATAAGACTCGGCATGAGAAGCCCTCTGTTCCTCCACTTGCTAACTGGCAGTCTTGCTCAAGATACTTTAACCTTTTTGAGCCTCATTTCATCTTCTGTAAAGGGAGATACATCTTAAGCTTCAGTTTCATCCACTCCAAGGGGGTATGGAAGTGCCTACTGTAGTGTTTGACTCATGGTTGATGTTCTGTTAGTGCTTCTTGAGTTATATAAACACCCAAGAAAAGACATTAACAACTGAAAGACTTCAGGGAAAGAGGAGATCACAGTTCCAATCAACTTGTTGAGGAGGAGACTTTGGAAAACTTTGGAAAGTATGGCTCTGCCAATACGACGTGGTTTTTCTAGAGATTAGATATGGTAATACTGTAGCAATAAAAATGTATTTGTTTAGTGTTTTGAAATATTCAAGTTGCTTTACAATTTACCATCCCATCTAATCTTCATGGTAATATTCTTGGCTTGCATTTTTTTTAATTGAAGCATAATTGATTTGCAATGTGTTAATTTCTGCTATACAGCAAAGAGACACAGTTATATATACACACACACACATTCTTTTTTGTATTCTATTGTGTTTTACCATAGGATATTAAATATAGTTCCCTGTGCTATATAGTAGGACCTTGTTTTTTTCATCCATTCTGTATATAGTAGCTTATATCTGCTAACCCCAACTTCCCACTCCATCCTTCCCCCAATCTCCTCCCCTTCGGTGACCACAAGGCTGTTCTCTATGTCCATGAATCTGTTCTGTTTCATAGGTAGTTTCATTTGTGTCATATTTTAGATTCCATATGTAAGAGTTATCATATGGTATTTGTTTTTCTCTTTCTGACTTCGCTTAGTGTGGTAATCTCTAGTTGCAGCCATGTTGCTGCAAATGGCATTATTTCATTCTTTTTATAGCTGAATAGTATTCCATTGTATATATGTACCACATCGTCTTCATCCACTCATCAGTAGATGGACATTTAGGTTGTTTTCAGGTCTTGGCCACTGTGAATAGTCTAGCATGAGTTTCATAATACATCTTTTCACCTCTAAAAGCTGAGTTTCTTAGATCCTTCCTGGTACCCTTCACTGTCTTTACTTCCTTTCCCAACACATTCAGTTCAGTTCAGTTCAGTCGTTCAGTCGTGTCCGACTCTTTGCGACCCCATGAATCGCAGCACGCCAGGCCTCCCAGAGTTTACTCAAACTCATGCCCATTGAGTCGATGATGCCATCCAGCCATCTCATCCTCTGTCATCCCCTTCTCCTCCTGCCCCCAATCCCTCCAGGCATCAGGATCTTTTCCAGTGAGTCAGCTCTTCGCATGAGGTGGCCAAAGTATTGGAGTTTCAGCTTCAGCATCAGTTCTTCCAATGAACACCCAGGACTTATCTCCTTCAGGATGGACTGGTTGGATCTCCTTTAAATTATGCTAAATTATGTTTCCCATGATTTCACCCTAGGCCTCTTTCATGGTTTCACCTCTTTGTGGACGACCCCCAAATCCCCATTTCGAATCCCAGCTTTTCTCCCTGTCTACAGGTCTGCTTTTCTAGCCACTTGATAGATTTTGTGTCTGTGTGTTCAGCTGACACCTCACATTCAAAGTGTCTGAAATGAAACTCATCATTCCTCAAGTAGATGTTTCTGCTTTGCAGCCTTCTTTGTGTTCACAGCACTCTCATGGTCTTCAGTGCCCAGTGCTGCATCTCAAGATCAATAACCAGCCCATTGTTTTATACTAGAAACCCTCTCTCCGCAGTGTCTTTATTTTTGTCATTCTTCCTGTCATTTTAGTTCAGTTCTTCAATTGCCACGTCTCCTGATAGCCTTTTTTTTTTTTTTTTAACTTTCCCTGTTATTTCAGTTTATTTAGCAGAAAACTCTCATGTCTTCTTAAAGTAAGTTCTAGTCATATCATGTCCTTCCATGATTTCATCCACACCACCAGTGTCTCCCTGTTACCAACTGAATTAAGCACATCTCTCTCATCATCCAGAGTATTCTCTCTTTTAATCCCGTCTGGTCTTTCTACCCTGATCTGGCCTCTATGTATTTCCTGTTGTTCAGCCAAACTGGTATTTTGTGCGTGATTTCCTGTGAACACAGTTTTTATTTTTTTCATTATTATACCTTTGCTTGGACTACTTGTTATACTTGAACATTAAATTTATTTCCCTCTCCCGTAGGGTCTGTCCTCTTAGACCTTCTCCCTCACCACCTCCTCTGTGGAGCTTTCGTGACCACCACCATCTGTGTCCCCAGCATGACTGTACTCTCCCCTCTTTGTGCCTCTGTTGTCGTATTGTCTTCCTGGACTTTAAACCCCTTATGGGTGGACTTCTTCCTCCAACAGTTGAGGCCTGGTGAGCCACAGCCCACCTCCTGCCAAGCTGGTCCTGCCCTTGGTCCCCATGTGAGCTCAGCCACAATCCCCACCGATTAGACTCCCTGGTGGGGCAGAAAGCTCTGAACTCGTTATATCCCGTGCCTGCGAATGCAAGTGGTTTCCTTCATTGTTTCTTGTTGCTGTGCTTTGTGACCAGCCAGCAGGCTTGTTCCCCTTGTGGACCCTGGCTTCCTTTGGAGAGGTGGAATTTATTTCGTAGAGGGGCTTATCAGCTGAATCCTGGAAGTGGTGCATTTGCTTGTGATTACATATAATATATAAAGTATGAAGTGTTAGTCTCTCAGTCCTGCCTGACTCTGCGACCCCATGGACTGCAGCCCACCAGGCTCCTCTGTCCATGGGATTTTCCAGGCAAGGATACTGGAGTGGATTGCCATTTCCTTCTCCAGCGGATCTTCCCGACCCAGGGATTGAACCCAGGTCTCTTGCACTGCAGGCAGATTCTTTACCATCTGAGCTATGAGGGAAGCCCATGTGATCGCATATGACCTGTCAACTCCTCATTTTGTGGCCTCTCCAACCTCCCCTTTCCCTGTCTTTTCTCTATGGTGTGCCTAGCAACAGACATAATCACTGGGAATATTTGGCTGGCCTGTAATCCACAAAGCCTGGGATAAACTGAAATTTGACCAAGGGCCTAGAGAAAAAGGGGATGAGGAGAACTGAATATTGATACTTAGAATTAGGGGTGAGAGTGAATGAGATTGTGGATATTAAATTCAGATAAACCAGATAAAATAAGTTAAAAGCAGTGAGCTAATTCAGTATTTTGTGAATTTTTATTTAAATTTGATACTGAATACAACATCTTAACAGGATGGGAAATTTTCATTTTAGATGCTAAAAAGATTTTTTAGAATAATTGAGGAGGCGTGCGATTAAACACAAATAGATTTAAAAGAAATCTTGCCCTTTAACTTTTAAAACTGCATCGGTTGTCTCAAGAAATGGACCCCAAATCTCTTGGGTTGATTCTGTGTCAGGATTTAAGTAATAGAACATCATAGTAAACATGGTTTAATTTAGCCTTACTTATGTTTACTTGAGTCACAGAGATAATCCTGTAATAAATATTGTGCTGCTGGAGATTTTTTTTTTTTTTTGCCTTTGATAAATACATAGTCCTGAGTATGCTAAGACAACCAGCTGTCAGGAGATGCATATTTGGTTTTAGTGGAGCAAGCTATCTTCGCCTCTGGGGACGTGAGATGTTCGTTTTACTAGTCTGGGAGCAGGGCCAGAAGGGTTCTTCGTGACTTAGAATGGAATTCTGAAGAATAAGTTCAGCAAGTTTTCATTAGCGAGTTTGGCCTTTTGTCTTGCCCGTGCCTCCCAAAAGATCAAGAGCTCAGCCTGCACTTTGAAACATTACAAAAAAGAACCAGAACAGAATTTAGTTCTGGGAGAAAAATCAATCAGTCCCCAAATACCATATTTTTGGAAACATTCTGGTGCAGAACTCCCACCTCCCCAGCCACCCAAGTTAGTGATAGATTAATGTTTTTAATCTAGCTTTCTTTTCAGGCAAACAGTAGACTTCCAGAAAGAAGATGTATATAAGTCTGTGAGCTTAAATCTCGCTGGTACATGGTTCTTAAACTCGTTTGACCTTTAAGCTCTTAGATTCGTTTTGTGTCTTTGGGCAGTTCTCTGCCTTGTTTCTATTAAATGCTTTTCTCTTCTCTATAGTGTAATGATTCGCTTACATTCTTACAACTTAGCTTGATATCTTTAAACTATAAGATATAACTTAAGTGTCCTCACTTAAGAGCTGAGGCCAAGCACCTTTCCATTGAATAGGTCAAAGATTTTGTGCCGAGTTTTTTCTGTAATGAAAATGAGAAGGTGATGATTTTCTATTTAAATGTATATATCTCAACAGTGAAGCTCTGAGCACTGATCATTACATATAGTTCATTTATGTTTCACAAGTAGGAAAATATTCCTCAATGGAAGGTCTGAGATAAAAGAGTGGGTGGTTCTTGAAAACATTAAGTGGTTTTATAGGCAGGAGCAGAGAAATTACGAAGCAGAAGAGAAAATGATCTAGAATGTTCCAGGACTGATGGAAAACACCAAGTAGAGGAAATACAAGGAATCTCAATAGCCTAAATAAAAAGAAATTGACACCCATACACATCATCTGAATAGCAAAGATGTAAAGTATCTGAAATCGACACATCATGTGTAAAGGAATCGCAGACTGACACAGACCTCTTTGAAAATCTTGGAGAGCCATGGACTTTATCCAGGGAAATATATAGGTGCAAGAAGTTCAAATGCAGTTTTGAGAATACCACACCTGCCCCTAAAATCAATTCATAAACTTTGTTTAAGGATCTTTGTTCTTGGTTTCATTTCTGCGTTATTAATTGCCTTCTACAGTACCTCATGCTGGAACAATCACTGAAGCTTCGAATTTAATATCTAGAGTATAAATCATCATCTGACATTACCCATTTCCCCTTCCTCAAAACCTGCTTTTTTTCTATGTTCTTATTTTCAGTAATGATTTAACTATCCTTCTGTTGATCTTAGCCATGAAACCTAGGCATCCTATTTTCGACCTTCCTCCCGCCATTGTTTCCTGAACTTAAAAACTAAGTTCATTCTCTTTTCTCATAAGCAATCACTCACCAGTTTTATCCAACTCGTTACTTTTCCCTGTATCTCCCAGGCATATTCCTTTTTTAAAAAAGAACTATCTATTCTACTTTATGCTCAAGTTCCAGCATTTTTTCCTTTATACTATCTTGAAGTCTGAACTCCTCCACGTCTGTTTCTTCTTATCCCATTGTTTCAGCTACCTTACCCTTTAATCCTTTTGGTCAAGAACTGAGTGGAAGTACAGTAGAAACCCGTGTGTAAAAAAGGTGGCATGAAGGTATGAAAAAGTTGATCATCAGTGCTATGAGACACTCATCCTCATTCTTTTCAAGTGTGAGGACCTGTTTTTAATGTTGAAACTTTTTACACAAGGTTGACTACAAAAAGTCAACAGAAGAAAATTTTTTAGTATGATGGAATTGTTCTGTATCATGATGGTGGTAGTAGATATACAACTCTATGCTTTTATCAAAACTCAAGGAACTGTGTGTCACACAGGGTGGATTTTACTGTGGGTAAAAAAAAATTTTTTTTAATGTTTCACAGACCTGTGTAGAAAGTAGTAGTACTTTTTAGCATTCCACATTATTAGTGATGAATTAAATGTGTTTTCAGTGAACTTACATTTTATTAATCAGAAATAGGTTATATATATAATTGGAAATGGATATATATATATACACACACACACACACACACACACACTTGTTTGTGCTGTATATTTGTGGATAATATGTGTATATAGGTATGTGTATGCATATATGTATCAGTTCAGTTCAGTCACTCAGTCATGTTCGACTCTGTGACCCCATGGACTGCAGCACACCAGGCTTCACTGTCCTTCACCAAGTCCCAGAGCTTGCTCAAACTGATGTCTGTTGAGTGGGTGATGCCATCCAACCATCTCATCCTCTGTTGTCCCCTTCTCCTCCTGCCTTCAATCTTTCTCAGCATCAGAGTCTTTTCCAGTGAGTCAGTTCTTCGCATCAGGTGGCCAAAGTATTACAACTTAAGCTTCAGCATCAGTCCTTCGAATGAATATTCAGGGTGGATTTCCTTTAGGATTGACTGGTTTGATCTCCTTGCTATCCAAGGGACTCTCAAGAGTCTTCTCCAACACCACACTTCAAAAGCATCAATTCTTCAGCACTCAGCCTTCTTTATGGTCCAGCTCTCACATCCATGCGTGACTATTGGAAAAACCATAGCTTTGACTAGATGAACCTTTGTCAGTAAAGTAATGTCTCTGCTTTTTAATATACTATCTAGGTTTGTCATAGCTTTTCAGATATTCCATTGGTTCTCATTTTTCTCAGTATGTTTCTATCTCCACAAGGATCCATGAATTGGTCTGTTGTTGTTTAGTCACTAAATTGTGTCTGATTCGTTGCAACCCCAGGGAATGTAGCTCTGTCCATAGGATTTCCCAGGCAAGAATACCGGAGTGGGTTGCCATTTCCTTCTCTAGGAGATCAACTCAACCCAGGGATAGACCCTGCATCTCTTGCATTGGCAAGCAGATTCTTATCATTGAGCCACCAGGGAAGCCAAATTGGTCTATGACGTTAATATGAATATAATAGCTTGTGGATGTGCATAGCGTGATGAGTCAGTTGGGTTTTAAAAATAAAGTCATTCTACCTCATCTTCTTCCTAAAAGTGTATATGGTTTGTTATGTCCACAACATGATTTCAAAGGGTAATTACTTAATACCAAAAGGTAATGGCATGGTTCTTGATTACAAGTGTTTGGTAGGAGTAGGTAATGACTAAAGCTCTTAATGTATAAAATTAATGTATAAAGTGGAACCCCTATACTGTTGTTGGAGGAAAGGTTGAACACCAATGTTGTCAGATTTTACTGTGTGACCTTTTATTAAAGAACATGTAATTTGATCCTGGTATGTCTGATTTTGAGTCTCATAATACAGGGTTAATAATTATATTGAACGTTTTCTGCACTGGTTAAAATTCAGACATGCTGTCTTTCACTAGAAGCACTAATGACTTTAATGAATGGAGAAGTCTTTAGTTTAAAGCAAAACAAATGATGAGTTAACATAATATTGTAACTAGGACCATAATAGGGAATGGACATCCTGTCTGTGAACATTATCTTTATAGACAGCTTCAACAAAATAGAGGTCATACCTGAAAAAGACTGAAATCTGCTACCTTGCCAAATTTCAGCTAAAACCAAGCCATTAATTTGAAGAATTTATACATCAGTGGAAAATTTATTTTACCAGCAACCTTTTTTTCTCTTACATCTAAAGAGCTTTGCTCTCTTACTTTTTAATCCCTCCCATCCCTACTCCACCCCAGTCTTTGAAAAGGATGATGTAAGATTGGATTATTTTGTGCCAAGTTTTCATCCTGAAACACGTTTTTATAGTCGTGTTTCTCTGAGAAAAGTTTGTGACCAAACGGCAATAACGTTTCCATGTTTCCATTTCCTCCTCTGACCTGGTGCTTTTGTGCAAACTTCAGTTTTGTCAGAGTTTGACGTGACCAGTATAATATGTATACTAAAGAAAACTACGTTGAAAGCTTTTGAGGATTTATTCATTATACTCAATATGTATTGAGTATATGTGGTTCCTTGGGAAAAACATTCAATATATGTGGTTCCTTGGGAAAAAAAGATTATAGAGGGTATTATTATTTTTAAATTTTAGATTCTTATGTTCATACAGTTAAAAAACCCTTCAAAATATTTGTTTGTAGGTATAATTTATTTTAGTGATTGGTTTCTGTTATTTCTATTCTATTAGTGACTCTTCATTTACTTTTTGCACACACTTTCTTAAGGACACAGATAAACTTTGGAACCCTGTTTTTTCTTGGTCAGTAGAGAATTTAACATTGAAGGTCCAGATGGTAGAAACAACGGAAATGGTTGTCAGTAGGAAAATGATTAAAAATACTTCGGTATAGAATGAAGCAGTAAAGAACCAGGTAGATTTCTGTTTACTCACATGGAAAGTTTTCTGAGTTAAAAAAAAAAGAGCAAATATCAGAAAGATGAGCAGAACCATGCATTTTTATGTTTAAAAAAAGCTAAAAATCAAAATCGTAGTGTGTATTCTCTACAAGTGAGTGTGTATGTATGTGGGTGTGTATATGTGTACTGGATACTAATGGTACCTGATACTTAATGAGTACTTGGGTCACATGTTTTTAGTATGCTGTACCCATTAACTCACTCAGTCCTCACAACAGCCTTATAAAGTTGGTTACTACTGTTGCCCCATCTTATAGATGATGAAGCTGAAATTCAGAAGGGGTCTCTTCAGTTCACTGCCTGTCTGCCTCCTATCCTCCCATAATCTCAGGAAGAAAGCCCATAGCTTTTTACTTGGTAACTTATTTAAAGTTTGTTTCTTCATTTGTAGCTTTGATCTTTTTCCTACTTTCCACTCCATACTCAGTACAGACAAATATTTCCTAGTCGGTCTTCAGTTTCCTTACACACTTTGTTGATCAGAGCAGTTTTGCATGTATACCTTTCTAGGCTGATTTTTATAGACTTTTTTGGAAGGATCCCCATTACTTTAGTTCCAAAGGCTTACATAGCTTGAAGACTAACTAGGTCCAAGGTCTGATTCTACCCTTTTGCCCAAATTCTCAATTCTCCATAAATGTAATTGAGCCAAGGCAGACTCCTCCTCTCTGCTTTTAATAGCCACTTCTCTTCTCTCCCTGCCCACCTACCTTTCCCATCAGGAGCAAGTCTTCAGTGAAACACCAAGGCAGAGCCCTGCTTGGCTGTAAGACAGATGGCGATTTTTGGCCTGACTGTAACTTTCTGGTTCTGTGAACCTAGTGTAAATTACATCTCTGTGACTCAGTTTCTTTATCTATAATCCTCATAGAATTTTGCTAAGATTGAATGAGAGAATGTATATAAATTGTTTTAAGATAGTGCCTGGCATATTATAAACCCCAGATGCCTAGTAAGTTGCTATTCTATTATGACTGTCATCTCAATCAACGTCATCATCTTCCTCCTCTTGAAATACCTGGAGATCCCAATTTTTGAAAAATTCCACTCCAGATACTTCCCACCAGGACCATAGGTATTATCAGTCCCCTGAATTCATTTAGGATAGGCTGGTGGGGGAAATACAGGAATAGACATGAGAATATCATGGTAACTATGACAACTATGACCATCAGTGGGCCACCTCAAACTGCTGACAGGCTAGACCTATTGAGTAAATCTGGATACTGCTCACCCTCTGAGATCTTCAGGCTGAAGTAGGCTTTCAGTCAGAACAAAAAGATCTGGGAAGTCTTCAGTACTCTAGTGAATCCATACTGATTTTGGCTTGGGTCTTAATCTTAAGAACTCTTACATGGATCAGATTTCCAGCATTTTTAGGAATTTTAAGAAAGGTCAGTATGGGCTTTTCAGTTCAGTCCAGATTTAGAGGTGTTCAGGATTCCCAAAGAGAGTCCTGGAACTAAGGAAATCTTCTTCTGAATTGACCAGATTGTCTAGTCCTGAGTTGGGCTGGTTGCAGAATGAAGTGGGATCTGAATCTGCCTGTCATTTGGGCCTTTCTGGAGATCTGAAAGGAGGCTTTTGCACATAATCCCTGTTCCTCTGCATGATCACTGTTGCTTGCATACATGACAACTAGAAAGTTTCTGTTACTTGCAGAGTGAAAAGAGGACCTATCCGGACCCTGACCTTGGACTGACGAGTTCTGAACCCAAAGATTACAGTAGGCCTCAGGGCAGCTTTACCCTGTTAAGCCTGACATGGAGCCTTTTACTACCACCAGTTCTTTGGAGCCCTGTCTGTCCTTTCTTGGAAATTAAAGTCGCTTCCTTCTTCATTTTAACAAGTCATTTTTAACTTTTACATCATGGGCTTAACACTCTTGTCAAACAGATTAAGAACTTTAAAAATATTATTTAGATTTTTTTCCCCGCCTTCCTTTTTGTCTTTCATTTTTTAAAGAGAATAGACAAGTGGTAACAAGTACATTTAAAAATTTTAATTAAAAAGTACATCAAAAATTGATTATTTTTCTCATTAGGAACTTCTTTTGGTAACATGACACATTTTCTCATGTGGATGTTATTCTTTGTTTTGTCGTGTGGTCCTGTCCTGTGCAGGGCAGGGCATTTAGCATCCTTAGCCCCACCTGCTGCTTGAATGACCCCTCAGATATTGAGACCACTTCATGGTGCATGTCCCCATGCATTTCCATATCCCCCTAAGAGGGTGCTGTCACCCCGGTTGAGAGGGAAAGTAATAACCTTTTCCCTTTGAGTTCCAGATTATAAAATGAGCACTTTGTTAGACTGTTTATTTGAGAACCTTAGTCCCATTCTTAGCAGAGATTTCTAGGAATCCCAGAAGTACTTTACTCTTACTCTGTGGTTGTCGAGCCTCTTACTTCCAGAACAGGATCTCATCTCTTGGGACATAGCATCCACAGAAACAGTGTCACATAGCTCAGGCTGGCACATTTCAGGTTTGGCCTTGCCCTTCTATGTTATGGCACCTTTCAGTTGGGCTGCACGGAGCCGCAGTAAGGGTATCATGACGTTTTAAGATTACTAATTTTTCCTAGTGTGACCAGCCCCTACTAATAAGTTACATTTCAAATTGTATGCGTATGTTGATTATTTGGACTCTGGGACATGCTTTGCCATGGAAACCATTCAGTACATAGTTAGGTTACCAAGGAAACTAGATTACTCAAGCCATAGTGCCTGCCGTGTAGAGCAGCACATTCAGAGGGATAGGGCCCGCTCCTTTTATTCCTCTTCCGTGGCTGACACTTGTACAGCTTGCCTTGCTGGGCGGTGGCAGGGGGCCAGCAGTGATCCAGTCACAGCAGATTGGGCAGACTCATTTCAGGCCAGTACAAGTCTATATACCATCTTTCTAAATTCCATATATATGTATTAATATACTGTATTGGTGTTTTTCTTTCTGACAGAAAGATGGTAATGATGACCATGTATATGAGACAGCAAAAGAGACACAGATGTAAAGAACAGACTTTTGGACTCTGTGGGAGAAGGTGAGGGTGGGATGATTTGAGAGAATAGCATTGAAACATGTATATTATCATATGTGAAATAGATCGCCAGTCCAAGTTCGATGTGTGAGACAGGGTGCTCAAGGCTGATGCACTGGGTTGACCCTGAGGGATGGGATGGGGAGGGAGGTGGGAGGGGGCGTTCAAGATGGGGAACACATGTACACCCATGGCTGATTCATGTCAATGTACGGCAAAAACCTCTACAATGTTGTAAAGTAATTAGCCTCCAATTAAAATAAATAAATTAATTTTTTAAAAAGTCTATATACCAAGAGGCCTGCAAACAAAGCTCAGGCATAGCTTCTCTCTATAAAGTATAAACACAGGGTAAACCACAGCTGAGCTGTCACTTGGCCCTGGATTGTTGTCTGAAACAGTGGTAATCGCCTTTCCTTTATTCCTTGTGAAACCCCCTATGCATCCCAAAGCCAGGGCAACTGGAGCTGGAATGAACACAGAGCGAATGGGGTACTTTTTTTTCTTCCTTGTGTTATCAAGTGTCCTTGCAAGAAATTACTGTTTCTGAGCCTCCATGTGGGCCCTCTGTCACCCAAACAAAGCCAGCCAGCTCAAACCAGACAGGAGTCTGTGCACAAATGCTTATTAACCCACAATCTAGGTTCTTGAGTATTAACCACATTTCTCTGTTATTTGTCACTTATTCCAGTAAAGATAGGAACCGAGTGACCTCTAGACCCATTGTACTCTTCTGAAGACAGGGTGATAAGAGTATTAGTGCTCTCCTGTTTTTATTGCTTGATTTGAAATTAAGCTGAATTTGGCTTAAATGTTTATAGTGCCTGTTTATCACCTGCCCCGGCATGGTGGGTTAGAGCTGCCCTGCCGAGCAGCGAGTGTATAGTGCTCAGCCCTTCCGTGTTACTCTTTGGCCTCTACTTAGTGTCCTCTAGTCAGGGCGATGGCTGCCATCCTCCTGTCTTGTCATCACCCTTTGGGCCTTCCTCATTTTATAGTCTGTTATTTCTCATCTTTGTATGCTGTCTTACTCAAAATAGTTGCACTTTACATATATATTGCACTTCCGACTTTAGAAGTATATTCTCCACAGTTACCTTTGCAGGCTAGATAGGACATGCATGGCCATATCCGTTTTCCAGAGTTAAAGTCACGGCTCAGATACCTTAAAGGCCTTGCCCAGCTCTCACCCCTTTCCCGACAGGTCTGGAGGTGGGCCTCAGAGCTTCCGAGGCCCAGGTTCAGGCTCTTCCCACTGTGGCGCGCTGCGCACCTATGTGTCGCTGCTTCCTGCGGCCCTGCTTAGGTGCTCAGTCGTCTCCGACTCTTTGCAGCCTCATGGACTGTAGCCCGCCAGGCTCCTCTGTCTATGGAATTCTCCAGGCAAGAGTACTGGAGTGGGTTGCCATGCCCTCCTCCAGGGGATCTTCCCAACCCAGGGACTGAACCCAGGTCTCTCTCATTGCAGGTGGATTCTTTACCGTCTGAGCCACCAGGAAAGCCCATGAATACTGGAGTGGGTAGCCGTGCTAACCATCCCTGGTAGAGAGCTAAACTTCCTTCTCCAGCTGCTCTAGACAGTTCTTGGCGCTTTGGCCCTGGTGTACCTCTTCAGCAAATTGGCAGTCTCAGACTGCCATGACTCCTGCCATGACTTATTTATTAGTGAATTGGTACCTTTGCATATTTTATAAAGTGAATTAATGCCTTCAGGTATTCATCTTGATGGTTAATAATCATATTTTGTTTTTATATAGTGTCTTTTCATCAGAAGCATATATTATCTTCCATTATGTAGGGGAGGTTAACTAGTTAATTACTTGTCTAAAATCTTAATAATGAGAGCAGAAGAGGGGAAAAGGGAACTCATTTCTTTGAGAAGCTCATGTGAAACAGACGTTGAACTAGGAACTTTAAATATATGATTTCATTTCATCCTTGCAAAAGTTCTATGATGTTTCTCTAAGACGGTATAGAAAAACTCAAACGAACTTTTTGGCCAACCCAATATTTTACAGGTGAAGAAACTGTAGGTCAGACAAGCCAAGTAACTTACACTGCAGGGAAAAAGTAGGTGAAATATTGAAATCTGGCCTTCTCTGTTCTGAAACTCCTGTTCAGTCTACTCTCCTGTATCCCTTCCTGTTGGGCGAAGGGCTCAGTTTGCAGGGCTTATAGTAACAAACTAAAAGGTGCCTGGGACACTGGGTGACACAGAGGGGGAGGAAGTAAACTGGAGGACAGCTATTTCTTTTTCCTGATAACTCCCAGGAAAGAGCGAACTCACTCCTTTCCTTTTCCTCTGGAGATCGTTAATGTGTTGACAAATGTTCCAATTCAAGTTAGAGCTTGAACCAGATGGTAAAGAGTCCACCTGCAGTGTAGGAGACCCAGGTTCAGTCCCTGGGTTGGGAAGATCCCCTGGAGGAGGGCATGGCTACTGTAGGGGAAGAGCAAATTAGCCAATATGGCTCTCTGGCACCACATCTTCTCGCCCCATGTTTTGTAAATAATGACTTTGCATGGTTATGCAACCGCTGAGATCATTTGTAGACCTATATAAGCACCACCTGAAAAGCCCTTGTGGCCGTGTCCACTGGGTCAACCACAAGAGAATACAGCATGTCTGCTGCTTGTCTGCCTTGCTGCTATGGCAGCCAAGAGAGAATAAAACATGTTTGCAATTCCTATGACTCCTCACATCTTCTTCCAGCTTCCCCACTTGCTCCTTGCCTACCCTGGGCTCAGTGATCAGCGATGCAATTGGCACAGTTGGCAGGATACAACAAGACAGCTACCCACTCCAGTACTCTTGCCTGGAGAATCCCGTGGACAGAGGAGCCTGGCGGGCTACAGTCCATGGGGTCGCAAAGAGTTGGACACGACTGAGCAAGTAACACTTCCAAAGTAATCAGGAGCAATGAGTCAGTGTTTTAGGAGCTGTTCAAGGAGGGCCCATTCAGAAACATCACCCACGCCAAGCAGTTAGAAAGCTGCTTGGAAAGAGTGGTGCTTCTCTCCTAGAAAGGCAGTGAAACCTGGGAAGCAGAGGGCCAGCCTGGAAGGCAGGAGTACTGTGTTGTGGTTGTGTGACCCTAGGTTAGTAAGTCGCCTCACCCGGCTGGGTCCCAGTTCCCTTACCTGTGAAACGTGGGAACTGAACTTGATGGGCCTCCCAGCAACTGCAGTTTTATTATCATAAACCTGTCTTTAGCATATTTGTAGGAAAAATCTTTAAAAAACAAGACTGAGAGAATGATGAAAACTTCTTGATACTCGGTGTCCTTGCCAATGACGGTTTTTCCTGGGGAAGCTGGTGTCAGTAGCTGCCTGGGGTCTGACTCTTTTTGCAGCAAATAGGGCACCACGGGAGGAAGTGCTGCAGTCAGACTTGTGGGTGAGACGGTTATTGATTAGTGAGTGACTGGGGACAGTGTTTAACGTCTTCAAAGATACTTGTGATTTGAGATTTTGCTCTGTAGGTTTTGAAGAAAACATATCCCAGGTTTTGAAATTTCTCTTGGACACTGTTTACAGCTCTTCTCACTGACTCCAGATGACTTGTGATGCCCTTGTTTATGCCCACATGCTCCAGGCAGATCAGCTGCTCTGGAGGTGTGGAATCATAAAGAAAGGAGG
The DNA here is from genome assembly GCF_033118175.1 of Dama dama. Taxonomy (NCBI): domain Eukaryota; kingdom Metazoa; phylum Chordata; class Mammalia; order Artiodactyla; family Cervidae; genus Dama; species Dama dama. The sequence goes on from NC_083691.1 coordinate 34,048,354, forward strand.
GTAATGGCATACTTGTTCACTGGACAGTCAAGTGTTCCTACAATAATTCTTAAATAGCTAAAGCTAATAGCTAATTACTTATATAATAAGTATGAAAACAAACTAAATTTAGAGCAAGATAGTTAAAAATACTTTGGTCCAATTTGATCTCTTAATGAACTACAAAAATTTTAATTAACATTTGTGGTCTAAACTGCCTCTGGCTTTCTTTCCCTAAATAGAAAATTCAGTTCAAATCCTTTCTTGGAGAAAGACAGGAGAACTTCCAGAGCTTTCAGGGGACCTTCCCTCTTCCTTGAATCTAGCGTGGGCCTTTTATTGGTCTTGGCGAGGAGAGGGGATGTTGCAGGAGCTGAGTAGCAAGGAGGAGCTGGGAGGCTTCCCTCCTCTACCGTAAAGGTGTCTGCGGTGAGAGGTTGGGGAGGCAGGACTGGACAGAAGGAATTGCAGAGAACCAACAATTGAAAGAACCCAGGATGAATGATGCTGCCTGCCCCTTGTGGATTCATGCTGGAGTACCAACAGAAATACCGGTATTTTGATTTGTAAAAATAGTATGATACCAGAATACCAAAACTAGTAAAATTTCCCTTGCTGGAATAAGGAAGAGAAAACTTCACAGAAGAAGTGTGATTTGAGCCAAGCCTTAGACAGTCACCAGCTACTAGGCCCTGAGCCCTAATAAAAGATCAGTTGATTTGGCTGGTGACGATAGGCTGGTGAGGACAATAAGAGTTCCATGTAGTGTTAGTTGCTCTGTTGTGTCTGGCTCTTTGCAACCCCATGGACCATAGCCTGCCAGGCTTCTCTGTCCACGGACTTCTCCATGCAAGAATACTGGGGTGGGTTGCCATTCTCTTCTCCAGGGAATCCTCCCAACTGAGTTACATGCTATTCCTTGCAGGAGTTCAGTCTGTAATTTAGCTGGGGGGCAGAGGAGGGAATGGTGTAGATAGGTCTTCTGTTCTTTAGTTCTGTTCTTCATTCAGCTGCATCTCTTCTACCCCTTCTCCTCTTTGTAATAAAAGCTTCCAGTAATCACTTGAGCAGTTCTGTGTGTTATTCTTAGTGGGTAACACTTTGATACATTAACACCTCATAACATTTCACATAGAGTTGTTTTTTTCTCCCCCGTGACTTTAGCATTTAAGAATGCAAAGACACATTAGGATTTTGGATCCTGTTTCTTGGATGCGCCTCTTTTCAGAGGCTTATTCACAAATAGCTTTTTTTTTTTCTCATACTTTTTCTTTAATGGGCATTAAATTGGCCCATTGTTTGTCACACCTGTTCTCTGAGTTGCTAGTTGATGTATTTGAAAATGCAAAGCATGTAGCAATCACTTTTTCTATCTAAAGGCTTTTGTTCTGCTTTATTCTGTTCATATACGGGCGTATTTCTTGAGGCTGTGTTTTTGGAACAGCTTTTCAGTTCAGCTTCTTTTTGGTCAAGATTTTAGAAATTCTAGTCCAAATCTTAGTCACTTACATTGCTGTTTAATTGAAGCTGTGTTTTTAAAAAAAGTAATTCATTTATTTCACTTGGTTTTGCTGTCTCTGAGACCTCCAAGTCTTTGTTGAATGTGTTGAATCAGAATTTTGCTGTTTTATTAGATGGCTTTCTGGAACCCCAAAGAAGTGCTTTTCAAAAGTGTGACCAGAAGACTGTTCATGTGTAGGATAGATTTCCTGTAGGATAGATTTCCTGAACTCGTCCCAGAACTACCAAATTAGACTTTTGACGGCTCTGAAATTTAGGCTTTTAAAAGCTTCATAGGTTGTGCTGTGCACACAAAGTTTGGAAAGTTCTGCCTTGAGCATTTATTTATATATTATATTTGGGATTTATTACCTAATTGTCTTCAGGACATGCTTGAGTTAGGTTTGGACTTTCTTTCTGCGGATTCTCTTTGATTTGAATTTTGTGAAGCATACTCCTCAGAAAGAGTAGGGTCATACTTTCCCTGGTATTCAATAGCATTACAGAGAAAATCAGGCTCCAACAGTGTTATCTAAACCCAAGTCTTCATACCCTCTTAGGCTTCTTGTTTGTATGACGCTTTGATACATACAAGGGCAGCACACCTACACATGATGCTTGGAAAATCACCCTCCTGGGTCACAGAGGGCCACATAGCACCTTAGACATCAGACTATAGCTAGTCTAAACTCTGGAGCCTTATAATAATAGTAATTAACATAATGATACTTTGTATTTCTCAAGTGTTTCTAAGCCGAAGGCCTTCAAGTGCCGTATTAAATATGGTATGTAACACCCGGGCAAGAGAACTCAGTGTTAAGTTTCTCATTTTATAGATTCAGAACCTAAAACTGAATAAGAAAGTTAAGCTTTGACACTTCGACACTTCTTTGGGATAATGACACATTCAGCATAGAGAAATGGGACTCTTTCCAAGAAAACGTTTGTGATTTGGGGGGAACTGGAGAAGCAGTAGTGGTAGGCTATTTTGGTGTTCCAGAGTATATCCTAAGTGAGAAAACATTTTTTGGTTACTCTAATTAATGCCTTTAATAACTAGAGGTGTTTACCTGGAAAACACCATCATTTTATTAGAATTTCTGTGCATCTTATAAATCCCATGTTCCTTTGTGCTCCTTCGTCTGCCTTTCCTTTACTGAGTCTTCTTTATTTTCAATCATTTTTACAAGTCAAAATATTAAAGATAAATAAAACCTTCTAGAAAGGACCTTAAAGACCATATCATCAGGCCCCTTTGTTTTATAAGACAAGATACTTGAGACTAGAAAGGTTAAGTAAAAGACTCGCCCAAAATGGCCCAGATAGTTTGGATATGAAAGATGCGAACATTTAAATTCTATAGTCTTAACAAATCTCAGTAGTGCGCTACTACAGCATTCTCAGCTGTATTCACCACGTTTTACATTAGACCCTCAGACTTTATTCATCTTACAGCTAAAAGTTGATACCCTTTTACCAGCCTCTCCCTTATGCCCCACCTCCAACAACTTTCCTTCTGTTTCCAGAGTTCTTACATTTGTGTGTTTTATTATATCTCTGTTCTCAAATGAGCTGGAATATACATTAAGTGAACACAGGATAGGCTTGGGAGTTAGTCCAGGTCCTTCGGAGTCCCTGTGTAGTTATCACCATTTTTTCTTGCCATTTTTCTTTCTTTAATGTTCTTTTTTTAAGTTCACCTTTGGAGCCTGAGGTATTTCCTTGTTATTGCTACCTTTTACATGTTCTCCCATTTGCTTTTCCTGTGTTCTTCCCATCATCTCCCTTCTCTTTCTTCTGCTTTTGTGAACTAATAATACTGTTGCATCTTAAATAGTTAAATATCCCAGAAACATAAAACTAAGTTTTTTAAAAATCCTGAATATGTTTATCATTTAGAAAAGGCAGACTTAATTAAAGAAAAGGTACTGAGAGACTTCTGGAATATTTGAGGTTTTTTTTCTTAAGCGCTTTAGCAACTGTAGAAATAAATCATTCTTAATTATCTCAATCTTCAGCATTCTTTAGCTCAGCAACAAGTGTATGCATAACTAGTATTCCTCTTATGGGTTATTTCTGGTGACTTTTGCCTTACAAATAAAATGAAGAACAATTCCTAAGATAACAGATTAAGAATTTGAAGAAAAGATAGGAAATTTATTCATCAAATAATTGATTGATAGAGAGGGATCATCTCCTTATAGCTAGAGTACAGTGTAAAAATCTCAATGCAGGCTAAGAATGCTGGTGATTTATGCAACAGAGTTCTTCATCTTCATACCCAGATGAATTAGCAAAGGTACACAGTAAAAGTACTTGGGAAAAATGGAAAGGGCCTGTTACAAAAGCCTTGAATTAGGAACTTCTTATTTGAAGCAGTTCAGCTCTGTAAATATTTATTTGGAATATGAAGAATAAATATTAGTGTACTAAAGTCCAGGTGCTGGAGATACTGAACTACAGGAAGAGAAGTAGGAACAGTGAGGGAACATAGTATTTATTCTTCCCTCTGGGAAAGGAAAATGGGCAGAAATACTAACCACATAATTCCCCATCTTGACCACCAGAGGGGGCTGTCAGCCATAGGCAGCTCAGTTGCTGTTGCATCATGCTTCCATTTGGAAAGCAATGGGGCAGAAGTGTGAACTAATTGTTATATATGCGGATAATTCATATCATGGCCCCTGTGTTAGGCACAGTGTTTACCAGAATTTTCTACATCACTTTCCTGTTTTTACCTCCTGTACCTGAGAAAAAAATGAGAGTAATCTGATGTGATTTGTTTGTATAATAATGCTAGTTATTATTAACTCCTCTTTTTCTGAAGCTTATAAAGTTATTTGAGGGCACAAGTATGAATAGGTTTTTCTAAGTATATGTACCCACACTTAAGAGACAGCATGAGAAAATTTATGTCCTACTTTTTCTGCCTGTAATCTTGCTATCCTAGTTAGTTTTTAGTCTTCCTTCAAGATCCAGATTAAATGTCATCTCCTCTCCAGAGCCTTTCTTGGCACTATTCTGTATAACAGAGCTAAGTGCTCTCTTCCTAGTCCTGCATGGCTTTTATGCTCAATCAGGGTTTTTAACCTCATTGAATTAAAATTTCTTCAGTTTATCTGTGTCACTAGTTGGAAGATCCTAGAGACTATGTAGTATTTATATTTCTGTTCCCACTGCTGTGTACAAAACCAAATACAAAACCTGGTGAGTATCAGGCACAGAGTAAGTAAATTTTAAATATTTGTGAATTACAGTTCTACATAGACTATTTAAAGAATATTGTATTATATATTAGTAGTTATGGATCCTTTCCCAGAATTATAAATAAACTATCAGGAGTCATCTTAAAAATAACTGATTTTAGAAGACTTTTAGAAAGTAGTATTTATCCTAAAAGGGAAGAGGTTATAGGATTAGCTTCACAGACCCGGCCCTACAGATGGTTTATCTTTTCTTCCTGTAGTTTGCTCCCAATGCAGCAGATTTATGAAATTTTGAGACCTATATGGAATTTTCATTTTGTGACTTGTTTGAAATGCATTTTTAAAATTACTTTGATTAGAGAGAAATAAGTATTTTCTTTAAATGATTTTAAGTAGTCCAGGGACATCTTTGAGTAGTAGGCCAAATTTGATTCAATGTTATAAATTTTTAAGTGGAACTTAATGGGAAAATGTGATTCATTCCATTCAATTCAATTGATAGAAATCTTTTTCATAGCCAGCTTTTCTTTAAAGTGAATCATGTGTTTCTATTTAGAAAACAAATATATTGATGTATAATTTTTAGATTTCTGTAAGGATGAAAATAGTAAGTTCTTTGACTTAAAGAAAATTGTAAGACTTTTTTTTCTCATAGAAATAACATCCCAGTTACTTCCCTGCGTATGGAAAATTTCCATTTCTCTTATCTTGACTGGAGAAGTTTCTCCTGGGCAGTTTAGAACTCTAAAGAAGAGTATTTCATCATCTTAAATGAGCATTTATCAAGTGACTGCTATAGGAAGGTCATATTACAGTCTCTTGGAAAAACCCATGGTTTATCCAAAGGTGAGACTCCTGGCAACCCCCAGGAAAAGAGGCTTGCTCCCTGGACTCAGAGAAAGGGAGTGACTCTGAGTATTGAAGAGCCTGTTTTATTTTTAAATTAATTTTTATTGGAGTATAGTTGCTTTACAGTGTTGTTGAAGAACTTGTTTTAAGGACAAACTCTGATTTTGCTTTATTAATATACTGACCTGGCAAAGTTGGTTAGCCTATTTTTACACCCACAGCATATATGAAGCAACATACATGAAGGTAGGTAGGCTGATCTACATATACTTTTGGTAGCAGTAGCAAATACAGCTTTAAGAAAGCAGGGAAAAAAAACAAAACCCAAATTACATTATATCAACTGACTTCTCCAGTGTTGGCTCTACATCATCAATAGAGTTTAATAGTGTAAAATTAACTCTGTTCAGCAGATTATTTAAGGACTTGAGTGGGGAGATCAGACAAGCCTGGGTTCTAATCTCAGATACATTCCCCCAGCCATTCAAGCTGAACTTTTCTTCTGTGTTAGGACTATCATGAAAACAATTTAAAAACAAATTGGAAAGTTATCTGTCACAAGTATAACAATAATTGACATCATTTCTGCATAAATGATCAGAAGAACACTTAAGATCCCATTGTAAATAGATAAAGAATAATGCCCTTCAGTTTACAAGAGAGGAATAAGACAACTAACAAATATCAAACCATGTTCACTGTCACCTGATGATCCAGAAACTCAAAACAAAAACAGCACAATACTTGCATCAGGTTTAAGTTTGCAGGACAGTAAACCTATACAAACAAACTCAAAGTGAAGAAGCTCACGTAGGGAGAAAAGACACAGATCTAGAGGAAAAACAAAAATGACTGCTTATATTATATAGTGTTCATCAGGAAAGTTTAAAAATGCTGATATACACACAGTTTTCTTAATAAGGTGGCTCCCACTTCATGCCTCACTATTGGTAGCAAAGGTGGTTTTGGTAAAGGACTCCCTGTCTCTATTCTGTATCTCTGTGCTGCTACTGTTTCACCCCACTGAGAGGGTTTATCCCTTAGGACTGGAGTAGTCACACTTAAATTTGTATTTTTCCATTTTTTAGACCTTTCTGGTCTGTCTCCTTTATTATTTAGAAGCCAGTTCTTACTCTTTCATCATTACAAAAGAGGCGGTGAACTCAGCTTGAGACTTCCACCCTACTCTTGATCCTGCTTGCCTAAGGCAGCTTTCGCCTGCATTATTATTATTTATTATTGCATGATTGACACTGTGACTCTTTAGCTAGGGATTGTGGGAGGTTTTTTGAATAGAAAAGAAGTTAAAGTTGGCAGAATAGGAAATCTTTGTTTATTCTCATTAATGCCTTTGTCCTTTCTTTCTGTGTTTCAAGTTATCACCTGTGGTTTAAGCTATCTGGCAGCCTCAATTCTGCTTTTAGTTCATGCCTGGAAATTTTATTGGTATGGAAAGCATATTTTGGAGCTTTAAGTACCATCAACAAAATTGTCTTTTCAGTTGAGTGGGTGAGAGAGAAAGCTTCTGTTTGATCTGAAGTTCCTATGTTCTGAGTGAATCGATTTCTGTCAAAGTATTTCAGGATCTTTTTGTTTATTTGAAGAAATGATAAGTATAGCCCTTTATTCACGCAACCAGTTTTCTGAGAGCCTGTCACATACCAGGTGGGCTTCCCTGGTGGCTCAGTGGTAAATAATCCACCTGCCGAGCAGGGTACTCAGGTTCGATTCCTGGGTCAGGAGGAGGAATCGGCAACCCACTCCAATGTTCTTGCCTAGGAAATCTCATAGACAGAGGAGCCTCGTGGACTACAGTCCATGGGGTTGCAAAGAGTTGGACATGACTTAGCGACTAAACAGCAGTAGCCCACGCAGGCACTTGACTAGCATTGTTTGGGTCGCGGTAGGGAGTTGTGAAATAAGGATAAAGATGTCACTGCCTCAAGAGTGACAGTCTCCTGGTAGAGACAAGCCCAGCAGTAACCAACTGGAACAGTGTGGTCAGTCCTGTACTGGAGGTGGGCTCGCAAAACCGCTGGAGCCCAGCCGGAAGAGTCGTGCACTTGGTCTTCTGGAGGCCCAAGGACTCACAGAAGGTATGGCTCCTGTCGTGAACATTGCAGGAAGAATAACAATTTTCCAGGAGGGGAAGGACAGCCAGAAGGAATGTGTGAACTAGTCCCAGGTGGGAGAATGTGCCTGGCATTTTCAGACACTGTCAGGGAACCACCATGGATATTTAATCTTGTGTCATCCTGGCCGTAGCTTAATCATGTGCCAGAATTTGGTTAGGTAATACATGTTCCCAACTAAAAGGTAATGATCCAGAAGGATTCTACATCCTCAAAAAAAAAAAAAAGAAAAAAAAATCCAAATTATTCTTTTGTTCTGGGCTCTATGCACAGAGCTTACCATGTGTTCAGCTGGAGCCAATGCCCATCCAGGTCCCTCAGCCCCCTAGTCTGCTGGGTTACTGTCTGTCTTCATACATTATGTTGCCAGCATTTTCCCGTTCACTTGGCCAGGGCCCTGAGCTCTGGAAGCAACAGTTTAAAGGAGCCCACACACGTGCCCTTGCGTGCTTAAGCACCACCCACACAGTCACACAAATATGCTTTTTGTATTCCTATTATTCCTAATAGAAAATTGAGCTCCCAGAAGGTACTTTCTAAATATTTGGTGGCTTTTTTTTTTTTTTCTTTTTCTTTTTCAGCACAAGCACTACATTTAGCACATGCAAATATCACATACACATTTATCCAGAGAACTGAATTAAGTGAACTGGGAAGGGACACAATTGTTTAAAAAAAATAAAGATAAAAACAGAGGTAGGTGGAACTTCAAAGGACTTCATAATGAATAGTGAGTGTGGGCAAGTGAGCAAAGGGTGTGATCTGGTGGCTATTAGTGACAGTGGTGAATAGGAGAGTTTGGAAAGTATAGAAACTTGTGGTCTAAGAGTTGTCAGAATCTGGTACATGAAAGATTTCTACTATCCATGCTTTTTTCCCCTTTAATTTAAGGCTATTTAGTCAAATTTCTGGAGACTACTACAAAGTTAAAACTATTAGTGTGGTTTTTTGTAAATTTATTAATGATGGCTTATGACTGTGGTGATCCCAGTTTTCAATTGTGAAGAGCCAGCTTTCCAACAGATTCCCATTAGAGGAAAGGCTCATAACTGAGGAATTAGTTAAACCAGCCAGACATTTTCAAGGAATTATGGGTAAGCAATTTTCTTTTCAAGTGGTTTATAAAGCATCTGAAAAATGGCACTGTGGGGCAGAGGGCACATATCCAACCATTACCCTTCTGGGGGAAGGGACACTAGTTGGCACTTGTTGTCTTTAGTTGCCTGAACCCCAGGACTATTCTGTGACCCTTAGGGCTCTTGGGGTGACTTTAGGACTTGGGGCTGGTGATGGAGGAAGCCAAAGATCTGCCTGCTTGAGCAGGTTTTAATAGTGCACATGACCCCAGAGTTTGTCATGGGGATGAGGACAAGAATTGGGTTGAGAGTAGGTGGAAAGTGGGAATTATATATTGGTTAGATAAGAATATGCCAATTTTAATTTTCCCCATTTTCAAAGAGTGTCTGGTTTGATCCAGCCTCCCAGTGTCTCAAAGCTCCTTCTTCCTTTTATTCTGAAACTGTTTAGAACCCAGATTCTCCTTCCACTTTTCCAGCAAGGATCAGCCAGAGCTCTGTGGCAGACCTGTCCCGGATATTATCCTGAAGCCCCTTGAGCAATGCTGAGTCCTGCATTCATAATGTAACAGGGAGCACAGTGGGTGTGTCCCTTCTGGCGCTTGTCCCCTCCAGCTCTTTTGTGGTCAAAGCATCCTGCGCAGAAGTTGCTCAATGCCAGGCTGGCACAGCTGCAGCTCATTTAACCACTCATCTGTTGAGTGAAGGACTGTTTCCTTTCTACATTTTGGGTAAACAGGGATGAGATGGTTAATTGTTTAATCTAAAGCCAGAGATAGACTCTGGTGGATCTTGGACCAAACATTTGGACATCCTTTTGCTTGCTTTCGATTTCAAACATAATTCACTAGGTTATACTGTTTCCTGTACCTTAATTAGCATAAGTTTAAATCTGAGCAATGGTAACCATCTTTTCAGATCAAATACTATCAAAAAATGAATACTAGTGGTTTCAAATAAAGCCTTTTGAATTTATACTCAAGTGGTTAGGTGATTGGCAGTTAGTTGTTGAAGCATAAAATTTAGAAATTTGAAATGTTGAACTTTTACTGTTTCATGCTGCCCTTAGGAGCTGGTAAGGGCAAGATGAAGACGGTACCACCTTTGGACTCTGAGTACAGGGCTCATACCTGGGCAGTAAAGATACAGGACGCTTGAAATGTACACCACTTTCTGCAGAGGGACACAATGAGAAACTAGAACTTGCATAGTGGTTAAAGTGTGGACTCCAGAGTCAGAAGAACCTGGCTTTGAATCCCACCTTCAGTGCTTACTAGCTGGTAATACTGGACTAGTTCCTTAACCTGTCTATGAGTCAGTTTTGTCCCCGGTAAACTGGGCATAAGGACAGTTGTGGGGATTGAGTTCAAACACATAAAGCATGTAAAGTGTCTGGTATACACAACCACACACAGGACACACCCGTGCAGGAGACCTCTTCCTGGAGTGACCTCCTCTGTTACCAGCCTCTTTCCTAACTAAGCACTGCTATGCTCATTAATGCATTTCATTTTCCCCACCAACCAGCCAGGTAATCCTCTTCCTTCTGCAGCTAGAACAGTGTTAGCTGAACATTTGCATTTTGAAGCATCTTGACTGAATATGACACTGCATTGGTGACATTTTGATAGCTGTCACTGCATGGTTTAGTTCCAACATCTTTCAGCACATTCAGAAGCATCAACCTTTACATGTTGGGGCATCTCCAGCAGCAATTATAGCCACAAATGAAGAAAAGCTATACATGTTCCCATAAAATATCGAGATTTGTGTCACAGGCCTCTGGTGACAAAGACTTGTTGAACTGCTAAGATGTCAGCTTTTTTTCCCCCTTCAGATAAAATTAAACTGTGGCGTAACCATCCACTCCGTTAGAATAAATTGGTTTTTCAATCACAGTTATATAGAAAATCAAAAGTGGTACCATATGTATGCATAAGCATTTTTTATTGTGTGTGGACAGATAGAGGGGGTGTCCCAAAGAAAAGATGTTGGAATTGTGTTTGAGGGCAGACTTCTGGCATGCCCCACCCTGCCCCCGACCCCTGTGAAATCCTTGCTGTTCCCTACACGCCTTCCCAGCCTCAGCTACTCTGCTTTCTCCATGACCTTCTGAATATGAAGCTCTGAGTGCTGGCACTTGTTCCAGCCAACTCAGTAGGTGGACTCTGGTAAGTTTTATAATTAGTTTTGTTAACAGCCCCAACTGGCCACTTTCAAAGTGATTCTGTTAAATGCAGCCTCTTATGTTGTATGGCATAAGTCAGTAGCTGGCTCTACCAGGAGACTTCAGAGATAATAGAAAGCTATATGCCTATGGGGAGAAAGAAAAAAAAAAGAGTTTTTTTTTCCTGGACTTGAGGCAGGTCAGAGCACAAAGATATCTGGGGGAAAAAAAATCCCATATGACTTAGATAATCAAGGCACCATGGTTATCATGACTTAAACTCCTTGTGTAAATAACACAGAGCCAGGGACAAAGGTCAAGGGAAGAAGCATAAGGCCGTCACCCCTGCCTGGTACTTAATAAAATGCCAGATTTAGACATTAATGCCATAATGAAAGAGAATCATAAAAAAAAAAAAGAAACAAACCTGTGCTCATGAGGTGTTAGGAAGAGAAAAGGCAAGTAAATTGAATGTCAGTACAGGTTTTGACTGCAGCCAGAAAGAAAGATGGAGGGTGAGGCAAAGTCTGTCTACATCTTGACACGGTGTGCTGTTCAGAGTGAAACTTGTGTAAGGGGCTGGGCTGACAGACTGGGTCAGAGGGTGCAGAAGTGGACCCACGTGGCCCAAGACACTGAGGTGAGGTGATCTACTGTCTTGAGGATGGGAATTAAAGCCACCCAACTCTCCTTGGGGGTGTTTCCCTCAGGGCACTCACTGCCCACTGAAAATTGCTAGTGTTCCCATCTAATTTCACCTCTCGGCCCACAGCTATTCATATCTACTCTGTTAGGGAGGCAGAAACTAACAGGTGATCCTGGAGACTGGAGAAGAATCTGCCCAAGGATCTCTCTCCTTAACAGAAATTCCCAGACTCAGTGACTGATTGCAAGGGACACATCTGGCACAAGGAAACAGATGCTTTCAGCGTATTGTACTGAGTATCTTGGTACCAGGGACCATAGGGATGGGAAACAAATGCTGATCCCCCTGCATGTGACATGTCTGGTGACTTTAATGGAAACAGTAAAAATGGAGTGTTGGGAGAAACCCGTACAAACAGAGCAAGGCAGTTTTGTACGTACCCGCGACTGGTGTTTGCCCTTCCCTCCTGTGTGCTTTTTGCCATGTCAAACACAACTAAAGGAGAGCTGCCCCCAGCCCCAGCCCTGACTGGAGACAGTGGAGTGTGTCCTAGCCTGGAGTAGGCCTCTTTCTAGGCCACTCTCTGGGCTGTCTGCACAGAGAGAACACAAATAGAAACCTCGGGCATGTAAGGACACACACAGGCCACAGATCCTGTCAAAGGGGCTCCATCGTGTTCCGAGTGAACAGATGTTTATTCCACAACATTCTCCTTGGGGTTTGTCCAATGCATTTAAAAAAAAAAAAAAGCAAAACAAAACAGTTTACACTAATTATTCCCTTTTGCTGCCTTTGCTTGTTTTGCTTTGCTCTTTTCTTTTTCCCATACGTTAAAAACTATTCGTGTGAGGAAAATCTGGCCAGCTGCTTGCTGGAACAGACCCTTCCATAGCTTAAACCAGAAACCCTTTGTTCTTGGATTGGAGTGGAGCTCAGATTGCCGTGTCACATGTGTCTTGGCGCTTCTTCCCTGAAGTTTATAGGCTTTTTAAAATCCATTTCCTTTTTACTCCAAAGATGATCGGCTTTCATAACTTCTCTTCAAGTGAATTAATCCAGAGCCCCTCATTGTTTTGGGTTTTCTTCTATGGTTCAGTCAGTATTTTACTCAGCAATCATGTATTAAGCACATCCTAAGTTTGGTGATTACCATACCACTATACTGGATATTAAAAGAGAAATTAAACACTTTTTGCTGTCACTAATTTGTTCACATCTTCACTTCATTATTCATTTCCTTCGTTCAAGAAATATTTTTTTGCATTCCTGCTGTGCACCAGGTCTGCACTGGGTGCAGAAGAATCAGTAATGAGGAAAACCAGGCTTGCTCCTTGCCTTCAAGGAATTTCCAGTGTAGTGGTGGAAAAAGACATGGAGAGAATTAATTGCAGTTCACGGTGATACATGCTGTAATAGCAGGGTGTTCAGGGTTCTTGGAGGAGTGGGAAGAATGTAATGGGCTCTGCCTCAGGCATCAAAATAACTTCAGAGAGTACCTGATACGGGAGAGTATTGTAGACAGAGACAACAAGATATTCACAGTCAAGGAGGTATGAAAGAGTATGTTTGGAAAATGAACATTGGTTCAGTGGGGTCAGTATCTAGGGTGCAAAACCAGGAGATACAGGAGATGAAGCTGGAAAAGTAAGATAGGCATCCAGGTTGGCAAGGTCATTTTACATGCCACGTTTAGAAATCTATAATATGTTGTATAGAAAACGGGGGGAGGGAGCAGCAAAGGCTTTTAAGCAGAGAAAATACATACTCGTTGCCAGGGGCTGAATTGTGTTCTTTCTAAATTCATATATTGAAGCCCTAACCACCCCCCTACCCCATATGTCAGAATGTGATTATGATTGGAAAGAGGATTTTTAAAGAGGTAATTAAGTTAAAACGAGGTCATCAATGTGAACCCCAGTCTGTATGGCTGGTGTCTTTATAAAAAGAGGAAGTTAGGGGACAGAGACACACAGAGGGATGACTGTGTGAAGACGCAGGGGAAAGTAGGCCATCTACAAGCCTGAGACAGAGGCCTCAGAAAAAACCCTACCCTGCCAATACCTTGACCCTGGACTTCGAGTCTCCAGAATTATGCGAAAATAAAGTTCTGATTTTTAAACCAATGACTAGTGAAACACTTTCAAAGAGAATATTTAAGTAACTTAGCACAGGAAAATATTTTTGAGACTTCTTAAAGACTTCAGAAATATATTTATTTTTAAGTACAATTGGCCCTCCATATCCAATGGTTCTGCATCTGTGGATGTGGCCAATCAGGGATTGAAATACTCAGGGAAAAAGTCTCCAGAAAGTTCTGAAAAGCGAAACATGAATCTGTTGTATTCAGGCAACTATTTACACTATGTTTAAACTATTTACATAAAATTTACATTGTATTAGGTATTATATGTAATCTAATGAGATGATTTAAAGTATGGGGAGGATTGTGCCATAGTTTTTATACAAATATCACACCACTTTATAGCAGCCATAAGTTTTGGTATCTGCTGAGGTCCTTGAACCTACTTCTGACGATTGCTAGGGGACAACTATAATCTGTGTGTTTCCAGTTCAGTCGCTCAGTCGTGTCCAACTCTTTGCGACCCCATGAACCGCAGCACACCAGGCCTCCTCTCCATCACCAACTCCTGGAGTCCACCCAAACCTATGTCTGTTGTGTCGGTGATGCCATCCAGCCATCTCATCCTCTGTCATCCCCTTCTCCTCCTGCCCTCAATCTTTCCCAGCATCAGGGGCTTTTCAAATGAGTCAGCTCTTTGCATCAGGTGCCCAAAGTATTGGAGTTTCAGCTTCAGCATCAGTCCCTCCAATGAACACCCAGGACTGATCTCCTTTAGGATGGACTGGTTGGATCTCCTTGCAGTCCAAGGGACTCTCAAGAGTCTTCTCCAACACCATAGTTCAAAAGCATCAGTTCTTCTGTGCTCAGCCTTCTTTATAGTCCAACTCTCACATCCATACATGACTACTGGAAAAACCATAGCCTTGACTAGATGGACCTTTGTTGACAAAATAATGTCTCTGCTTTTTAATATGCTGTCTAGGTTGGTCATAACTTTCCTTCCAAGGAACAAGTGTCTTTTAATTTCATGGCTGCAGTCACCATCCGCAGTGATTTTGGAGTTCAGAAAAATAAAGTTAGCCACTGTTTCTACTGTTTCCCCGTCTATTTGCCATGAAGTGATGGGACCAGATGCAATGATCTTAATGACAGGTTATTTTCACTATTTGTTAAAGCAGTGTAAGTCCCTTTGGTAAACAACATTTTGTTGGTTGAGATTTAGTTACTCTATATATTCCAAGGTAATTAACCTGTCGTACCTATAACAATAATGTTCACATATTGAGTGTTTTTCCTGTGCTGTCTTATTTAATCTGGATTTTTACCCTATAAGGTGGATGCCATTAATAGCTTTCTTATTACTGATGATGAAACAGAGTCTTAGAGAAGTACTTTTTTTCAAGACCATACCACTATTAAATGTCAGAACTAAATTATTTTATCTATCCAAGTAAATGAGAGTTTTCATTTATATGTGGAAAGACTTTTTTGGACCCCTTCCAAGAGCTTTTTGTTACAGAAGAACTCAAGGAACCCAATGTAATGCACTTTCACCTAAAAGGTGTCCTTGTGGTCTAGACTCGGAAGATACTTTTAAAGAAGATCCAGCACAGAGGTGAACCATTTTATTATAAAGGGTCAGAATTGTCTGCATTGAGTGGATTGAAAAAAATACATATTTTATCTCTTTGGCTATTATAAAAGTTTTATTCTTTGTACTAAATTAAGTAATTTAACCAGAATCTGATTTTGTTGGAAGACCATTATTTCATATTTTGCATACTGTTGTCAGAGTATGTTTGATTCTTTTATGAGCCATGGCCTAATACTTCTAGAAGTCTGCACATGGCCTGGTTTGGTATCATGGGGGTTTGGCTCTGCTTTGTACAGGTAATAACCACTCCTAGTGGCCGTGAATTTTTCTCCTTTCATTTATTCCAAATTCTACCCCATTTTTAGGTTTTGAAAGGTGGGACCATGCAGAAACTGAAATGGATTGATTTTATGACCCAAGGCCCTTTTTATTGTTTTTGCCCAGTGCATTGTTGAAAGTTATCAGCATGTTTATAATTCTCAGAGGACAGGAAAATTAGTTCTGAACAAGATTGTAATCTCTGAAACTTGACTTTTAAATGGATTTGAAGGACCTGCCTAAAAATTGAATGGTTTCAAGTCAGACTGGAAATGCAGACAAGAAATTATTAGAATCTTCACACTTTTTCCCTTTGTCTTCTATCTGGGTGGGCACAGATCTGCTAACTTCCTCCGTGGTGTGAGATAGTTAGTCTCACTTCTCCCCAGATCAGTTACTTCAACTAAACTTTCAGAAAGATAGTGACACTAGGAGTAAAGGTTCAGTCTTATTATTTAGTTATCTATTGGTTTGATTCTAATACCCTGCTTTATTCCCCTCATGGTGTGGTGGGGCTTCTGAGCAAGCTGATACAAGATGTAGCTTACTTCCAATATGTGAGCTTCTGATTATCTTCCTGCTCACATATGAATTTTAGTATGAATTTATTTAAACCTTTGCTTCTTTTTAAACCCCAGGAAGGACTATGGGTTATTTTTTAAGAGCAGTTCTGAGCTCTGTATTGGAATTTTATTTCAAGCTGGGGTAACAACACTTGAAACCTATTACTTTAACTATTCTTATAGCTGTCTTTGGTTCAGGGAGAAAAATCACATATATTTTATGTGTATGATAAAAGACATTTTTATTTTGCTCTAAATATGTCCAGTGTTGTTGGCATTGTTGCTTATTACCCCTTCTGGAAGATAACTTGAGAATATGTGTTGAAAACTTTTAAAAGGTTCATATCAATTGTTCAGGATTTCACTATGTTCATATAATTCTAACCTGGGTCTAATCTAACATGAGGGCTTTTTAGCTGTCATTTTTATGTTCTTTGTGACCTCTTCAAAGAAACAACCTAAATATCCAGTAATAAGGGACTAGCCAAGTATATTGTGACATATCAGTGTAAAGAATCCTGTCATCCATTTGAAAAATATTTAATGTCATGAAAATATATTTATAATACAGAGCATTCCAAAAGTCTTCAGTTCAGTTTTAAGCTTTAATAACCTTAGAAGTATAAATGCTTCAAATTTTCAAAAAGCATTCTTTGAAAGTTTAATTATGTGAATTTCTTTTACCCTGGTTTCACTTTGTGAATTTTGAGTCATTTAAATTTTTTTGATTTCAGGTAATATTTGTCAAAGAGACTAAAACAGAAAATTAAAATTAAAAATTTATCTGAAACTTTACAAGTAATGCATATTTTATAATCTTAAGTACAAAAATTATAAAACAAATATAAGTAGAAGTGATAATTTATTAAAGTAGACTTTTATTTATTATTTTTTTTCTTTTTTTTAATTACTTACTTTTATTTTATTTATTTTTTTTTTATTAGTTGGAGGCTAATCACTACACATCATTTCAGTGGGTTTTGTCATACATTGACATGAATCAGCCATGGATCTACACGTATTCCCCATCCCGATTCCCGCTCCCACCTCCCTCTCCACCCGATTCCTCTCGGTCCTCCCAGTGTAAAGTAGGCTTTTAAAACAATTAGTGCAGCTTGATTCCAAGTATTTAAAATATATATACTTGAATGCATTGGAAATAGAAAAGGAAGGCTATACATCAAAACTAATAGTAACTTTCTCTGGGATAGTAGGATAGTGAATTGTTTTAATATTCCTTTTTGCTTTTCTCTATTTTTCAAGTTTTCTACAGTGAGCATGCATTACTTTTTTATTCAGAAAAATGTTATTTAAATACTTTAAAGAATAGAACTAATATTTTGACTTCTCTGAAACCCAAAGGTCATAGTTACTATATGTAAAAAGCCAGGAACTATTAATTCCATCCACCAATTGTCGTTAAAGTAATTAACTTAGCTATTAATTCTGAAAATAAAGAACAACTATAAAATATAAGAAAGACTTCTCCCTAAAATAGCTAAAAACTATGTTCCAAAGCTTTTTGTTTGATTGGAAGTATCATATTTTAAGATATTTTTAGATGTTAATGAACTACAACAGAATCATACAACTGAAAGTGGGAGATTAGAGGGCATTTTGGTTATTATTGTTTTGTATTTAATGATTCTAAGAGATTATACAAAGATTAATGAATAGAAGCTACAAAGGAAAAGAATTTAACTTTACAAGAAGAAATTCATTTCTCTCTCACATTTTTAAGACATTTTTTAAAGAAAAATCAAGCAGTATATCCATAAAATAAAATTTAAATTTAAAAAATTTTAAGCAAAGAAAATGGTATAAAAGGATATACAATGCAAAAGACATTTTCTTCATTCCCAGACTACCTAGACTTCCAGTTTCTCTCCCCATTGTAGCCAGTTATAAAACTGTGTTCTTCATGAGTATAAAAGTATGAAAGTATCTTTTCTGTCACTTGTATATCATACTATACAAAGTATGCTGCAACCTTCTTTTTTTTTTTTAAACTTCACAATATATCATGGAGATTATTCTGTATTAACCCAGGTGGGTCTATTGAATGTTTGTAACATAATTTATTTTACCAAATCCTTGCTGATGAACATAGCAGTTTTTGTTTTCATTTTTCAGCCTTTTCCTACTGTCCCTAACACTGAATATCTTTATACATACCTTGTAGAATACTGTTCTAGCAATCACATATATCAGTGAGAGATGATGGTGGGATTCTCATATTCCTATAGTACTGCTAGTTTTGAAGACTTTTCCTTTATATCTTCTTTGCTTCATTTGTTTGCCTTCTGAAATGATTAGCTCTCCACTGCTGGAAGTGGGCCACCATCAGGTACATCCAAGGTTGCTATGGAGAGAGATCATTCATTTAATCGTTGGGAGTGCCCTCTGGTTAAGGAGTCAAGAAATGAGACAGTCAATTCATGTTTTCCTGTCTAATAGGTCTTCCCAAAGTAAAGGCTTCCCCCCAGCCCCCGCAGTTGGTATTGTCTTACTGATAGCAACTGAAGGCAAAGGAGGGGGAATCTCATTGTCCTCTAATTGTTTTTCATGTTTCATGCCCTATACTCATTTTTAATTGGAATACTGTAGCTGAGAGTTTCATTTATCCCTTGTTGGAGGCACCTCTTAATTCCATATTGAAAGTGAAAGTGAAAGTCACTCAGTTGTGTCCAACTCTTTGTGATCCTATGGACTATATAGTCCATGGAATTCTCCGGGCCAGAATACTGGAGTGGGTAGCCTATCCCTTCTCCAGGGGATCTTCCCAACCCAGGATCGAACCCAGGTCTCCTGCATTGCAGATGGATTCTTTACCAGCTGAGCCACAAGGGAAGCCCAAGAATAATAGAGTGGGTAGCCTATCCCTTCTCCAGTGGATCTTCCAGACCCAGGAATTGAGTCGGGGTCTCCTGCATTGCAAGCGGATTTTCTACTAACTGAGCTATCTATCAGGGAAGCCCTAATGCCATATTAATGAATAAATTATGTCATTGACACCAGGACTGACTCTTCTAGAATAGGTATAGCACTTGAAATGTTTAGTGATTTGTAGGAGACATGTCAAAGTTTGTAGATTGGGACCTTATTTTCCTCAGATTTTAAAGTTAATGTCTTTTCCTTCTCTTTAGCTAATTTGGAAACAATGGCTACTTGATTTCTTTGTGTGTAAATTTTAGAACAGAAGACTTTCTTGACATGTTGTAAGTTCTTCAGAGTTTAGTTCAGGGATGTGATCAAAAGGGAACAATAAAGTCAGAGGAACTCAGGAAATGCAGCTGTACTAAAGGCAACCTACTTCTGCTGTGTTTTCTTTTCTTTTGAGGGGTGCATGTGTGTGTTTGCATTGTCCAGCATACCATCCTTAATAGAACTGACCAGTCCTTTTTTTCCTGGCATCTGATAGTATGATCAGATAAGTGTGTTTGTTCAGGGCTTTGAAGAACAACATCTATGATATTATGCATGGGTTTATCTCCCTATCCCTAACTTGGACATTCATTGTGTTAATTTTTCTCATTGAAAAGCCAAGAATAGATTCTTGTGTGAGTTTGGAGGAGCTCCTCTGAATGGTTACAGAACAGGGACAATGCAGTTGTGTGTTTCACGCCTCTGTGTTTAGCCCCAGCATGCATTCGCCCCAGCCCACCTTCCGTGCATTTGCTTCCCTGTCCTGCTTCTGGCTTCTCTGGATAAGAAGAACACTGGAGTGGGTGGGGGCCAGGGCTCTGGGACCCTGCCTTGACATGTCTTTTTTTTTTTCACCGGGACATTCTGGAATTGTTCTTTCCATCAGTTTATGGTTCCCTGCAAAGAAGACTTATCTCGGCATGATGTGGCTGCTCTCAGAGTAGTGTGTGTTTGTGTGTGTGTGTGTGTGTGTGTGTGTGTGTGTGTGTGTGTGTATGTAAGAGGGAGGGAGGGAGAGACAGGGAGATGAGGATGGGCAAAAGTATTCCTATATTCTCCTGTTGTGAATAGAAGAAATCAAATTTAGAATGTTGTCAGCAAGCATACAAATATGCTTTCTGAGACTTGGCAATTTAATGCAACTTTTATGCATTGGAGAAGGAAATGGCAACCCACTCCAGTGTTCTTGCCTGGAGAATCCCAGAGATGGGGTTGCACAGAGTCGGACACGACTGAAGTGACTTAGCAGTAGTAGCAGTTAAGATCTAAAACCTCATGTATTAGTCAGCTCAGGCTGCCGTGACAAAACACCATAGACTGGGTGCCTTAAGCAACAGAGTTTTATTTCTCACAGTTCTGGAGATGAAGTCCAGGTTCAAGGTGCCAGTCTGCTTGGCTTCTGGTGAGGGCTCTGTTCCTGGCCTGCAGACAGCTGCCTTTTCACTGCCTTCCTCACAAGGCACAAAGAGCAATCCCTCTGCTCTCTTCTGAGTGTGTTGATCGCATTGGTCCAGGGCTGTACCCTCATGACTTCTTCTCATCTAATTACCTCCCAAAAGCCCCATCTCCAGATCCCATCACACTGAGAGTTAGAGCTTCAGCACATGACTTTGAGGAGAGCACAAACCTTCAGTCCTCATCTAAGGAAGCCTTGGTGGGTGGGGTGCCCTGGCACAGGTCACCATCTGCTTTTGACAAGACCCTAATTGAGCAAAAGCTAACTAATAATAATACATAAATAAGTGACTCTTTACTTTCCCCACTTTGGTGTGTACAATTCACAGCTTGAATTCAAGCCTCTAGGCTTCATAAGACTTCAGGCAAGGACCAGGTGGGCTGCCCATATCCCTCAGGTCCACACAGGCCCAGGAAGGCATAAGAAGGGTTTTTGTTATTGTTAATTATCTGGGGTGTCCTAGGATTCAGAGCACCAGGAGGATGTGCTTTAAGTCATTAAAAGCAGCTATGGTGACCCAAGCCAGCTCCAGTGATCTGGCTCCCAGATTGTAGAGTGCAACAGGGGCGAGGCTTTGGATCACACTGAGTGTGGCTTTAATGTGTGCAGACTGACTTCATGCCAGGATCACAGCGTCCCTAATCTTTCCTTGCTGTTTTTAGATTTTTAACTCAGTCAAATCTAGTTGTTGGATTAACGTGATGTCATTTCTTTTTGATTTATCAATGCATCACTTGACAATGGACTGCCAAGAAATCAATGACAGTTCTGTATTGCCAATGAAAGTTTCTGGCAGCTTAAAGCATTCTGTGGTACAGGTTGATACATGACCTTTGGTTTTGCAAGCCTTGGATATAATCCAGGAGAAAACGAAAAATGAAGATGAGATTGAGAAATCGAATTTCCAAAGTTTAAAGAATTAGGAGAATGAAGAAAAAGATTAACCATAAACTCCTTTAGTATATAGGAATTTGAGTAAAAAAAAAAATTAATTAAGGGGCAGAATACCTTGCTTGAAGTCATTAAAAGCAGCTAGGAATGCAGGGATCAAACCAGTCAATCCTAAAGGAAATCAACTCTGAATATTCTTCGAAAAGACTGATGCTGAAGCTGAAGCTCCAGTACTTTAGCCCACTGAAACAAAGAGCGGACTTATTGGAAAAGACCTCGATGCTGGGAAAGATTGAGATGGGGCAACAGAGAATGAGATGGTTGGATGACATTACCGACTCAATGAACATGAGTTTGAGCAAAATCTGGGAGACAGTGAAGAGCAGGGAAGCCTGGCGCACTGCAGTCTGTGGGGCTGCAGAGAGTTGCACGTGACTTGGCTACTAAACAGCCACAATCCCTTGCTTTAGAGTAGAATGGCACTTTCTAGCCAATTTATTTGTGAAGCACCTTTCACTAAGAAGTTTTGATTTTCCCATTAGTCTTTATAATAGAAGTCAGAAATATAATTTTGCATAGGACTGTGTTGTAAACACTTGGGATGGCCTATTCACCCATTCATTCACTCATTAAACAAATATTTATGGGACACTTACTGGCAGTGTTCCAGGCACTTGCGGGTAGAGCAGTGAGCAGAAGAGATGAAGTTCCTGTCCTCATGGAGAGTACACTGTACCTGGCAGAGACAGACAACAAAGTAAACAAGAAATACGCAGAAAAATAAAACCGGGAAAAGGGGCAGGTGTGTGGATGGGGTAAGGGTGAGAGATGAAGTTGCTGTTTTGGATAGGGTGGTCAGGTAATGCCTCTCTGAGAAAGCAGCATTTGAGCAAAAAGAAATGCAAGAGTGAGCCATGCATAGATCTGGGTGAGGAACACTGTGGGGAGAAGAGTCAGCAAGCATGAAGGCCTGAGATAGGAGGCTGCTGAGAGTGATCCAGGATCAGCCAGGATTCCAGTGTGGCTAGGGCACAGCCTGGCAGTGGGGAAGATAAATGATGTGATCTGTCATTTTATCCAGATCACTCTGACTTCTGTCATGTGAATGGATGAAAGGGATCAGGGTAGAAGCCAGGAGACCAATTAAGAGGCTCCTGCAAGAATCCACGGGAGAGATGATGGTAGGTTTGAGTGGAGTGATAGCAGCACAAGTGATGGTGAATGTCAGGTTTCTGAATATATTGAGGCAGTTGAGGGTTCGCTGATAGACTGGATGTGGAGTGAGAGTGGAATTATTGGAATTAGGGGTAATTTCAGGGTTTTTGTTTGGTTGGTTAGTTTTTATTAGTTTAATTTGAGAAATTAAATAGTCATTTACTGAAATCAAAAGCACTGTGGATAAGTGCAGATAGAGGAGAGAAGACCTAATCTGAGTCCTGGAGCTCCAGAATGAACCAGCCTAGGGCAGAGGTGAAAGTCTTAAGTCAGAGGTCAGCAGATTTTTTCTGGAAAGGGCCACATAGTCAAGAGTTTATGCTTTGTGGGCCAATAGTTCAGCTATGCCGGCATATCAAAAAAGCAACATAGATAATGTATAAAGTAAGAAACAAGGCTGTGTTCAATAAAACTTTTCAAAGCTAGGCAGCTGGCTGCATTTATTCCATGGACCATAATTTGCACATCCCAGTGTTTGTCTCTATGCCAGGAGTTTCCCTTCTTTCTTTCATGCTTTCTTAGACTCAGAGACTTTCTTTTATTCCAGGAGTCCCTTTTAATTAGATAGCCATACTGTGTAATAGAGCCAGGATCTAACATTACACTTTACTGTTAAATTAGTCTGGCCTGATTCAGTCAAGAGAAATCCTAAATTCAGGATACTACTTTTAAGTTCTGTGCCTTATTATTTTTTAATTCACTTATATGAGGAGAATTACAAAAAAATTACTGATGACTTGACGATGGATAATCAGTAGAAGTCAGTTACAGAGAAGGAGACAAATTTGCAGCAAGAAAGATTTAGGCTGTATATAAGTAATAATATTTTGATGGTAAAAGTTGTTAAATATTTTGCCCTATACAGTTCATGGGATAACTGTCTTAAAAGATGTCAGTTTTCTTTAGATTTTGCTTTTTAACATTATTTCTACAATTTGAAGTAACCTATGTACATTTTATAGTCTGAGGACGAAGGCATAAAGCATGGCTTTGAGTTCTCTTTTTGACCATTGATAGTAATTAATCTGTTCAGTTAGTAATATGTGTTTAAGATTCCTTTGTGTCTTATATGGCATGATCATTTCTTTTTAGTGCTGAATAATATTCTATTGTCTGGATGTACCACAATTTCATTTATCCATTCATCTACTGAAGGACGTCTTGGTTGCTTCCAAGTTTTGGCATATGAATAAATTTACTGTAAACATCCACATGTAGGTTTTGGTGTAGACCTAAGTTTTCAGCTCTTTTGGATAAATGTTAAGGCACACAATTGCTTTTGTTTGTTTGTTTTTTTAAACAAAAACTTTTTTTTGGTGTTTAAAGAAACTGCCAAACTGCCTCTCCCAAAGTGGCTGTACCATTTTGTATTCCTGCTAGCAATGAATGAGAGTTTCCATTGCTCTGCTTGCTTCACTAGCATTTGATGATGTTGATGTTCTTAGATTGGGGCATTCTAATAGGTGTGTAGTGGTGTCTCTTTCCCTGATGACATGTGACATGGAACATCTTTTCATATGCTTATTTTCCATCTGCTTATCTTCTTTGGTGTGGTATCTGTTAAGGCCTTTGACCCATTTTTTAATTTGGGTTGTTTGTGTATTTATCTTGGTTGGTTGGTTGATTGGTTGGCTGACTGAGGAGGCAGAATTAAAAGTATATTTCCAAAGAATTGTCACTCATGTGTAAACAGTCCTAAAAACCATCTAAAGAAAGCAGAACTGTGGAGAGTCAGTGTCAGAAAGGATTTGGAGTGTTTGTCTTGAAGTTCCGGGTTCTTAACCTTTTAACAGAGGACCCAAGTTGGGGTGGGTGTGTCTGCTGTGAAATTATTGCAAAGATGACAAACTGATATGAACACTCACTGTTGTTTGTAGACTAAATAATGTCTAACATCTGTATACCATTCCTTTAAAAATGAATGCAGACTCTGCTGTGATTAATAAATTGGAATTTTATTTTCAATTGTCACTGTATCGAGTTTCTTTTTATCATTACTACTGCACAGATTTTTGAAGTGTAACTGCTTTCTAATTGCGCAGATTCTTGAAGTATAACTGCTGCCATTTGATTAGGCCGAGAGAGATTTTAATGTGTTAAAATGCCCCTGGTGCCTGAAAAGTTTGAGAAACGCATTTCTAGTCCAACTGATCAACTTACAGCCTGGCACACTGAGATCAGAGGAGTTACCTGATAGCCTTGCGGTAGTGGAGATTGTCAGTAAGAAACTAAGGACTAGATCCTGGTTCTTGAGTTCCAAAAGTGAGTTGTTTTTTTTTTTAATAGGTCATATATGGTTCCCGTTAATCCAAAACATCCCTTTGAATCACACAATACACTTCTTACACTAATTACACTTCAATACACAATCACACAATACAGTTTACAAAAATATACTTCTCCCCTCAATATAAGTGAAAGTTGTATAATAATGAGGCATGAAGTAAGCAGGCCACAGCAACACAGCATGACACGTGACGGTGCCTGGGTTCACTTTAGAAAAGATGGGACATTTCTGCAGTTCAGCAGCCACCTTATCATGGAGCCAGTCACCAGTGCAGACAGAATCTAAGTAAGCCTGACAGGTGTTCACTCCCTTATCATTCTTAGGCAGATTCCGTAGACATACTGTCAAACCAGCCACACAGCTTTTGACATCACTGTTGGAGAGAAGGTGCTGCACAAAAATAAAGTGCACTGATCTGTTTGTGAAAGCTGAGAGCAGACACCAACATCTGTTAACCAAATGGTGGTGGTGTACAAAATGCGTCTCCTGTTTATGTTTGTGTGTGTGTTTCTTTTTCCTATTTTTTTTTAGACAGGACTTATTTCCCTTGGAATACCTTCATATCAAAGAGCCACAAAGTAGTTATTTGACCACAGAGATACATATATAACGCTTCCCTCTGTGCTCTTATTCACACATAACTTAACTCCCAGTCTGTTAATGACGAAGTTTGCTTTTGGACACGGGAGATAAGTGTGCACTTGCTTAGTTGGGTCCCCAACTCCTTTCCTGTTGTTAGCTTTCTTTTGTAAGTGAAATAAATTCCAGGCTATCTGTGAAGCTTAACCAAAGATTCAGGGCTATGACTTAAAAGGATTATCTGCCCTGCCTTCTATTCAATTCTCTCTCTCTTTCTCTCTAAGTAGTTTTACAATTTATGAAACAGTTACTGTGCACTGCCTTTACATATAGGACATATTTAATATTAAGTACATCACTGGATGGCATGCACACACTACTTTGTGATGTGGTTTTAATTAAGTCACTTATTTTCTTAAGACTTTATCTTGATAATTTTCTTTCTTGGTTCATAATGAGATAGAAAATATTTCTGCCCCTACTGTCCTGAAACCTTTGTGCTCTTGTCTTATGTTTATTGAGACTGAAAATAATAAATAAGGCTGTTTAAATCATGGGTGTCTGTAACCCATTTATGTTGAGAAATGGGTCTTTGAATAGATTAAAAAGAACATAAAGGCAGGTGTAGAAGATGCTTGTCAACTGAGAAGACTCGCCCGGTTTGGAGTAGTGTTAATGCCTCAAAACCTCATTTCTTATCAGAACACAGTTATATTAGAACAAAACTCCAGAGATAAATTCATCTGTCTGCAGACAGAGCCATGCACCTGAGCCCCAGGTGGGTGTTTGTGTTTGGGTTTGTTTCTAGGTAGAATGATCTCATGTTCTGCCCTTACCGCAGGATTGTGCAACACATACACACCTGTGTTTTGATCTTTAAAATCTGTCGTGCTTACATGTCAAGCAATTGTAAATAACTTCATGGATGATCCAGAACACACACCTGCCAGAAACAGCAGTGGGCACAGTTTTGGAACTGGCTTAGACTCCTGTAATATTAAACTCAAGTTATATTGAAAATATATTGGGTCTGAAGTTCCAGTCTTCTGCCTGAGACTCTTGTCTTAATGCGTATTTATCCACAAGTAATCCCCAGTGCAGGGGTCAGTGCATGAGGGATTTCCAGACACCCTTAAAGAGAGTGGGACAAACTACCTAGAAAGTGAGGCAAAATACCTGAATCACCACCTTTCTTTTATTTTCAGTATTTATCTTAAATACTTAAAGTATTTTTTGACCCTTTTAAATACATCTTTATTTTTAAATGTGACAGTTTAAAAATGTGCTAGTCGCTCAGTTGTGTCCAACTCTTTGCGACCCAATGGACTATAGTCCACCAGGCTCCTCCATGCATGGGATTCTCCAGGCAAGAATTCTGGAGTAGGATGCCATTTCCTTCTCCAGGGGATCTTCCAGACCCAGGGATCAAACCCAGTTTCTCTCACATTGCAGGCAGACTCTTTACTGTCTGAGCCAGTTTAAAGTACTTCCAAAATGAGTTGGTATGATGTGAAATATCACTGGTTTCTTTCTTTAAAAACTGGTGTATACCCAAAGGTAGCATTTAGTGTGGGAAATGATAAAGAAGAGTGAAAGAGAGAAAGCTGAAGCCAGGGCTTCCTTCTTTAAAAGACAGTGACTCATGAATGCAAATTAACACATTTCTGTCATATCTGCAAATCCGTGGTGAATTCCTACCTTAGCCTACCACCACGTTTTCATACTGTCCTTTCTGGGCGTCTATCACTTTCTTCATCCTACCTCCACATTCACCTGTGTGACAGTGGCCTAACATCCCAGCCATTCAACTGGCTTGCTGCTTAAAAAACACTGTTGATATTATCTAGGGTGAAACAGATCACCAGCCCAGGTTGGATGCATGAGACAAGTGCTCGGGTCTGGTGCACTGGGAAGACCAAGAGGAATCGGGTAGAGAGGGAGGTGGGAGGGGGGATCAGGGTGGGAAATACATATAAATCCATGGCTGATTCATGTCAATGTATGACAAAAACCACTACAATATTGTAAAGTAATTAGCTTCCAACTAATAAAAATAAATGAAAAAAGTAAAAACCAAACCAAAACAAAACACTGTTGATGACTTCCTTAAACTGTCCCGTATTCTTTGTGGCAAATAAGTTTGGAACTGACTTATTATGTGGGTTGGGGGGATCCTAGAGTTCAAGGGCTTGAAAACAAGTTGGTTACAACCTTAAACTATGCTCAGAAATAGTTAGGGCCAGAATCCAGAGTTCAGTAGTGGGCCTGAAAACACTGAAATAAATTAATGGATATTGGAGGGTAGGTTTGACCTGTATCTTGTAAACAAACAACTGCCTCTATCTTGTAAACAGACTTAATCAGATGCTAACAGCTATTTGTCAGAATGTACATACCAGAGACTGAAATGGAAAGTGGACAGAAGCCACCATGCAACTAGGCTTCCCCCGGCAACAGGCCCTGGGGCCCTTTTAGAACCGCCATCTAGGTATGAAGTGGGATGCTGTCTTCAGTGCTTTCCTTCCTTGTGAGCTCCTGAAGGACAAGAAAGCAAATCTACAGTTCCTTGAACCCCTTAGTCTGCAGGCTATGGTTGAACATAAGAAACACATATTTAATATTTGGTTTTTTTATCTGCTTAACTGTAAGGTAGTACTGAATACAGATAGGCTAGAGTTTTAGACAGGTTTTGTTTGCTGAATTTATGAGTTCCTTCATTAAAAAAAAAGATTTATTTCCTATTTGCCTATCAATATTCTAAGCATTGTAGATTTATAAATAAGTATACATTATAGTTTTACTCCCAAGGGGCTTGCAATTTAGTTGGGCAGATAAGGCATATACAAGAAACAATTAAAGAATACAACAGCAAACATAACAATGTTGTGTGATGCAGTTAGAATAAATGTGCTGTTTGGATATTATAGGCAGTGAGAGCAAAAGGGAAGAGATCAGCATGGGCCAGAGTCTTCAGATCCTGGCACATGGATTGCACAGAAAATATTGGTTGTACGGAAGGACAGAAGATTGGAGATAGTCAGAACAGAACAAAAAAAAAGAAAAAATCTTTTCTTTGAAAAGGAGCTGTTTTTGTTACATACCATTTACAGTAGTATCAAAAATAGGAAGTACTCAGGGATAAATTTAACAACAAAAAAGGATAAAAATCTAGATGCTGAAAACTGTAAAGGAAAAGTTAAAGAAGACATAAATAAGTGAAAAATATATTATCCATAGGTCATAAGGTTCAGTATTAAGATGTCAGTTCTTACCCAAATTGATCTTTAAGATTCAAGGCAATCTCAAAAAAAATGTCAGCAGACTTTTTTTCACAGGAATTGACATCCTGACCCTAAAATATATAGTTAAATGCAAAGGACCAAGAGTAGGCATAACAATTTTTAAAAAGAGCAGAGTTGGAAGAAAGACTTATACTACCTGATTTCAAGACTGACTATAATGTTATAATTATCAAGGCAGAGTGACCTTGATATAAAGAGATAAAAGTAGATAAATGCAACAGAGTATTGAGTCCAGAACTAGATCTACATATACATGAACAATTGATTTTTGACAGAGGTGCCAAGGTGACTCAACAGGGAAAGGATAATCATTCAACAAATGATGCTGGAACAATTGGAGCCATAAGCAAGATGATGAGCCTCAGTCCTTTCCCCATATCAAATACAGAATTAACTCAAAGTGGATTATAGACCTACATGAAGGAGCTAAAACTATAGAATATTTAGAAGAAAACACAGGAAAAAAATCTTAGTAACTTTGGGCTTAGAAGAGATTTCTTAAGGATGGTACACAAAAAGAAAAAAATATTAATAAGTTGGACTTCATCAAAATAATGTTTGCTCTTCAAAGGCACCATTAGAAAAACAAAATGGCAGGCCAATAGGCTGGAGAGAAAAAATATTCAAAACATGTATCTGACAAAGAACTTTGTCAATGTATATAAAGAACTGTTAGAATTTAAAAAGAAGAAGACAAACAGCTCAATAAAATATAGGCAAAAAAATACTTGAGCACATACACAGCCTCTAGGGAAAGATGAATTAAAACCACAATGAGATAACACTAAACAGCCTCTTTAACCGTGGAAATTAAAAACACCAGCCAAACTAAGTGTTGGCAAGATATAGAGAAATTGGAACTTTCATGGGAATATAAAATAGTACATCTACTTTGCAGAGCAGTGTGGCACTTTCTTGCAAAGTAAAGCATACACCTGCCAAATGACCCACTCATTCTACTGTCAATACTTAGCAAAAGAAACAAAAGCATATGTCCACAGAAATGTTTGCACATGAATTTTCATAGCAGCTTTATTTTCAGTAGCTAATAGGTGGAAACAATTCAAGTGTCCATGCAATGGGTGGTTGGATAAATATATATTGTGGTATGTCTATACAGTGGAATATTACTCAGCATTAAAAAAAATGAATGTACTATTGAAACATCCAACCATGCTGAGTGGGGAAAAAAAACTAGATAAAGAAGAGTACATATTGTATGATTACATTTATATAAAGATCTGAACACAAACAAGTCAACAGTGACAAAGCTAATCAGTGGTTGCCTGGGGATAGGAGTGATGTAGTTACAAGAGGGAGAAATTACAAAAGCAGGAGGAAGCTTTGAGGGAAGATGAATGTGTTCATTATCTTGATGGTGATGATAGTTTCTTGGGTGTAATATATACCTATGTCAAAAGTCTCTTAACATTGTATGTTTTGAAAACGTGTAGTTTATTTTATGTCAGTTTTTCCTCAAAGCTGTAGGAAAAAAAATATTGATTGCTTAATATGATCATTTTCATCTAACTGATGACATCAGTCGAAGAGATATTTCCGACAGGAGCAAAGTGTCCCCCTGATGTTGGCAGGAGATTATACGTGATGCCGGATAGAGAAGCTAAAGCATCGCAACTTGTGGGTCTCTATCTCCTGTCTGTTTCCTCATGTGTGAAATGAGAAGAGTCATAATATCTGTCCAGCCTGCCTCCCAGAATTGATACGAGAATCCTGTGACAATTTTAAAAAACTTTAAAATAGCATAAAACTGCAAGGGGTTATTGCTACTTCTGTTGTATCTCGCCTGGGATCTCATTGTCGGCATATTCGTTGCTTAGGAAAATCCAAGGTATCTCACCCTTGCAGTTTACAAGAAGGAAGAGAAGGCTATGTCATGATCACGTCTATGTAGAAACAGATGATGTGCCTAAACTTATGACATGATTGCCATGGACACCCCACCCTGCTCCTTCGGAAGCAGCGCTCTCTCTTCCCTTTTTCCTCTTCCCTCCTCTGCTTCCTCATTTTGCTTCATTCACTTAGTCAGCAGATAATCTCTGAGCACCTGCCAGGTGTCAGGTCCTGTAGGCAATAGAAATAAAACAAGGAAGAAAACAGATGAGTCAATGCCTTTGAGAAACTGCCCTTCTAGTGTGTGGGGGGAGAGTGGAGGGTATGCAGTTTGATATGTATTGTGAGGGGGAAGAAAGGGGTACTGTGGAGCACTTGAGAGGACCCCCTAACCCAGACTTGGGGTGTCTGGGGAAGGAGACGTTTAAGTTGAGACCTGAGGATAAGTAAGGGTCAGCCATGCGAAGAGTGGGAGAGAGAGTTCCACTCAAAAGGAGCAGCATGTGCAGAGGCATGGAAGAAAGCTTAGTATGACTGGAGATGAGAGTGGAAGGCAGGTGGCTGAGATGAAGATGCTTTCTGGGGTTCGTGGAAAGAGCAGGGGAGCCATGGGTCAGCTTGCCCGCTCTCTGGCTCCTGCTTGGTGGTCCTCAAGATTAAGAAGGTTGCTAGACAAGATTTTCTTGGATAGAACTAAGCTTATGGTGACCAAACTGACTTTTTTTTTTTCCCCCAAACTGACTTTGTTTACATTGTTTTCTGCCAAGAAAACAGAAACTTCTGCGAGTAAGCAGTGACTATCACTTATGCTGGTTAGTAAAACCATACTTCTCATTGTCTCCCTCACAACGTGTGATATGTTTGTGACATAGACATTTTAGATGGGAATCCTATACCAGAGAGAAAATTGTGCTCTAGCAGGAACAACTAGAAAGATTTGAGTACAAGGAAAGCTCTGAAGTTAAATGCAAAGAGTTTATTTTTTAACAGTAGAATAATTAGTTTCTGTTTCCCCTTTTCACAAATGTCACATTGGCACTTCTAAACACCTTGGGAGAAAGGCATGCTAACTTTTGCAAGTTGCAGCTTGCTGTTAAGAATGCATCTTCAGTTTTTGCTTATTGGTACTTGCATTGGTCTTCCCTTTATCTTTTTACTTTATCATTTTATATTTGTTTGGACAAGGTTTCTTCTCTACTTTTCAGATTCCTTAGTCTCTTCCAGATAGTAATACAGACAACCTTTATAGGATTTTCCCTAGCTGTCAGGGTAGTTTATTTATTTTTATATCCATGACATAAGAATTCCAAAGGGCAGAGGGCATGGACCTTATGAAGCAAACTCCTGGATTCAAACTGCAGCAACTGAGCAAAATGCATCCTTTTTGGTCGGCGGCGGGGTGGGGGCTGTGTCTCAGAAGGCCAGAGCCTCTAGTGCACTAGTGTATCCTGGTTGAACAAAATAATGTTGTCCTCTGTTTACATTATGTGTGTGTGCGTGTATGTGAACAGCCTGTGTGTGTAACAGTGGCTCCCATTGGACAGAAGGTCTCAGTCAGTGTATTTGACAAAAGACCATTAGTCAACTTACTAGCAGAAACGAGTGTGCCAGGTGAAAGTAACACATTTTCCACTCAAAATAGTTAAAAATTCAAGTCTGTTTAATACCGAAGTAGCTTTGGGCAAGTCTAACACACACATAAAATATTAGCTTGAACAAGTAAAGACAGAATCCCATCCCAGAGGCACTGGAGTTGTAACTAGTGCCAACAAGTTTGAAGGTGTTGCCCTGTGAGCCGCCATACTTTAGAAGTAAGCATCAGCTTCCACCATAGTGAGCAGAGTGCCTCTCACAATTGTGCATAATTAATCCAAAGTTAAAGACTTTTCCACAAAAACAATTTTACATGCTTTGGTTTTTTTTTTTTAAGTTAAGCCTGGCGTTTGCAACCAGGGACTCAGCAACAGTGCCCACTCCGCCATTCACTTGGACTGTGTCTGTGAGCCTGTCCCTCACCCTTTTTTTAACCTCAGTTCCTTCATCTCTGAATTGGCACACTGGTTGACCAATGAAAATGTCAGCTCCAGGAGGACTTGAGCCTTTATTTCCTGCTCCTCAGGAACAACATTATGGGTAGAGGCAAAACATATTCTTTTGAGTAACACTGACTCTTGGCTTAAAGCTTCATGCATGTGTGTCCTTGACCAGTTTATTTAGCCTCTGTGAGGTTACTGCTTTATCTTATAATACTTTACTTACTAGGCTGAAAGAAGTCAAAGAAATAGTGTGTGTGAAATCAAAAATCAGAAGACTTGTATGCTTTTCAAGTGCTCAGAATGTGCCTTCCTCCCTTTTACAAGCCCCACAGATACTCGCAATGGAAAATGGGCATGGCATATTAGAATGCTTAGAATGTTTCCTCTTTACAGTTATCTACATGTCCTACTCTTTAACCTAGATGGGAGATGAAGATGGTAAAAGAGATTAGCTAGATAATTGCTATTTTTGTTAGAAGGAATCAGGAAATTATGTCTACTGCAGCCATGGTTGAGAGCTCTTGTAACCACACCTGATTCCACATCTGAATCATTTGGGGAACTTTCTGACACAAAATACACGTCCCTGCTTCTGTTTCTCCTGGTATGCAAGATTAAGTGCCTAAACAACTCTGACCAAAAACTCTGGAAATGAAATAAAATAAAAACTGAAAGAAAGTTACATAGCTTCAAAGGCCAGAAATAATGTTTAAGCAGAAATCCAGTGGAATAGGTTAGCACTCAAGTCAGCTTTCAGTCCAGGGACATTTACTTAACTGTGATGCCCTTGGGCTTGTGTTCTGATAACTTGGTGGATGTGGGGCTTCCCAGGTGGCGCAGTGGTAAAGAATTCACCTGCCAATGCAGGAGACACAGGTTTGATCCCTGGGTTGGGAAGATCCCCTGGAGTGAAAAATGACAACCTGCTTCAGTGTTCTTGCCTGGAAAATCCCATGGACAGAGGAGCCTGACGGGCTACAGTCCATGGGTTCACAGAGTCGAATACGACTGAGCATGTGCACACACACACACACACACAACTTGTTGGATGTAGGGTACAGGAGCCAAATCCAAGGTTTTGTCCAAGGTGAGGAGTCTAGTAAGAGGGACCTGAACAAAATTGGGGCCCCAAAGTACAAAACCCTCCATATAAGGCAAAATGAGAAAGAAATCTGTAATACAGAAGGGGACAACAAGGAAACATGTCTACCATGACCTTGGGATTGGGTAGAAGGGAACACAAGCTCTTTCCTGAGAATTTACAACTTCAGGCAGCCTTCAGGCAGGTTTGCACCTGCGTTTACACTGTCAAAGGGTCTGAAAGCCTTTAGTGAAAGCCTTTCCTTTAACATAGTATTTGGTTGTTGATACTCAAGCTGCCTTCCTGCTCCACATCCAAAGCACCTGCCCCTCCTTACCTTCTTGCCTTTAGCTCCAGTAACTAAATACCGGGAGACTGAGTCTTTTTTGCCCTTCAGATATTGGAGTTTTTAGTTGGCTGCAGTATTCGTCATTAATATCAGTCTTACCTCAGGCCTTTTAGGTAAGCAGAGATCCCCCTGTGATATCCACAGTCTTTGGTCTTTACCTGCAGGATGCAACTGGGAAGGGGGAAAGAGAAAGGAAGAGGTTTTTTTTATGCCTTAACTGTATTAAAAATCATTTCTGATTGTAATAAATCCCCCAAAATAAGCAACCCTAAAGCAGGCCCTTTGTGGGCTTTAGGAAGCCAGGGGGTGTGGATTAAGAGTGTGGTCATTTTGGCAGCAGGACAGACAGGGGAGGATTTCGACTGTAGCAAGATCCCCTAAGGCAGCCAATGGAGGGTAGTGGGTGGCTGGGCCTTAGGTCCTCCAGGGCCACTCCCACTAAACAGCCTGGAAAGGCAAGCTCAGGAGTGCTTGCTGGTTAGGTGTGGTTATTAAAAACTAGAATTTGGGGTTTGCTGGGTCTAGCTTGTGTACCTGTTCCCATGGTTCCGACCCAGCATATCTTTTTAGAGTCTTTGCGATTCTTGGATTCGTTTTTTTTTTTTTTTTTAATAATAATGCAGTGCTAATCTCTTTGCTGGGTCAGCATTGAGGAGAGACAATTGATTTTGGAAGCATCGTGCCAGTTGGTGTAATCCCAGAAGCAAAGTGGCATGTGCTACATTACACGCTGAATTGACTTCTTGGCCGACGCACAGCCTCTGCTCTTGCATTACGTGCTTGTAGCAAGTTGCGTGTTTTACGTGTGTGTTCTTGGCCAGGCTGGCACAGGTTAGTGCCACCCAGCTCTTCCTGTTCCCAGCCTGTATTTGCTGCTCGGGCAGCTGTGGGTTTTTCTAGCAGATTGCAGTCTTTATTTCTCAGTGTAAAAGTTTAACAAATGATTTTGTCCACTCCTATACACCCAGCTCCTAAAATTGTGTTTGGCGCAAATAGTGAGCACTCAATAAATTCTCTGAATGAATTTTTATTTTTGTGTCGATAGCAGTTAAAGTACAGAGGATAAAACGGAGACTAGGTATGAGCTAAGGAGATTAGGGACGAGTGACCTAAGGCAGGATTGGAGAAGAGCTCAGGAGCTGTGTTGTCCCATTAGTTGGCAGTAAAGCAGATGAGGAATGGAGAACCAGCTAGAGTGCTGGGTCACATTGGCAGATTGGGTTCTGGGAAGGTTAACAATGTGTTTCTGGCCATAATTTAGGAGCCACGGTGAGGCATAGAACAAAACACCTGGACAGTAAGACAAAGTTAGTGCTCTGTAATTGACATTAAAGCAGGGCATGGGTAGAGCTGGTCTGTCCCCAATATCCTGTTATTTTGTAAAGTAAATATTAGGAAACCCCTTTCCATTTTGTGCATGTTAATGAAAATGAACTGTTAATCACAGTTAGCACTGCTCTCTTCTCTACTAAATGTGTGAAATGTGACTTTTAGGGAAATATGCGTTCTCTTCTTGTTCATGGTTGATTTAGAATCTACTTTCTGAATAACCTTCCTGTCTGCTAGACTACTGACAGTGCACAGCACTTAAAGGAAAAGGCAGGACAAAAGACTGTGGTCTTTGCACTAAAGTCCTTTCTCTCATCAGTCACCGATGAGTCTTCTATGTTCATTTTTCACGGATCATCGTTCAGTGTTTGCCTCTCGCTAAGTCCCACGTGTCTCTCCACTGAATGTATGTTATTACTGTCTACTAATGAAAGGCTAAAAAGGCTAATTTGTTAGAGAAGTGAATGAAATATAAAGTAATCTAGATATATTAACCCTCTTCTTCATTCCCTGTTAATAAAAGCAGTGTATCATTGCAGGTGGAAAAAAGGACCATGAACTATCTGTTTGTAACCATACTCTGCACACTCTCAGTTGGCCAGAAGGGTCAAGTGTATATTAGTAGGCAGCTGGGAGTTTGCCGAAGCAATTAATTGGACTTGTCATCTATAAATAATAGTTTAAATAACTTCCTCTTCTTGCTCACTTGACTGAAACAGCCATTCAAATTCAAATCATCAATGACCTTTCCAAAAATAGACTAGAACTACAAGGTTTGGCTGTTTTATTAAAAACTCTATTCAGTACTCTGTGATGGCCTACATAGGAAAAGAATCTTAAAAGAGAAAAAAGGAGTGGCTATATGTATATGTGTAACTGATTCACTTTGCTGTACACTTGAAAATAATACAACGTTGTAAATCCACTATACTCTAGTTAAAAAAAAAAAAAGACTCTAGGCTATTTATAAGTTTACCAGGTTTTTTGGATTTTGTTTATTGATGGGGTGGGGGTCTGGTAAATTTCACTAATAACCAAAGAGTTGTAGCCTGTGTAGAAAACAAACTATGGTTACCAAAGAGGAAAGACAGGGGGTCGTGGGGGCAGGGGGAAGAGAGATAAATTAGGAATTTATCTAATTCCTGTTAATTGTGGGATTAACAATACACACCACTATATATAAAATAGATAAAACAACAAGGACTATAGCGTAGGAAACCATATTTAATAGCCCATGATAAACCATGATGGAAAAGAATATGAAAACAGACACATATATATGTAACTGAATCACTTTGCTGGACAACTGAAACTAACACAATATTTCAACTGCAGTACAGTTTTTTTTTTCTAAGTAGGAAAAAAATAGAAAAAACAGAATTATGTCCTGAGTTCTATTTTTTTTAAAAAGCAGTATAATATTCTATATTTAAAAGGCTTTTTGTTGTTGTTATTAAGGATTTAACTATAAGGAGAGGAATCCTAGTATTATATGACGAGGATAGCAGAAATAAACAAGATGCCAGATTT
Source organism: Dama dama (assembly GCF_033118175.1). Classification (NCBI taxonomy): domain Eukaryota; kingdom Metazoa; phylum Chordata; class Mammalia; order Artiodactyla; family Cervidae; genus Dama; species Dama dama. The sequence continues at coordinate 34,085,298 of NC_083691.1, forward strand.
TAGAGATGAATCTGAATTTCATATTCCTTGGTTCTAGTATCACATAATGATTGTTTTTACCCAAAAATACCATATGTCTAATATGGACCCAATCTTCTCGACATTTGTTTGCTGCTCTATACACACATTTTCATTTATATTTATTTTTTATATATGAGGCTTTGAGGATGCCGAGAGAGATGATACTTTGGAGGAAGTCAGTGCCCACTCAGAGAGGCTGTGGTGTCAGCCTGGGTGTTACATGGTGCTCTAAATCTCAGGATGCGTAAGGAGTAACCTTCAGCTTGTGGCTTTCATTGTCACCAAGGGACAGACCGTTGTAAAGTTTGCTTAAAAGTTCTTCTGTTGTGTATAGGTGGGTTTTTAATATGAAGGGAAGGAAGGAAAAAACAACCACCATGACCCAACTCTCTAGATTTGGCCCTACCAGGAATTTCATCTCCATTTTGTAGCCTCATCTGACCCTCTCCAGCTTCTTGCCAGGGATTTCTTAAGTCTCGAGACACACGAAGATCCTGGCTGGCAAGAAGCTGCAGTGCATCAGCAGGGTCAGGTTGCAAAATGAAGACAAAGCCTCTGGCAAGACACGAGGGAGCGGTGGAGGCCTGGCTGCAGAATGGAGATGAAGCCTGGGTGGTGAAAGATCACCGTGGTCACCACATACACGCAGAGACAGGCTGTTCCTCCCTCAGGGGAGTCATGTGGGGTGAGCCACCGGGAAGGTTGGCCAGGCCGGCAATTGGGAACAGCAGGCCAGGGGCATCCTTTGCCAGAGGAATTTAAAAGCTTTAGAACTGAGGGTGCTCCCGGGTCTCAGGACTGTCTCTGGGTGCAGTTCACTCCTCCATGCTGATAAGGAGTGTGCAACTGTTTGGAAAAGCACTGCAGGGTCAGAGAAGGAAAATAAATCTTAGAGAAGATACCAGAAAGGTTTGGTTAAATACTGCTTAATGGAGTACAACTTGTGACCAGGGTGCTCACCGTGTTCCCAATATTGGATTACTTTAACCCTGCTCTGTTAGTTGTCCTCAACTTTGACCTTCCTCTCACCATCCTTGGCTCCTAACCCACCCATGTGTCCCCTGCTTCCTGTTGCCTCCCCTCCCTCTTCCTCTCTTTCTTTCTCCCTCCTTATCCCCTCTTCTTTTTCCTCAGATTTAAGAAGTGACTCTTCTCTCAATACCTTTATCAAGAACTGCTTATATTCTTACAGTGTTAAGAAGTTCCTCGGAGGATAGAAAATTTTACTTTAATTCCAGCATCTAGTTGCTTCAGAAACAGCAAGGTGAATTGGACTTGCCAAAGCTGAGCTTAATGTTATTGTTCTGGTTAATGTGATGGGAACAGGTTAGCTGGAGGCTTTTGTTAATTTAATACATGCAGCTAGGGAAAGAAGAGAAGACATGGCATTATTTAATTTGTCCACATGTCCGAAAGAATATCTTCAAATGTTCAAAAGAAAAAAATTGAACCTCTGAGTACAGATCATCAAAAAAACCTCTCATCCTTTCTTTAGAGGTAATTTTGAAAATAAGAGAAAATCCAAGCAAAAAAAAAAAAAAAAAAGGAAGAGACTTAAACTTAATAAAAATCTTCAGTAAGTAGTACAAAATACAGCCTATAAACACAATTTAGGGCTTTCCAGGTGGCTCAGATGGTAAAGAATCCGCCTGCAATGCAGGAGACCTGGGTTCGATCGCTGGATCGGAAAGATCCCCTGGAGGAGGGCATGGCAACCCACTCCAGTATTCTTGCCTGGAGAACTCCCATGGACAGAGGAGCCTGGCAGGCTGTAGTCCATGGTGTTGCAAAGAGTTGGACACAACTGAGTGACTGAACACACAACACAATAGGCAAACACAATACAGATGTGTGTTTTTAGCACTTCAAACATGGGGGGGAAATTCTTTTACTACCGTTGATTATGGCAAAGCATTGGCAGGTATTTTGTACTTTAACCTCTGGAGAAAGAATACATTCTTACTGCTAAATCTTTGTGGGACACCTCCTGCCTTGTGTATGGGTAGTCATGTCTCAAAATTAACCCATTCCAGAATTAGAAAAGTCAAAATGAAGTGTCAGAGTGAGCTAAGGTGACGGGTTGTACTTTGAACCTTTGTAATGAATTCACTTGGTTTACTTCTTTTTTTTTAATTTATTTTTAATTGAAGGGTAATTACAATGTTGTGGTTTCTACCATACATCAACATGGATCAGCTGTAGGTATACAGATGTCCCCTCCCTCTTGAGCCTCCCTTTCACCTCCCACCCCATCCCACTCCTCTAGATTGTCACAGAGTACTGGTTTGAGTTCCCTGAGTCATGCAGCAAATTCCCACTGACTATTTTACATATGTTAGTGTTTATATTTCCATGCTACTCTCTCCATTCATCCCACCCTCTCCTTCCTACCCCCGACCCTGTGTCCATAGACCTGTTGTCTATGTCTGGCATCTCTACCGCTGCCCTGCAAATAGGTTCCTCAGTACCATCTTTCTAGGTTTTGTATATATGCGTTAATATATGATATTTATTTTTCTGACTTCACTCTGTATAATAGGCTCTAGGTTCATCCACCTCACTAGAACGGACTCAAATGTGTTCCTTTTATGACTGAGTAATATTCCATTGTATAAATGTACCATAGCTTCTTTATCCGTTCATCTGTCAGTAGACATCTAGGTTGCTTCCCTGTCCTAGCTGTTGTAAATAGTGCTGCAGTAAACACTGGGGTACATGTGTCTTTTTCAATTATGTTTTTCTCAGGGTATATGCCCAGTAGTGGGATTGTCTCTGTGACTGTTTCTCCAGGGCTGCCTTTTATTTTAGGATCTTGGTTTCTCATTTTACAACATCTGTCAGTTAATTCATTAAGAAAGGGGCTTACTTGTAAATGCTACTGTGAAACAATCTTGATCTACTGTAGCTGTTAAAAAGCAAATAACATCATCAGTATTTTTCATTTGCTTAAAGCCTTTTATATTCAGATCCCCATCACTCCATAGCCCATTTCATTTGTCTGCATACTTCAATCAGTAATTTTAGGAAGAACTTCATAAATGATTATCACTTAACTCTTGCCAGTACTTTTTTGTGTGTGGTGGTGGTGGTTTAGTCACCAAGTCGTGTGTGACTCTTGCGATCCTATGGACTGTAGCCTGTCAGGCTCCTCTGTCTGTGATTCTCTAGGCAAGAATACTGGATTGGATAACCATTTCCTTCTCCAGAGGATCTTCCTGATCCAGGAATTGAATCCGGGTGTCCTTCGTTGCAGGCAGATTCTTTACCGACTGAGCTGAGGGAAGCCACTTTTGTATGTGGGTATGAGTATCTGTCGGCGAAGGCAATGGCACCCCACTCCAGTACTCTTGCCTGGAAAATCCCATGGATGGAGGAGCCTGGTAGGCTGCGGTCCATGGGGTTGCTAAGAGTTGGACATAACTGAGTGACTTCACTTTCACTTTTCACTTTCATGCACTGGAGAAGGAAATGGCAACCCACTCCAATGTTCTTGCCTGGAGAACCCCAGAGACAGGGGAGCCTGGTGGGCTGCTGTCTATGGGGTCGCACAGAGTCGGACACGACTGAAGTGACTTAGCAGCAGCAGCAGCAGCAGCAGCATGAGTATCTGTGGAACCTTGGGGTGGAAAGTTGAATTCGTCCTACTGCTAGGTTAATACAGGCACATACCATGACCACCAGTCTGTTCAAGGGTTACTTATTTTCTCTGTTTACTTCTTACCCTCATCTCCATTCAATTCTCATTCCCACGAATAATGTTCTTGATAAATATATTCTGTTGTTTTGTGGACTTTACAGAAGTGATATTTTTCATTCACATAGGTGATTACTAAAGTTCATATTCTATTTCTTACATTTGCTAGGCTTTATTCTTTTAAGATCTTTCCTTTATATCTAGGTTGTTGAACTTGATTGCCATTTGGGGTTCCATATCAGGCATCCATCACATTTTCCTTTTCATCCCCATAGTGACAATCAGCTAAGTTGTCTCGGTGTGCTGTGTGTGGTGAACATTCTTACAACAAGGCCAGGTTGCTCTCCCTCTAGGACTGTGCCATGTTAGAATCTCGTCAGCAGTCCCAGAGATGCTTGTGGTCCCACAACCTCACCAACACTTTGTATTATACAAATTTATAGTTTTTGCCAATCTTTATGGCATCTTGCTTTAATCTGTATTTCTCTGATTATTAGTAGACTGTTCATCACTTTGTTTGCTCTTACACATTTAAGTTTCCCCGACTGTGAATTGCCTGTTCATATTTTTGCCGATTTTTACATTATTTCTTATTGATTCACTGGAGTTCATTACATATCTTAGTTGTTAATCCCTGTTATAATCTTTGCCATTATCTTCTCTCTGTATGTTACCTATCTGTTCATTTTTTCTATTGTGCCCATCTTTGAATGGATATCATTGTTGATTGTATTTAAATGTTTATAGCTTTCCAGGAAAAGTATAATTTTGTATTTGCATTGAACTAGAGATTGGCAATAAATGATATAAAAATTGTGATGTTTAGGCCATGACCTTAGAGAATTCAAGAAGCAGCCTGATCTCTGGGATGAGAAGCAGTGTGCAGAATGTATTCCCTGGGAACTTATAGGGAAACTGTGGACCAGGACTCCATTGCATGCTCAGTCACTTTAGTTGTATCTGACTCTGTGAACCCATGGACTGTAGCCCTCCAGGTTCCTCTGTCTGTGGGATTTTCCTGGCAAGAATAGTGGAGTGTATTGCCAGGCTCTCCTGCAGTGGATCTTCCCGACTCAGAGATCGAACATGCGTCTCCTGAAGTTCAGGTAGATTCTTCACTGCTGGCTGAGCCACCAGGGAAGCCCCAAGACGCCATTAGACAGATGGAATTAGGGAATATTAGAAAGGTCAGCAATGGAGAGTAACCAGAATTGCTGACATCTTGTCTGAGTCTTCATTTTTCGTCTGGATTCTTGATAATGATGATGATGAAGATGATGCTGATCCGTGAGATGATGATCGGGGTCTGAGATCCCACCACTGCTCCACTTACCCAGCTGCTCTTGTTGCCAAACCAGTGCTTTGGCACATTTCTCAATTGAGAGGAAGGGGCATCTTTTTGTCATTTATTTTTCGGGGAGGGGTATATCTTTTTAAAAATCTCTATAAAGATTCCTTATATGACTGCAGCAGCTCTGATTAAGTGGCAGTGCTATGATTTGACTGCAGCCCTACCTAACTACAAACCTTGGTGACTTTGTCACAATTTACTACTGTTACAACAACTACCCCTATTACTACTACAGTTACTAGGGGAGAAAGGGAATATAGCATCTGATAGTCCTTGAGTGCTTGCCGTGTGCCAAACATGGCATTCAGTGATGTACACATATTATTTTATTTCATCTTCACGGTCTCCCTGTGAGGTGAGTACTGACACTAGCTATCTCACCGGCAGTATGGGAATTGAAGCCAATCTTTCTCACTCCAAATCTGAGGGCTCACCCAGTATGGTAGTAGCTCCTCTGAACACTCAAGGATGAAGTTATCTCAGAAAAGAAAATTGCTGCACTATTAGAAATCAAACAACAACAAATTTTTTAAAGCAACAAACTTGACCAGGGGATAGCATTAGTTCAGTGCTCTGTCAATAAATGTTTCACTTAATTTATACACACAACCATCTTGAATGCTGACACTTGAGGAAAAAAATATCAGGTTAAAGTAGAGGACACAGTAAAAATAGATAAAGATTATTGTGAAAACTCTGATGGTGAATTTGGGATATTTCCAAGAGAGTTTAAGTTTGGTGCTATAGGCTGCCTATTAATCAGGTCTAATTCTTCTCCTTTTTCTTAATATGAGTGAATGTCTAGTTCACTGCTAAATCCTGGTAGGTTCTCTGTGATTTAGGTCCTTGGTTTCCTCTGTGTTTTCATTTCTGTTTTGTTCCTTTGCTTTACAAAGGGAACAAACAAAGAGAATACGTTTTTCTTGAGCAATTCATTAAGCATTGTGAGTGAGAGGGGAGGTGTTAAAGGCTGTGTGTGTGTGTGTGTGTGTGTGTGTACACACCTATGAATGGAACAGCCCACCGGCAGTAGATTTCACTGAGCTCTGATAGAAGATCCCTGCCTGCAGGTAGTTAGCTCCAGGTACCCCTCTCCAGAGTTCATACTGCCCAGCTGCAATGAGAACAGACTCAGGGTGGGACAGAGGGAGCCCGGCCCAAGATGTTGTGTCTGTAGCCGGCCGTGTATATTTATGGAACATTTCCTAACAGGGTGTTGCTATTTGAAAATAGAAAAGCTTACTTGTTGAGTTTGGTTTGTAAGTACTGTAGGACAGTGGTTTTGAAACTTTTAACTTATTTTTTTTTTAAGTTAACAAATACCTCCTTTTCCAACCCCCATATTTACAGCTTAGAATCAGGACCCAGCCTGGTGGAACCCTGTTTACTCAGTCTTTGGTATGTCCGAAAAGGGGCCCCTGAGGCACTGCCTTCTAGACAAATTCTTCTTTTTGTACCTTTCCCACAATTTTGGTTTCCCTTTTTTTTTTCTTTTCCTTTGCATACCTGCCTGAGTGTTCACCCTCTTCTCCTATTCTTCAGACCAGTATGGGAGTTCCTAAGCAGCCCCAGGAACTTGAGTCCCTTGGACTGCAAGGAGATCAAACCAGTCTATCCTAAAGGAAATCAGTCCTGAACATTCATTGGAAGGACTGATGCTGAAACTCCAATACTTCAGCCACCTGATGTGAAGAACTGATTCACTGGAAAAGACCTTGATGCTGGGAAAGACTGAAGGCAGGAGAACAGTCGACAGAGGATGAGATGGTTGGATGGCATCACCAACTCAATGGACGTGAGTTTGAGCAAGCTCCAGGAGTTGGTGATGGACACGGAAGCCTGGCGTGCTGCAGTTCATGGTCTCGCAAAGAGTCAGACAAAACTGAGTGACCGTTCTGACTGACTGAAGCAGCCCTATGCTATTAACAGTTTAATCCTGTGTTTAGATAGGATTTGACAAATCTACCAGGTGAGCAGGGGCTCTTGAGGAAACAAGTGATAGTGATCTCTAACCAAGTGTTAGGTGGGCTGATTGATAGGTGTTAGGTGATTGATTGATGATAGGTTTCACCTGCCTTTCTCTTGGTCGCCTTTCTCTGCTGGAAGGTCAGAAGCACAGACAGGTGATTCTAGTTATAATGCTGCCTCCACTGGCTCTGTGATCTCAGGCAAGCCTTTTTACATGTCTGGGTCTCAGTTTCCTAAAATGTACAAGGAGGCTAAATTAGGTCTGCAGGTCCATGAGAAGTTATTTTCAGTAATAACTTAGGATATTCTTGGCTAGCTGAATTGGTCATAGTTGCTGTCATGCCCATTCCCAAAGCTCAGAGATCCTTTACTGGATAAATATGGGCCCCCGGGCTGCATGTGTCCATAGCAGGAATCAACAGCTCACTCTGTGGATTCTTCCACTTGAGATTGAAGGTGGAGTTGGGTGAGGATTGCTTTGTTTATCTCTGAGGCAGTGTTTCCTGTCATGGCTGCATTGGGTGGAGAAGGTTCTGATTACCTATTAGCTATCTGCCTAGGGTTGACATCCCACAAATTGGGGGTGGGGACTTGGCCAATAACAGAAACTTTGGACTTTAACCTGATCTTCAGATTCCCCATAAAAGGTGTGGCCTGGAGGAAAAGAGTTACCTTGATAAGGAACAGAAAAGATTTTGAAGTTTCTACACATTGACTTTTGAGCATTGCCAACTGAGAGTAGGGAAAGCCTGCCAGATTAGTAGATGATGTGTGTGCTATAATTGTGTTGTTATTGTTGTCACATCATTCATTCATTCATTCAACATTCATTCATTCAACATACATTCACTGAACAGCCATGTGGCAGAACTTGTCTGGCTCTCTAGTCCTAAGGGCCAGTTCTGAGAACTGTTTTTACTTATACACATTTGCTCTGCAGTTATGGTTTCCTGCCATTAGGAAGTAGTGAATTTTTATTTTATACTACATAATCCAGTCTCAGTAATTGAGATATTAGACATAGTTTACTTGAGATAGGGATTCTAGTATGATTTTCTTTTTTAGAAATAAAATTATTCCATAAAATAAGCAACTTTAAACTCACTTTGCCAACAAAGCTATGATTTTTCCAGTAGTCATGTACAGATGTGACAGCTGGACCACAAAAACTGAAAAATTGATGCTTTCAAAGTGCGTTGCTGGAGAAGACTCTTAAGAGTCCCTTGGACAGCAAGGAGATCAAACCAGTCAATCCTAAAGGAAATCAACCCTGAATATTCATTGCTGAAGCTGAAGCTCCAATACTTTGTGGCCACTTGATGTGAAGAGTGTACTCATTGGAAAAGACCCTGATGCTGGGAAAGGTTGAGGGCAGGTGGAGAAGAGGGCGACAGAGGATGAGATGATTGGATGGCATCATTGATTCAATGGACATGAGTTTGAGCAAACTCCAGGAGATAGTGAGGAACAGGGAAGCCTGGCATGCTGCAGGCCATGGAGTTGCAAAGAGTTGGACACAGCTGAGCTACTGAACAACACCAGCAAACTCTAAGGCTTGATGTCTATATTTTAAAGTCATTGGTATGGAGAGAAAGCAGAAGTCTTAAGTATAATTATGTACTTTGTTCACATACCTTTAACTTCTCTAATTGTTAACCCTGTGGTTCCATTTCCCTGGTGTCTAGAAGAGGAACTATTTATTCTTTTCTTGCACCTCCTTTCTTAAATGTAGAAATCCCTGGACTCATTGGCTCTGTGGGTTTGAGTAATGCTGTTCCATCTCTACAACGTTATTAGCCTTTTGACAAAGAAAAGCCTGCAGGGGGAGCAGAGCTAGGGGAGCTCCTCTCTTCTCTGATTCTCCTCCCTGCTTCCTGCCTTTTAGTAATTTATAAGGTATTTGGTACCTCTGCCCACAATGCAGAAAACCTGGGTTCGATCCCTGGGTCGGGAACATCCTCTGGAGGAGGAAATGGCAACCCACTCCAGTATTCTTGCCTGGAGAATTCCATGGACAGAGGAGCCTGGTGGGCTACAGTTAATGGGATCGCAAAGAGTCGGACAAGACTGAATGACTAATACACATGTGTCTAGGATGGAGCCAGGTCCTACAGCTCCAAAGGTAAGTAAAATGTGTTTTCCATTCCTGAGCTGCTCACAGTCTGCGAGGAAGAACAACATAGGAAATAGTAAATTATGCTATACCATAGAATGTACTTGTGGTTTTTTTAACTTACATTTTTTTAGTTAGAAAAACTTTATTGTTAAAATTGTTCTTTTTCGTTGTTGCTTTTAACTTTTTATTGAAATGCAGCTGATTTACAATGTTGTGTTAGTTTCAAGTGCACAGCAGAGTTTTTCAGTTATACATATATATGTATGTGTATATATATATATATACACACGCATATACATATATTCTTTTTTAGATTCTTTTCCATTTTGAGTTATTGCAAGATATTGAGTATGGTTCTCTATACTATATGGTAGGTCCTTGCTGATTATCTATTTTATATATCATAGTGTATATATTTTAATCCCAAACTCCTAATTTTAGAGTACTTTTAATGCATGTAAAGAATTACCATAGCACTTGGCATTATGGTGCTACTCAAAATATTTAGCAACCAATATAGCTCTGGCATTGATCAATCAGAATTCATGGAGCTCCATCCTCAGAATGGAGCCAGCTGGTGCTGTTGCTGTGGTGTGTACAGGCTGAATATCTGTGATGCCTGGCACACACAAACTAGGATTGTGGTGCACTGACTGATCAAATCCAGTCTTTATCCCCTTTCCCTAGTAGAAAGTGCTGTGTTTGCATTATGAACGAAGTATACTAGAATAGGAGAGAGTGCTGGTGATGTCCTGAAAGACCAAGGAGTAGGACTTTCACCAAGGTATGACAGTGATTGAGCTGGGTATTAAAGAGGGCCTTGAAGCATGCCCAGTGGCAAAGGTGGTAGCAGGAGATAGTATTTCACCTTGAAGGCTCAAGAAAAGAGAAAGATATCAATAGCATGTGCTCCAGTGACTTTTGTTTTCAAAGAAAAAAGGAAGTATTTTGTTTTTCCCTTAAGAGAGAGTTATAAAATGTAAGAGAAAGGAAAAGCAAGGGCAGTCGAGATTTCCTCCTCCTAATACTTAGTGCCAGTAGATGCTCCTGGATTAGATGTTCCTTGAAACTGAAGTACAGTAGCGGAGCTTAGTCAATGAGTACTTTTGGCCAGCCCCTTGCAAATGAATCTCCAGAAGGAAAGAAAAAAGGACTTCCTCAGAGCAGATCCCTTGAAAAGATTATATTTCTTTAAAACAGAACATTTAAAACATTTAAACATAACACTCAACAGAGATTTTGGAATAGAGGTATAAAGTGATTTCATCTCAGCATTAACTGTTAATTTCTGATGCAAATGAAGACAGAGGTAAAGACAATTCAGATATTTTAAATCTGTTTTCAGAATGTGGTTTATATGATTTGGTTTGCCAAGTTTACTGTGATACTTTTCTTGGCTCAATAATAAAATTAATTCTCATTCCCTATAAATGGGGCTAATAACTGTCTCATGTTGTTATGAGGATTAAATGAGGATTATATATGTATATAGATATACATACATATATATATAATGCTTAACAGATAGTAGACATTTAGTAAATGTTGGCTGTTGTTGTTATATTGTTGTTACAGTGGTTTGTATATTTAACAGTAATTTATTAAGCTCTCTTTAGTTTGTGACAGAGTTAAGTGTAGATTTTCTTATAAGAATGTACCATTTAATTTTCAAATATTCCATATATTTGAGTAAAAGAATAAACAGTCTACTCTTCTGTCAATCCAAGACTGGTCAGTGTTTGGTCCTTATTCTTCCACTCCTTTCCTTTGCACCTGTCCTCTTTTTCTTCCTTTCTCCTTCCTCTTCATTTCCTTGTTTTTTGGTCACAGCCCAGCTTCCCAAGTGGCGCTAGTGATAAAGACCCTGCCTGCTAATACAGGAGATGAGGGCTCAATCCCTGGGTTGGGAATCTCCTGGAGAAGGAAATGGCAACTCACTCCAGTATTCTTGCCTGGAGAATCCCACGGACAGAGGAGCCTGGCAGACTGTGGGCGGGCTATGGTCCATAGGGTCGCAAAGAGTCGAACAGTACTTAGCAGGCACACACACAAACTTAGGTGAGCCAATTTCTACCCTTCCACTCTCATGGGAATTTCCTCTTCTCCTCTTCCTTTATTTTATTTTTTCAGTTTTTCATAGTTCCCATAATTGTATTTTAGGCTTTCTCTTTAATTTCTTTGTTTCCTTAGAGAACGTCTAGATGGCCCAGCAACCTCAGGACAGTCACTCCTCATGGTTTGCTCTTTTATTTCTGAGCCCAAAACGACCATGATCATGACTAAGCCATCTGAGAGACACCTGAATCCAAAGTAATAATAATATAAAATTAGTGACATTAATGTCTAAAAGCCTTGATGGTGCCCAGAATTCCTTAATAGAATCTCTTCTAAATTTTCCATTTCTGTACTCATTTTCTTCTAATTAAACCTTCTTTCCCTCAAATGACAGTATGAAGAAAAGTTAAAAGCTCCAAATTAATTTTTGTTTAATTGCCACATTTCAAAAGAATTCACTTCTATTATTTTCTCAATGCATATTTACAGTATTTCTGCTACTTTATGAATTTTAAAAAGCTTTAGTGGATTGGCCTGAGTCTAACCTCCTTTATAACATTCTTTCTGAGGGAAGATGCATTCCCCAAACTCCTCACAAACAAGCCAAGTTTAGGAACCCACTTTGTTGGTAATTTGTGCCCTCCCTGAACTAAATCTTCCAACTTGTAGAGGATTGCAGTTCTGTCAGGTATTGTAGAGAACCAAATCAGCCTGGAAGTGTATTACTTGGTTCATCCTCCTTGGAAAGAAACCCATCTAATTAGAACTGCCATGACAACTCTTGTTTTCATGTGGTAAAATAGACTTACTGACCTGAGGTCAAGGTTGTTGGAGCAAAGGTACATGATGGTGACAGAAGCCATCATTCATGATCTTAGAGTATTGGCTCCATTTCTCTCCTAGCTGCTTTTCTAATTTTTGCCCCTAATAAGCATTTATTAAGCACCTGTGGTATGGGGTGTTTATATAAGCCCATGAAATATCTACTATAACGAGAAAGAAACAGTGTAAAACCCTTTCACAGATATAGAATGAAATCCAAATATCTTAACCATCATCTTCATAATCTGCTCTCTGCCAGCACATTTGACCTTCTCCCATCTACCACTGTGCCTTCCGCTTTGTCCTCACTTGTTGATCTCTTTCTCTGCTTCAGGCCTGCCAGGCTTCTTACCTGCCGTTTGAGCTTTTGCACTTACTCTTGCCTCTGTCAAAGGGACTTTCCCCTTGGAGGTTTACTTGCTTGGCTCCATGTTAACGTTTGAGTGTCAATTTAAATTTATTTCCTCAGAAAGCCTTTTCTTGATCACACTGAAGTTGCCCCCCACATAAATAGTTATGCTCTTTAACATTATGATATTTTCTTTCTTAGTGCTTTCTGTTCTTTTCAATTACTCTATTATCATTATTGTATTGTTTGTCTCTTATTAGAATGTAAACACTGTAAAAGAAACAACAGTATGTGTCGTGTTCCCTGCCATGTGTGTTAATATTTGTTGAATGAGTGAATGAAGAGGAGGGTGATTGAGTTTCATGGGGGTCAAGAAAGGCTCCGTGGATTGGCCCTTAATTGTTTCGGAAAAGGTGATAAGTATGATTGGGCAGAAATAGTGGCCAGAAAGCATTTTATGTGTGAGGAATGATCCATACGAGTAAGTGCTGTGTGGAGGTCAAAAATCATTTGTTCGGTAAGAGCATTTTTGAGTGTCCAGATCAACTGTGGTGAAGGGACCTCTTAGAGAGTGAGCGTGAAGGAAGCTGGATCAATGAAATTCAGAAATAAGGAAGTAGTTCAGATTTGACTGAGAAACACAGGGACTCATTCCAGATTCAAGAAAATAAACAGCAGACCTACAGTAGAAAAAGCAGAAAGCCTTACACGCTTAAGCAAATCTCTATTTGAAGAAACATGTCTAAAGTTGTACAGCCTCCGAGGAGAGGGGAGGTGGGGCGAGTGAGACTAGTGACCTAGAAAGTTTACAAAGAACCTTTAATTGCTCTTTCCTCCAGGATAAACTGAGTTTTAAAGTTCATTAAAAGCATGATTTTTCAAACATTTGACAGTGGATACCCACGAAATGAATTTATTTTTTAGCTTGGTTTGAATGTTGATTCTCTTTCCTATGAAAGAAATAATTAAACTAGTACAGAAGTAGTAGAACTAAATGACAGTAAAAAATAACATTTAAAACTGTGCCTGAGGCACAAGATTCTTTACTTTTCACAGTAACCCTGTGAGCTTTATTATTACACACATTTCACAAATGAGCAAAACTGAGGCTTGTGTGCATGTGTGCTCAGTTGCTTCAGTCATGTCCGACTCTTTGCAACCTCATGGACTGTAGCCCTCCAGGCTCCAGTGTCCTTGGGATTCTCCAGGCAAGAACACTGGGGTGGGTTGCCATGCCCTGCTCCAGGGGATCTTCCCAATACAGGAATCGAACCTGCATCCCCCGCGACTCCTGCATTGCAGGTGGATTTTTTACCTAACTGAGCCACCTGGGAAGTCCAAAACTGAGGCTTAGAGAAATGTTAAACAACTTGCCCTAAGGTCAGTATACTAAATGGATATTGGATTTCAAATCCTAGAGCCCATCAGTTTCAGATCAAGGACTCAACCTCCTCATTTTTCTGGCTCATTTACACTTGAAGCTAATTTTTTAAAAAGTTTTTATTTCATATTATGTATGTGTCTCCATGCTTTTATTTGGAGTGCCAACTTTCCTACTAAAAATAAATTACTTCTTTTTAGCCTGCAGATACATACTGCTTGCCTACTATAGTCATGGTATTAAATAACATATTAACATTCATTGAAAAATCACCTAGCCAGTTATATATTGTATTACTTCAGAGAAAATTAAGTTCATTGAATTCATATTTTCCTCCTCAAAAATTCTCTTTGTATGTATAATAGTATAGTATAAGCATAAGAATTGAAAGCATAATTTATATAGTTTGGGAATAGAGTTTTTTATGTTGATATCTAAAAAGTGAAAATAAGTTACTAGAGTGAAGAACTGCCTCATACCATTTACCCATTTTCACCAATTGTTTATATTTTGCCCCATTTGCCTTACTATTCTGTGTATTTGTATTTGTGTATTATGATTATCTTTTAACACAGCCATCTGAGAGTAGGCTGGGGACATGGACATTACCCTAAACACTTCCGAAGGCATTTCCTGAGAACATGGGCCTTCTCTTTCATAGCCACAGTGCAGTTATCAAGTCAGGAAGTGTATCACTAACACAGCACTATTATCTAATCCCCAGCCTGTGTTCTAATTTTGTCAGTTGTTTCCCATAATATCCCTTTTAGCTATTTTTTACCCTGGTCCAGGATCACATGTTGCCTTTAGTTGCCATGTCTCTCTATTTTCCTTTAGTCTGGAATGGTTTCTCAGTCTATCTTTATCTTCCTTGACCTTGACAGCTTTGAAGAGTAGAGGCCAGATAGTTTGTTCCTCAGTTTAGATCCATTTGGTACTTCCTCCTGATTGGATTCAGATTATGACATTTGACTACAGACACAATAAGTGTCCTGAGTACATCATTCCGAGATGCACGTGATGTCATACGTGATATCCTTTTGTCTCAGGATTGGTGATGTTAGCTTTGATCATTTGGTTAAGGCAGTGTCTACAAGATTTCTTTACTGTAACGTTACAAATTTTCTCTCTATGACTAGTAAGAAATTTATAGAGACCAGTGTAAAGACTATGTAAGTGTCCTCATCAGACTTTAACCCATTAGTTTTAACATCCATTGATGACTGATGATTTTTCTAGCTTCGTATTTCCTTTTACATTTATTAGTTGGCCTTCTACTGAAAAGATGAGTTTTTCTTATCTATTTATTTATCTATTTATCTATCAGTATAGGACTTAGCGATTCTCTTTTATTCGGTGGAATATGCACCGCTATTATTATCTTGTTGCATAAGGAAAGATAAATTCATCTCATTGTATTTGCTTTAAAAAACAGTTGTATTTGGAGTTCTGTATTAGATTTCTACGGCTACTATAACAAATTGCCCCAACTTTAGGAGCTTAAAACAACATAAATATATTATAGTTCTGTAGGTCTCAAGTCCAGTACAGTTGTCACTGGGCTAAAATCAAGGTGTTAGCAGGCTCTAGTGGAAAACCTATTCCCTGGCTCCCTTGGATTGTTGGTGGAATCCAGTGCCTTGCAGTCATAGAACTGACATCCTGTCCTTGCTGGAGGTCAGCGGAGGGCCTATCCCAGCTTTTCAGGGCTGCCTGCATCCACTGGCTCCTGGCCTTCTTCCTCCGTCTTCAAAAACAGCAGATCCAGTCCCTCTCACACTTCACATATTTTCTGTCTCTTCATCTGTTGTCACATCTCTCTTACCTACTCTTTTGTTGCCTCTTCCACTTTTAAGGACTCCTGTGATCAGATTGGGCCCACTCAGGCAACCCAGGATAGTTGTATCAAAGTCCTTAACCTTTATTGCATTGCAGGGTCTCTTTTGCCATGTAAGGTAACATGTTTGCAGGTTCTGGCAGTTAAGGCTTGAACATCTTTGTGGAGCCATTATTCTGCCCACCACAAATGCTTATTCTTGTTCAAGACTTATGCTGGAGGCTTCTATTTAATCAGACAAAACATCAGGCAGAGGCTTGCAAGCAAATAAACTGTTCAATAAGAGACTGAACAAAGTCTGAACTTTTGTTAACTGAACTTTTAGTTAAAAGTATAGGCTTGTAGGCTACTCTGGTGGCTCAGCAGTAAAGAATCTGCCTGCAATGCAGGAGATGCAGGATCCCTGGAGGAGAGCATGGTAACTCACTCCAGTATTCTTACTTGGGAAATCCCATGGACAGAGGAGCTTGATGGACTACAGTCCTTAGTGTCGCCAAGAGTCAGACACGACTGAAGCGACTGAGCATGCACACATGCACGATAGACTTGTAGTAGTAATAGTCAAAAGTGGAAGCTGAGAAGAATATGTAGTAGCAACAGGGCCTCAACCACAGCGCTTGGAAGGTTGGACAGACCACTGAGGAGCCAAGCGAGCATGTGGGGCTTCGTGTCCAAGTGACCCTGTTGCAAAATAAAGTCATGATGCTGCTGGCTGCAGGGACTTCAGGTGCACCCAGGCTGGTGAGCAGAATCAATTGGACAGTTGTGGCTCAGGGTTTCTGTTTCCTGGATTTAGGACCTGCCCTCTTTACAGCATCTAGACCATCTGTTTATGAATGATGTGCTTTCCTTAGCTAGTCACTATTTCATAATTTGGTGCCAGGAAAGTTTGGGCATTAAGATTGGATCTTCCAGGTGTTATAGGACTTCTTATAAAGCTTTCCTTAATGGGATACTCCCAGCTTTTTGAATCCAAATATCTACCTGTCAGTCTGTAGAGTAGAATGGTGGAACTGAAAGAGATCTGAGAATGAGTTGGCTTCATCCTTGTGCATATAAGGAAACTGAACAGTAGAAGAGTTAAGTGATTGCTAAGGCCTCAGTACCAGATGGTCTGTGGTAGGAAGTAGGGTGTTGGGCAGTGGTGAAATTGTGTGGCTTCAGGAATTAAATGGCCCAGCTCAATCCAGTGTCTGTGATTTACTGGATGAGTTAATTGAGTCAGTTACTTAACCTGCCAAGCCTTACTGTTTATCTGTAAAATATATCAACCTTATAGGGCTTTTGTAAGGAGTAAATAAACATAATAAATGAGAATTCTCAATACAATGCCTGGCTCACAGAAAGTGTTCAATATGTGTTAGGCATTACGACTGCTCTTCTAAATAATGGTAGGAATCAGATCAATAATATAGAGTCCCAAAGTCCTTGGGAATTTTAGGTTCGCAACCCCAGAACCAAACAATGAACTACTCTGCACACCCCTCAGGAGCTCCATCCGTTGGGTCCCTGCCTTTTTCCTTTTCACCCTTACCTGTCCAAGTTTAGTACCTTCTCTTCTTTGCATTCACTTCTTTTTATATCCTGGTCCCCATTACCCTCACAGGTAATAAATGATGATTGTAACTTTCCAGTAGCACCAAAGAACCAAGTATACAGGGCGAAATGTCATAGCTGTGTCCTACTGCAGCTCCCCCTTGGTGTGCAGGTTGTTTTGCAGCATCATCTCCTCAGTCCCACGGGGGAATTGGAATAGAAACCCCTCTCCACTTGGATTTCCGTCAGGTGATCTGGAACTTCTAACCTCTTACCACCTCTACCCTGCTTCTCCCCCACCCACTTCCTCCACTTATTTCTTTTTCCCTGTCTGTCTCCACACAGACACACGGAGGTCCAAGGCCGGTCTCTTAGACACCCAGGCAGACCTTGTTTTCTCTGATTCTCTCCCCCTTCTGCTTCTGTTTCTCTTCCTTCCCTTCTGGCGGATGTGCTCTAGCCGTCTTCTTCCCTGGACTGGGGGCTCATCTGACCTGGGCGGGACCACCCACTTCCTTAGGACAGTCAATGAGCCTCAAGTCTCCACCTCAGTGAAAGGAGGGGAAATACAGATTTACTGGGAAGTGCAAAGTAGGTCGATTTCGTGTTTTCACAGTGTTGTCCCTGCTAGTTCATTTGGGGTTTTTGTAGTTATTGCTGTTGCTTGTGGAGAAGGAAATGGCAACCCACTCCAGTATTCTTGCCTGGAGAATCCCGTGGGCAGAGAAGCCTGGTGGGCTGCTGTCCATGGGGTCGCACAGAGTCGGACACAACTGAAGCGACTTAGCATGCATGCATGCATTGGAGAAGGAAATGGCAACCCACTCCAGTATTCTTGCCTGGAGAATCCCAGGGACGGGGGAGCCTGGTGGGCTGCCGTCTATGGGGTCGCACAGAGTCAGACACGACTGAAGCGACTTAGCAGCAGCAGCAGCAGCAGCAGCTGTTGCTTTAGTCACGTGGATGGTTTGACATCTTACAGGCTGGTCTGCAGCTTGCTTTTTTCCCTTTAACAACACATCATGGCCAATGTTCTCACTCAGGACCTTCTCGTGGTGGCGCGGTACTGCGTCGGAAGAGTTCACTCTAATGTATTCAACTCTGCAGTTGACAGATAACTTCGGTTGTTTGAAATTTGTTGTTTACGTCTGTGATTCGGTCCTACCCATATGAAGCCGTCATTTCTTCTCTAGGAGTTGGCTTCAGTCCCCCCCACCCCCTCCCCCACCCCACTCCCTGCCTCTGAGGAGGCCCCAGTCTCTCAGAATATGCCGACTGCATGTGTCGAGTCTGAAGGACATGGTGTGTTTGCTGCTCAGGCAACAAGCATGGCTGTAGCTTAGTAGTTTGGGGATGTGATGTGAGTTGAGCGCATGGGCTCCCCTGGTTCTGAAATGACCTTGACCCCATTCAGGGAGAAAATACTCAGAAGAGACAGTTGTGCCGAATTTGTCATCACCAATACTGAGAAGCAGTCTCGGTCTGACTGGGAAAGAGAGGTGCTGCTGGGAACCCAGCCCCCTCACAAGGGGCTGGAAGCTCTGAGATGGACCACTGAGCCCTGCGTGCTCAGAACTTGCCAGGTGGCCCTGAAGCTGTGGATCCCTCCCTGCCTTTCTCCTTGAAGACTATAAATATCCACATAGATTTCTATGGGATATTATTCTTGGAGAGTACTTAGGACTCCTGACAATTAAATCATGTCCTAAACTGAATTCTTACACTGAGCAGTCCATTCGGCATCTTCTGTGTGACTCTGGGTGACACTGATGCCCCGCATGCAATATTGACACATTCACTACTGCAGGGTCAAGATTCAATAGCTATGGTTCAGCCACACAGCTTGTTAAGTAAGTCATTTTGACAGTCCCTTGTATGCTCTTAATATTCCTCTGTTAGTAAATTTTGAGTGTTTGATTTTAAAGATTTAAGAGAACAGTAGTAATAAAAATTCTGAAGCAACCAAGAAAGTGAATTGCAAAGAAGTTAATGATAGGCCAACTTCAGTTATATTTGACCAATTAAATTGGCATCATCCTTGTCTACCTTTTCCAGAACTGGTTTCCTTCCTGACACAACCTTTCTGCTTCTGTTGCATCTTGTGCCACTGGGATAAAGAAAGCAAACACATCTCCTTCTGGAGTTATCACGTTTCCCCCAGACAGATTTCCCTGAGCTGCCTGGACCATGGGCTCTCTCAGGCTGCCTGCTGCTCCTCCTCAGGCCTGCCTGGCAGCCTTTGTCTGGGAGTGTGTAGACCAGTGTTTATTGTCGTGGCTGATTTGAATTATCTATTGCAGAGAATTGGATAAAAATAGGATTTAAACCAACGGAGGTATTTTTAAAGCAAAAGATGCAGGTAAATAAATTAAGATATTCAGAAACAGGCTCCAGTTTTGCACAGATGGGTGTTAACAGAACTGAACTCCTACTTCCTTCATTAGTTAGTAAACAGTTTATTTAGTAAGATAAAATGTGTTTTTAAATGACAGGAATCTACTCAATACTTTTTTTTGTTAAAGTTCTGACTACGCTGATAGCCTCCTCAGTCCCTCACCTCTTTAAGTTCCCAAGAAAGGACTTTCCCAAGAGAAAGGACTTTCTTGTTATCTTTTCCTCAGTTTCCTCTCCCTAGTATCTCCAGAAAATGGGTCCTCTGGCTTTCCGGGTGCGTTTTGGAGTACAGGGCCTGGAGGGCTGGGAGTCCCGTGGAAGGGAGCAGTGTTCCCATCCAACATCCGTGCCGTGTTTTAGTATGATGATAGCATCCCGCATCCACGTTTGTAGGCATGTCCTGGGCCAGTAGCTGGCACCAGGGCCTGGCACCTCCGCGGCAGCAGCGCAATGTGGAGCAGAGGTGGGGCTGCTGAGCAGCACCTGCCGGCGGCGCCCCCTTCCCTTCGCTGCCTTGCGTCAGTCACACGCTCTGTCCCGTTGGGCAGCAGGGGTGCGTGGCAGGGCAGCGGGGCTGGGAGAAGGGCAGGACGATCAGTGGGCAGCTGGAATGACATGGATGATTTGGCTCTTAAAGGGGTAATTAGGGCCAGACTGAACATTGCCAAAATTGGGAGACTGGCAGTTTCACCTGTTAGCTAAGAAGATCTTTATCTCCTAAGGATAAAGGACTCCTCCTTCTGTATGTTTGACATGTGATTCTTCTGCTGGTGCGAGGGCGGTTGAGAACCTATCCTATTCATTCACATCAGAACCAGCTACAGGATCTGCTTTTTCAAATCACACATTTTCCTAAGGTTCTAATATGCTGCTCTACAACAGGGATGTATGTGTTAGTTGCGTTAGTCATTTAGTCATGTCCAACTCTTTATGACCCCATGGACTGTATCCCCCAGGCTCCTCTGTCCGTGGGAATTCCCAGGCAAGAATACTGGGGTGGGTTGCCATTTCCTTCTTCAGGGGATCTTCCCGATCCAGGGATTGAACCAGGCTCTCCTGAGTTGCAGGCAGATCTTTACCATCTGAGCCACCAGGGAAGCCCAGAACAGGGATGGGCAGAGATTTCTCTTCTCCCCAGAAGAATCTCTGGAGGGTATCACATCACTTGGGTATAGTGGGGCATATGAAGGTGGACAGTCACTCCCTAGTGGCTTGTCTGTGGATGGCTCATGTTGAATATGCTAGAGATAATGTTCAAGAACAGACGAACTTCCAACATTAACCAGAATCGCATGCAACTATTGGCCAGCTATGGTTACACATCAGTGATGACACATATATCCTGAGGACAGGGAATAGTGACTTCCCAATGTTTGGAGATTGTGGCACCTTACTGTTGTCTCTAAATGGCTTGGATGTTGGGCACATGTTTTTAATTTTTTTTTTTTTAAAACCACTTTAACTTTACATAAGCCCTTTTGTGATAAGTGCAGGTATCATGAGAGCCTGACCTGAGAATTGCTATTGCCTGTAAGCTGAATGTGAATTTTCAATGTCTGCATGCGAATTCAACCCAAACTTTACTCAGCTTGCTAAAATTTGGGGTACTTCGTGCTCCAACCAGTGGTATTTGGAGTGGCTGCCCCCCTTGTAACGGCAGAAGGATGCCTGAATAATGCTTGAGGGCTCTGCTGACAACCCTGAGCTCTCACAAAACTTTGAAGGTTTGGCCCACATACCATCAAGAAGCCAACATCCCGATCCTAAGTACAGGCCTTGCCTAAGGTTAACAGTAAGACCAACATTTTGTTGCTTCATTTTCCTATTAAGCTCCAGATCGCTGATTGAAGCAGAATTCCAATGTATTGACACACCACCACATTGTTAACACGACAGGGAGGATTTGATTATGGGAGAACAAGTCCAAAAACGGTAAACTGGCAAAAAAAAAAAAAGAGAGAGAGAAAGAAAAAAAGACTCTGGGGCCTTGCTTCTCAAGGCAGCTTTTGTGGTTGCATTCCTTTATTTGATGTGGTTCCCTCCTTCTCCTGTGCCAAACGGTGCAATATGGGAAAAATGATGAAGCTGCAAAAAGGGCGGGATGGCAGGGGGCAGGGGAGATAGGGAGTGAACCATTTAGTAACAGGAGAAAGAAAACAGAGCTTAGGGATCAAAGACAGAAATACCTGTCTCTCCAAGCAGGAAGCAGAAAGAAACACAGGAGTCCTTTCCCCGTGCTCAGGGAAAGGCTGAGACGCTGTCAGCTGGCGCCTTTCAGGCCAACCCCGGCGGGCACAGTAGACAGGGTGGCCAAGAGCTGCCTGCAGGTGAGCAGAATCAGCTTGAGAAAGTCAAGGCTGAGCATGCTGTGCCTGCGTTACCAAGAACTGCAGGGTTAACCTGGGAGGGCCCCAGGGAAGAGGGGTGGGGACCAGAGGTTGCCTCCCATCAGCAGATTATGGGAATCGACACGTTTTAACACCAGCCACCCTCAGAGGCCAATCCTCGGACAGCATTAGAATCTAGATGAGGAAAAAGCTTCCGTGCAGAATCAGAATTTTATTTATTTACAATTTTCAGGCTGGGCAGCCTTTCTGTTGTGTGGTTTGTGACTTCCCAAAGTGACATTTTCTGAGTTTTAAAATTATCTCTCTTTGCACTGTGAAAAGAGCATCTATGATTCATCTTAATATTTCTGAGGATCAGTCACCAACGAACAGCTAGTATTTTGGGTAGGAGGAAGGCTTTTGTAGGCAGCTTTTTCACCTAGCATAGAAGTAAAAGCACCAGAATATGCCTCAAGCGTCATTTGAGATCATATAAATAGCTCTCTCTTGCAGTTCTAATCCAATATCATTATGAGAACTCCCACAGTCCACGAGTTGCCTAATGTTCACCTCACCCTTGCCTGAAAAAGGCTAATGCTTGTGGTTTACCTGCTGATTGAATATAGTTTCTGAAAATGCTTGTGGTTTACCTGCTGATCAAATATAGTTTCTGAGAGGTTTGACCAAAGGATCTGCTTTTCATTTTGGCTGATCTAATCTAGGTCTTTTGGCCTGTATTTCTTCCTGGATATTTTCCTCAGCTTCAGCATCTGTAGAACTGTCAAGTGATCCTTTAATCCTAGGTCAGGAGTCAGCAAACTACAGCAGCCCTGGCCATATCTGGCCTGCAGCCTGTTTTGTATGGCCCGGGAGCTCCAAATGATTTGTACATTTTTTAAATGATTAGAAAAACATTTAAAGAATAGTATTTTATAACTTGTAAAAATTATGTGAAATTCACATTTAAGCATCCATAAATAAAATTTTACGGGAACACAGCCGCGCGCACTTATTTACATATTTTGTCTGACTCTCTTCCTGCTACAGCATCAGACTTGAATAGTTTTGACAGAAATCTTAGGGCTGCAAGGCCAATGCTATTTACTGCCTGTCCCATTGCTGAGAAAGTTTGCCAATCCCTGTCCTCGACCCTTAAAACCTCCTTTTTCACAGTGACTGTTTCAGAAAAGATGGGTACATTTACAGACTTCTCATGTCCATTTTAGAAATTAAACTCTCGTCTTTCTTTATTCTTTCAACCTTAATGCCACAAATATTTATTGAGTGCATACAATGGATGTGGTCTTATTCTTATTTCTGGTGTCTTAGCAGTAAACAAAACAAATAATCCCCATTCTGGAGGAGTTTACATTCTAGTGGAGGGTAATGAGGGGAGATGGTAAACAAATACAATATGCAGAGTCTTTTATGGAGCTCTGTGCCATAAACAAAGTAAAACAAAGAAGAGGGGTTACTGGAAAAGGAGGTGGATTGTTTTAAATAGGTTGTTGAGGAAGCTTTCCTGAGAAGGCAGTGTTTTAGTAAGACCTGAAACAGGTGAGGAAGCCCCGCAAACAGCTGGGAAGAGAGCTGAGGCATGTGTGCTGAGGTGGAACAACACTTGCATATCCAAGGAGGCAAGAATCCAGACGAGAAGCTATGCTAGATTGGACTGAGTCTAAGGAGCCAATCGGTTAGAGCTGGCATGTGCTGACATGGGAGAGCAGGAGCAGTAGGTTTTGCAGGCAGTTTGCTGATGAGCAGGTTAAGTTTGAGGTACATTTTATACACCCAAGTAGAGGTGATGAGTAGGCAGTTGGCTCTATGAGTCCTGAGTTCAGTGAAGGTCTAGCAAGGGTATAAATTTAGAAGTTGTGGATATAAAAGAGCTATGTTAAGCAGTGAAGCTGGCTGAGATTCAGGCTCAAACCCTAGACTCTTCCTTCTCTTCAGGACATCTCTCACTGTAAAACTACACAGAACTTCTTTTTAAACCTTGAATTTTCTTTTCCATCAAGTTCACCATTGGTATGCCTCAGGATGGACATCAGAGCTTCTTTTCCCCTCTCCGGGCAGATGCCCTTTGATCAGTGGATATCCCAGGCAGCCTGAAGAATGAAACAGGCTTTTCTCATTGGGGCAGAAAACTGCTTGGTGTGGTCCAGGCCCCACAGCCTGCTGTCCATAGAGTTCCTAGTCTTTGATCACGTGCCTTACCTTGTGTAGAATCTGTTTCCTCCTTCCTTCCGTCTGCAGTCTCGATTTGATAGCTCTTTGCTTTGCCTTTTGGTTACCTGCATGTAACTGGACTTCATTTTGCCCATGTACACACTTAGCTGTAATTGCCTTTTTCTAGTTGTTTCCATAAATGTCTGTTCTCCCATTCTAGACTTTGAGTCCTTGGGAGCACATCCATGTGTTCTTCTTCTCCTCTTGTCCACACTGCCTTTCAAATAGTGACGTCATGCCTTGGGGATGGGAGGCAGATTTGCTTTTTCCACACGCCTTCCCATCCTCATCCCTGTTGTGCATCCTTGGGAGGTACAGGGCAGGGTGTGAGGACCACCTGCACCTGATCCACTGGGAACCAGGTCAGCTTAATCAGTCACCTTCTCTGTGGGTGGGCCTTGGGTATATGAGTTATTAACAGGCTCCTTAGATCATTCTTATGCAATCATGAAAAGAGTGCAGAGGAAAGATTCCAAACCTACTTTGACTATTGCTAGCCTTAAACCTTGGACAAATTATCCATCTCAAGCCTCTGTCTTATCATCTCTACAGTGAGTTAACACTTGTTACCTACTATGTAGTGCTCACTCAGTTCTGTCCAACTCTTTCACAGTCCCATGGACTGTAGCCCACCAGGCTCCTCTGTTCATGGAATTTTCCAGGCATGAATACTGAAGCAGGTTGCCATTTCTTACTCCAGGGGATCTTCCCAACCCAGGAATTGAATCTGTGTCTCTTATGTCTCCTACATTGGCAGGCGGGTTCTTTACCACTAGCGCCACCTGGGAAGCCCCACCTACTATGTATGACTGTTGTAAAAACCCAAATGAGGGGCACTTTGGAAACAAATTATAAAGTGCTGTGTACTAGTAGCCTGACTAACTGCATCTTCTGGTATCCTTTCAATCTTGGTGTGTGAAAGCCAGGCTCCAGCTCCAACAGGTTAGCTCTTGGAGCGCAGAGACCAGTGCTGTGTGTGTGAAGTCATTTATGCTGTTTATAGGCTTATAGCATGTGTGCTTAGTTGTTCAGTCATGTCCAACTTTTTGCACCTCTTTGGGCTGTAGCTCACCAGGCTCCTCCGACCATGGGGATTCTCTAGGCAAGAATACTGGAGTGGGTTGCCATTTCCTCTTCCGGGGGATCTTCCTGACCCAGGGGTCCAACCTGGGTCTCCTGCATTGCAGGTGGATTCTTTACCATCTGAACCACCTGGGAGGCCCATTCATAGGCCTGAACCTTCAGTGAATACCGACAAACAGGAATCAAGTGGATAAATTTCTCTACCCTGGTCAGACAGATGGTAGTTTTTTCCTCTTCTTTTGTCCATGATTAAAACCGTGTACAGTGAGGAGGAGAGAGTTATAAAAATGCTTGTGGGTTTAGTCTAGGGTAACTATTATATGCATTGATTTTTTTCCAGCTTTATTGAAGTATAATTGACAAATTAAAATGTAAGATATTTACAGTGTACAATGTAATGATTTGATATATTTGATATGTATTGATTTTTCTCAGTAAGTATGTTTCAAAAGTAATTCATAGGAAGAACAACCTTTACCTGTGTAGTAGCAGAACAGTAAAGTCATTCATTGGAGTCTCAATGTTGTAAATAACAAATTCACTCATTTCTAATGACTGGGGTTTGAGAAATTGTGATGGAATCATACTGCAGGTAACAGGCCAGGGATCAAGATACAGTAAGAGGGAAAAAAGTTTTTCCTTCCCTTTGCCTGTTCATGTCTTGCGTGGCCAGGCATCATTATAAGTAGTTCATACCAGATCTTAATAGAACATCTGCTAAGTTCATTGTTGTTTTCCAGGGCTTACTTTAAATGCTTTTCCACATGCTAACAAAATCCTGATGGTGGACATCTGTTAAGATTGTCCCTTAAAGGCTTTTCTGAGATGTTAACAAACTTAAACACATTTCTGAACAAAAACTTGGTTAGTGTTCATGTCATTAGACAGACTGTGTTTGCAATTAAAATATTCTCATCTTTTGTATTTCTTGAAGTATAAAGTTTCCTTGCTTGCATTTCCCCTCCTTTCTCCTAGAAAGTGCCCATCAAGTTTTCTGGCCTTCAGAGTTTCTAACAGTTCATTTGATGTTGAAAACATCCCTAACCGCTTCAACTTCAGGTACCTACATAAGTTTAATGAGTATTCCTGGCACTGGCTCAGGGCTCAGTCAGCCCAGGCATCTGCCTGAAGACACCCAGGCCGGAAGAAGCCTGATGGACCTGGCACACATGGAACCGGATGTCAGGCCTGCAGATCAGGATTCAGTAGTCACAGAAGTGATCAGTGAAGACCTGAGATTTGTAGACTGAGGTCAGAGAGACCTAGATTTAGATGCCGAAATGGCCACCCTCTCCAGTATTCTTGCCTAGAAAATTCCATGGACAGAGGAGAGGAGCCTGGTGGGCTACAGTCCATGGGGTCGCAAGGAGTCAGACAAAACTGAAGCAACTTAGCATGCACATACTGCCATTTTACCACCTGTATGACTGCAAGGAGGGTTATGTGGCTTCTCTAAGCTCTAGCCTTCTCATCTGTAAAACAGGACAACACCTCTCTTGTAGATTGATAAGAAGAAGAAATTATATCATTCATGTAAAGCACTCAGAATAGTGCCTAATATTACACATAAAGCTTCATAAATGGAACTGTTATTCACCACTCCGTTCTGTGGAGAATTCATTTTACTAACTAAATCCCCCATATTGCCTTTTAAATTCTCTTCTTTTATACTGCGACTAAGCAAAGAATGTGTATGTGCTTTTTCGCTCTGTCATGTGTGACTCTGTGACCCTATGGACCCTTCGGGCTCCTCTGTAAATGGGGATTCTTCAGGCAAGAATACTGGAGTGGGTTTCCATGCCCTCCTCCAGGGGATCTTCCCAACCCAGGAATCAAACCCAGGTCTAGTAAAGACTACCTGATTCAAATTTGATCATTGTAGTATGCCTACACCTTTTAAAATTACTCTCTTTAATAACTCTATAACCTTCTAGGTAATTTAACTTAGCAATTTCAACTTCTTTAGACTTTGCTCCAAATAGGAACGTTTTCTGAGTGTTTAATCCTACTCACCCTGTCTCAGAACATTTCCATTTTTATATGTCCCTTAAAAAATGGGAAACAACAAATGGAAAACAACAAATGGAATAATAAGACCTGATTTTATGCCATGAGGTATGTTTGGTGGAACTTTTTGATCAGGTACACAAATGGAATACAGCCAGGCCCACATCCATGTCTCAGTGAACCTCTCATCCAGTGTGACTCCCTGGATTTTCTCCTACTTATAAACTTAACTTGTCATTCCGATCTTTTATTTTCCTGTTATATTATTTTATTCCCCTGTTATAGTCATTGAGATTTTCAGTATTTTGAATTAAACTCTGATTTTGTTTAACTGAGTGGTGGAGAGGCTCTTAAGTAAGGGCCTTTAAGTAAGATTCAAAGCTGAATCTATAAAATGAGACAGTGGCTAACAACAGCTGTAGAAAATGCTTTACTAAGAAAAAGAAAATCCAGTTAGGAAAACAACAACAACAAAAACCCAGACTCTGCTTAGTGTAGTATTTGTACTTTTGGAAACTACATATGATTTTTCTTTATCCTACCCAGTTAATATCTTGTGACATGATATCTTAAGAAAAAGTGGGATAACAAGGTGATGAATTTCATGGATGAAGGTTTTCTAAGGATAATTTCAGCCACTTCTACTACTGTTTCAGTATATAGGTAGGGATTAGTAGAGATTAGAGTTTTAGAAATTCCACACCATCCTTCTTATGAAAAAATTTCTAAAGAAGGGCACAGGCTTTGGAACCAGAGAGACTCGGATTCAAACCTTGCAACTTACTTGCTGCATAATCTTGGACAAGATACTTAGACTCTTAGAATCTCAGTTTCCTGATCTGTAAGTTGGGCTAATTAGATCTACCTGGCAGAATTCTTGGGCAGTTTCGAGCTAATGAAACATTTAGTAGAGTGCCTGGCAAAAGTGGATACTCAATAAATAACAGTGACTTTTGTTTTATTGTAATGGCTTTCCTGGCAGGCTACCAAGAAACATACTCTCTCATTGTAGAGTGCCCTAGATTCTTGAGGTCCCTGGCATTTCTCTACTTTGAAAGGAGTTAAAAGTGGTGCTGGAGTCTTATATTCAGAATGGAAAACTCAAGTCCAGAAACAGATTTAGGCATATAGTTCATGTTTATTGGATTGAATTGAAGGCTCACCTTTCTTTAGGATTTCTCTTAACTTGGGGGCCAGTGGCGGCTGGGTCCTTCTATCATCCTTGAAGTTCTCCATTTTCATGCTTCACCCTCACACTCCCCTGAACCTTACTGTGGAGGAGGCAACCAGGTCAACTTCCTGTCCCTCAGAACCGGGTTCAAAGGCAAAAATGAGACACCAAGACCGCTTCACGCATCCCTGACCATGACTTGACATAACCCTGGACGTGAAATACTCACATAAGAGGCATTCTAGCATAACATCTCTCTTGGCGTGTGTGGTGCTATTTTCATATTAGTGTAACTCTAATTGTCACTTTAACCCTTGAGAGAGATGGGTCTTTTTGAGAGTAGTATCCCTACTGTACTCAGGGGAAAGTGAAGAAGGACCAAAGAGAGCAGATTTGATAGAAGCAAGAGCTGCAGTTGAAAATCAGTGGCCCTTCTGGTTTTCTCCAGTGCTAAATCACGTTTTCTTCATTTTTATTTGGCCAATAGGGTAAGGCCCCACAGGAAGAGGGGGGAGTTACTATTTCATAATGGGTTAAAACCCATTATCCCAAGTCAAGCTTGCAGACAGGCTGATTGCCTGCCTTTTTCCAGGTCAGAGTGCCCCAAAATATTTCCTAATGCTATCGACTGTAGCCAAGTCAAGTCTTCAATATTAGAGACACTTTGAATATTTGCAGACAGAGCAAGGTCCACAGAGGCTCAGTTAGCTGTATTTGCATGGAAACAATAATATTAGTACATAGACAGTTCTTGTATTTGACTTTTAGAACCCAAGGAAGACAGACTTGGAATTGTTTTTCTGGCTACCTTTGGGTCTGTTCACCTCCACCGCTGGAAAGGTTTCTCCAGCTCTGGCCTTGTCCTTCTCATTTCTATCCATGGACTCAGTTTCAATTCTAAGAATAATCAGCTAGTTTCATGTTTCATTGCAGCCCATAGGAAATAGAAGATGCTTTCTCATCAAAGCAGCCCTTTTCACCCTCTCCTCTCAAGTTCAGCCTGAGACCCTGCCACACCAATACAGTTTCTCCATCTTTTAACCCAGCTTTCTCCCTGAACCGCTCCAGAGATCAGAAGAGTCTACAGCCCCAGTGGTCCCTTTCATCTCCCCGTCACCCTGTCCCCAGCCCTTACTCAGCCATGGAGTGGGTTAGCGAGGCCCAGCTTTTCGCCAGCTAGCCCTGCATTCCTGAGAAGAGCTGAGTGAGGCTGGGCATGCCTGCAGAGAGAGAGTTTTCTCTTGTACACGCTCAGCACGGTATTTTTTGATTCATGAATATTAAAGGACTTGAGATCACAAGGCCTTACCTCCTCCATCTTGCACCCTTTGAAAACATAATAGCTCTTTTATTTCATGGCACTTGACTTTGTTTATTCAGCACGATCAGGGCAGCATTCAGGCTATAGCAAGCCTGTTAAATATTTACCCATGAGGCGGATATTTATACATGAATCAGCAGCACTTATCAGCATGCAATGCTGGAAGTCAGGTTCAGAATTCTCACAGGCTGAAAAACTACTGAGTTAAATAAAGAGTGCGGCAAGTGTCCGTTAAGAAATCAGCTCTCATTTAAAGCAATCCTTTGTAGTATCTGAAGTGCTTCACACATTGAGGCTTCCTTCCCCTGCACAGCTAAGTCATTCACAGTTGAACATGACAGTGGTTGGTCCATCACATCCGAGATGCAGTGAATCTGGTTGTTTGACCATCTGGGTGTGAAGACAGTCAGGAGGAATGCTTGCCCTGCTGCCATGTGAAAGTTGTAAAGGGAGATGAGCTGTGTAGCACTGTGCTTCCGTGGTGGTCTGAGTGCTTCTAGAAGTCCTTTGCTGCTGCTATAACCTCATTGAAATCCTGACCCTGCTCACTGGTAGTCATCCCCAGTGTGTCTTTCCATTCTTGCAGCCCTTTCAAGATTATACTCCACCCCTGCTGGGGTGGCATAGTGGTAAAGAACCTACCTGCTAATGCAGAAGATGTAAGAGACATGGGTTTGATCCTTAGGTCGGAAAGATCCACTGGAGGAGGGCAGGGCAACCCACTCCAGTATTCTTGCCTAGGAAATCCCATGGACAGAGTAGCCTGGCAGGCTACAGTTCATGGGGTGGCAAAGAGTCAGACACAACTGAAGTGACTTAGCACACAAACACCCTCCCCAGGGAGGTGCATAATTCAGCAGTCGCAGCAGCCTCGACACCAGCAACAGGCTTCCCTGAATTCAGATCCCAGCTGTACCATTTCCCGGTTGTGTGACTGCAGGGAAGTTTCTTCTGCTCTCTGAGCCTCAATTTCTTCACTTGTAAAATCACAGGGATGATTTCCACCTCGTTGAGTTGTAGAGAGGGTTCAATTAGATAATGGGAAAGCACCTAGCGACCAGGGTTAGTTCTTGATAATCACAGAAGCAGGGTGCGGAGAGATGGCCCTGGCAGCCGAGCAGCCGGCCTTCGGGTTTCTCCAGACCTCTGCTTCTTGCTGTTATTATAGGTAATTTTTGTTTAATGGCTGTATCTCAGAAGTAGAGAGGGAGATTCAAGTTGACTTTTCACACACAGTTTTTACTCATTGTATTCAATATAGTGAATGATTTAAAACTTATTCTGTAGTATTTTATACAGATCAAAGTCCATTGCTATCAATTCCAGGGAACTGTCCAAATCATTTTGGGGGGTGCGGTTTATTATGCTAAAGATTGTTTCTCTAAGTAACCTATGAGAAACCTGGATCTTAGTATTCTGTTATGCAGATATTTCACCAAAAACCACAGGCTATAGATACTGGATTTGTTCTCATAATGTAAAATTTTCTTCTTAATCAGTTTTCCATCCTGATGGAACCATTAGACCCTTGGAGTGAGATGCGTACCCTCTGTGTACTTTTGCATACATAAGAGGAAACAGAAAGCCTTCCTCTAGTTCACAGAAAGTCACAGGAATTTTCCTAGCTTTCTTCCTAGCTTTCTCGTCTAGTGTCTACTCTGAGAGTAGCAAGTGGAAATGATGTTCTTGCTAATTCTGTGCAGTTGCAGGGTGTATGTGATTCATTAATGTCATACTTAGTCAAACACTGTCTCAGAATCTTCTCAGTTGTCAGAGTTGTGTGTTTTACTTGTCTTCTGAGTAGGGTAAGGAAACAGCGAATCTTTCCACTCTGTATTGAGTTACTCACATCATCTGGAATTTTGTTTCTTGGGATTTCTCATTCCCATAAATAAACATAATATTCATTTTTACCTAAAAAAATTAATTTCAGAAATCTGTAGTCAACAGAGAGACAGACTGGTCCTAGAGTCCTTTGGCTAGTTACAGATATTGTTCCTTGTACCACAAACTCTGTGTGTGTGTGTGTGTGTGTGTGTGTGTGTGTGTGTGTGTGCGCTCAGTCACTTCAGTCGTGTCTGACTCTTTATGACCCTGTGGATGGTAGCCCGCCAGACTCCTCTGTCCTTGGGATTTTCCAGGCAAGAATGCTGGAGTGGGTTGTCATTTCCTCCTCCAGGGTTCTTCCTGACCCAGGTATCAAACGCGCATCTCCTGCACTTGCAGACTGATTCTTTACCACTGAGCCAGCAGGGAAGACCACAAACTCTAGACTGAGTCTCTCTGCTCTAAACTATTTGAGAATGATTTTCCAGACTGTTATTGTGAAATGTTTTGTTTCCATTTACAATCTCATTACGGTGGGGACTTGGATAATGAATAATCACAGCATTAAGGGATTGAGGGGTCTTTTTATATCCTGTTTGTCTTAAAGAAATGGTTTAAGGGGGTTTTAGAAATATACACATTAAAATAAAATTCAAGTAAGAAAAACAAATTAGGACCAAAGAAGAGTAGGAAAAAAGATGAAATCAAGATTAAGGATGATATAAAAAAATGCATGCTATAAGGTTCTGAACGATTTTCTTAATAATTCTATGCCAGTTAATTTAAGCTGAAAATAGAATCTCCAGGAAAGTTCTGGAAACTGTCTCGAGATCAGCAGTGTGTCTTAGTGCTTGGATTGATGATTTTTTACTGTCCCTTCTTCTTTAGATGAATCGAATATCAGTGTTGACTGTGATTAGTTGCACACTTTCTACC
The DNA here is from genome assembly GCF_033118175.1 of Dama dama. Lineage (NCBI taxonomy): Eukaryota > Metazoa > Chordata > Mammalia > Artiodactyla > Cervidae > Dama > Dama dama. The sequence continues at coordinate 34,117,723 of NC_083691.1, forward strand.
CATATTGGCCCACAGACTCCAGACCAGTATTTCAGAAAATGCTTAACTGCTTAACACCATTTAAAAATTGAGAGCTTAAATCATCTGGATTTCTGGCTTCAGTTGCAAAGTTAGAATCTAATAAGACCAGGTGTGTGTTCCTACATATTAGAAACCAGCTGAGGCTGAGCAGTGGGAGCCCTTCCCATTGTGTGCAAAATCTCCAGTCCCTACCTGGTTCTCTACATTTATTTACAAAACCTGCCTGGGCTGCCTAACCCCCAGGAGACTGCATCCCCTTCTCTCAACACCTACTTCACATGGCTCAGTGGTAAAGAATCTACCTGTAATGCAGGCGACGTGAGTTCGATCCCTTGGTTGGGAAGATCCCCTGGAGAAGGAAATGGCAACCCACTCCAGTATACTTGCCTGGAAAACCCCATGGCCAGAGGAGCCTGGCAGGCTACAATCCATGGGGGTGCAAAAGAGTCAGACACGACTGAGTGACTTTTTCTCACTTCACTCACAAGAAAGAGAAAACTAAATTCCAAAGAGGCTGCTCAAGGCAGCCAAGCTAGTGAGCTGCAGAACTAGTCCCTTTGGTTCTCTATCACACTGGCACATCAATTCAGCATTTAATGAATGATATATCTTTGTTTGGCTCAATTATGAATTGGGCATAATCAAGAGTATAAAAGTCTGTGTTTCAGTAACAGGTGTAACCCATTCGTGTTGGTAAGACATTTACCTGTGCCAGTCAAAATTTGCTTATCTGTTCTTTTGTGATAGGATCATGAGTTGTCATTTATCGTTAGTTGTTAGTTATGTGTAATGTGAACGTGCTGCCGTAACAAAATGGATTAAAATATAGAAATGGAATCATAAAGTGAAGCACCTAGTTTCACCATCATTGATTCAGGCAGTTGGTGGGCAGACTTGGACAAGAGAAACCAAGTGTGTTGGGAATGTCTCGTAAGCTGCTTGAGCCCTAAGAGATGTATCCACTATACTCTTGTCCTTTCAGTGCACTTGGCGGCTCCTCGGCTCTTCACATCCCAGCTTTTCCAGGAGGAGGCTGTCTCATTGATTATGTTCCCCAAGTGTGCCACCTGCTCACAAACAAGGTAAAAGCAAGTCCCCTGCCTCCCCAGCCTTGTAAGGCTCCTTCATCCAGTGTCATTTCCCCAGCATCATGGTGCAAGACACCATCCTCTCCACCCCATCTTAGTTTCAACCTCCATCTGACATGGCCTTTCCTGCTATGAATTAGATTTCATCAGTTTCTCTCCCACTTTGTTTGCCCTCCTTCCTCTTCTAAGGATTCTGACCTCCCTGTTCCAGTCTTATCTTCATCTTTTTTTAAAATTGGAGGATAATTGCTTTACAATGTGTTGTTTTCTACCATACAAAAACTTGAATCAGCCATAAGTATATGTATGTCCCCTCCCTCAAGAACCTCCCTCCCACCTCCCCCACTAACTCACCCCTCTGGGTTGTCATAGGCACTGGGTTAAGCTACCTGTGTTATACGCAATTTCCCACTAGCTATCTGTTTTACCTGTGGTAATGCACATGTTTTGATGCTACTCTCTCAATTGGCGCCCCTCTCCTCTCACTGTGTCCACAAGTCTGTTCTCTATGTCTCTGTCTCTATTCCTGCCCTGCAAATAGGTACCATTTTTCTAGATTTCATATATATGCATTAATATGCAATACTTGTTTTTCTGACTTACTTTACTTTGTATAACAGGCTCTAGGTTCTTCTACTTTACTAGAACTGACTCAAATGTGTTCCTTTTTATGGCTGAGTAATATTCCATTGTATATGTATACCACAACTTCTTTATCCATTCACCTGTTGATGGACATCTAGGTTGCTTCCATGTCTTGGCTATTCTAAATAGTACTGCAGTGAACATTGGGGTACATGTGTCTTTTTCAATTATGGTTTTCTCAGGGTATCTGCCCATTAGTGGGGATGCTGGATCATATGGTAATTTTATTCCTAGTTTTTTAAGGAATCTCCATACTGTTCTCCATGGTGGCAGTATCAATTTACATTCCCACCAACAGTGCAAAAAGGGTTCTCTTTTCTTCATACCCTCTCCAGCATTTACTATTTGTGGATTTTTTTTTTTTTTTTGATGATGGCCATTCTAACCGGTGTGAGGTGATACCTTATTGTAGTTTTGATTTGCATTTCTCCAATAATGAGTGATGTTGAGCATTTTTTAATGTGTTCATCGGCCATCTATATGTCTTCTCTGAAGAAATGTCTGCTTAGGTTCTTCATCTTTTAAACTTTTATCTTCTCATTCTTGAATTTCCATTATGCCCTAAGTTTTTGCTTCTTCTTATGGTTTAAACCTTCTTATGGCTTAAAAATTTTGAACTCTTTCATTTCCCAATTATTATGTGTGTATGTGTTTGCCACTAGTTAATATCACAGTGATTCTGTTGAGCAGCTCTCATCTCTTTCTGCTTTTCTGTACAGCATGTTTTAATAGTTGGTTCCTGATTCTTCCTGTCATGCCCAGGAACAGTTTGCCAAAGTCCTGCTTGTTGGGAAAGGATTTCCAGGTTAGCTTGGCTTATAGCCAGATTATAGCCAGATTATTTAAAGCTTTCCCTTAGCTGCGTTAGTGAGCCTTTACACTGGCAAGTAACTAAGCTTACACTATTGGGTCTTATCAGGTATTTCTGCAAGTATAGAATATACTTGTTAATGTCCAGCCAGTTTATTTAGCTAAAAACTGGAGCTATTAGTCCACAGACAATACTGACTTTCTTTCTTCTCCCACATGGACTTAGTTTGCTTAATTCCACAAATCCTATTTTCTTTGCTTCTGTTGACTTGTTCACAATGGCTTGGAAAATAAATCTTTTGTTTGTCTCTTTCATTCAAAAGATAGCTCATCTCTGTATAGAAAATACTTTAGAAATATAATAATATTTCAAAGTCTTCAGTATTATTTTTTAAATGTCAAAGGAACTAAAATCTGGCAACTCTGCAATCTGTGGGCTTGGCACAGATTCTAGGGTGTTTAACTCTCATGGCGTGGTTGCTGTTCATTGGACCAGATTCCCCCAGCCCCTGCCCTCCCACAAAACTGATCGGAGGACAGCATTCTTACTTACAGTGTAGGTTTTACACTGCCTTCAAATCTGTGTCCCAGTATTATAGAGAAAAATCCAAATTTGGTCTTCCAGAACTGAGAAGAAAAGCCTTTTTAAAGCTCTCCAATTGAGATTAATTTCTAGTCATACATTCTCCTCAAAAAAAATTGTAATACCATTTTCCCAGAAATACAAGAATCAGTCAGTTTTTCTTATCTGGTTCCCTTTCATTAATTTCACTTGTGTTTCGAAATTGATGTTCTTCTGCTTGCTACAAATGAGGACAGTATGGGCTGCTTTTAGAAACAATCTCTTCAAATGAATTTCCATAATTGCATTGGAATCTATCTTTATAGCCAGTTTTGTTGTGGGTTTCTGTTAAAATGGTTTTCTGTTTTTAAAATCAAGTATACAGAACTGTTTTCATCCCCTTTTTAAACAAAGCCACTTAAGCAAACTTATCATCTGTTTTTCTTTCCCCAAAATAACATTTCTGATCCTGCCTTAAGCCTGCAAAGCAAGCACTGTTTTTATAAGTTGACATAAAACCCCTATTATATAAATAGAATTGTTTTACTTTTAAAGGGTACAAATGGCTATCAGTACCAATTGTGTCAAGGTTATTTCAAGCACTTTATCTTGAGCTTTTGTTATGCATGGAGACTCAGTGTGGCTACAGCCAATATAAACTATTTGGGGGGTCTTTTTCTCCCACTGTTTCTTTCAGCCATTATAAAGACATTTTATAAGAAATGTATTTCTGTATTAGAAACTGATGGGTAAATGACTAACTTTCAGATGCCTAGCTTAATGAGTTCACGATTTTTTTTATAGAAACTGTCACTTGGTGTTAAGAAGGAAATATAAAAAGGCAAAATAAAATCGCCTGTTGTAACACTCCTTATTCTGAATGTTACAAACCTAAAAAGAAATAATTGAGCATTACTGTCCTTTTCAATAGGATTTGTAGTTCAAGATAACCAAATAGACCCATTTGATGAGAGGAAACTCTTCTTTATGGAGAATGCCAGCTGTTAAATGAGATAGAATGAGAAAATACAAACATACCATTTTTCAGGCCTCAGTTGAAGTAATTGATTCAGACAAGGATCTCCAACAGATACTAAAACCACTAAGGAACTTGATCTTCCCATGCTTTGAGGAGTGTACCCCTGGATTATTCACTCCGGCAAAAGGGAGCCATTCCCTTACAGTACTGTGGTCTGGCTGACATCACCTTAACCAGTGATCAAACTCAGTATCACCTAGGAAGTTTTCTTGCCAAAAGTGTTTAACCTGGATCTAATCACACCTTTAGCTCTAACTTCCAATTCATAGGAAATACAGAAGGTAGAGAAAAAAGGAAGGAAACCATCGGAGAGCCTAGAATGCAGGATAAGACAGCCCAATCTCTGAAAAGTCAGTATTAGGCTCTTACACTCACATCCCAGGAGCTACTACTATTCTATAGTAAAAGACTTTCTAGATTAAATGCCTGATCCCTGTTTATATCCTTGCTTTTTTCCAAACGTATTTTTGGGACAGTTGGGAAGTTTGGAAAATTGTCAGGGTACTAAATAAATTCAGAGAATGAATTACTGAATTTTGTTGAGTGTGATAACAGTATTGTGATTGTGTAGGAAACTGTCTTGTTTTTCAGAGATGCATGCTGAAGTGTTCAGGGGCACACTGTCATGATGTCTCTAATTTCCTCTGAAACATTTCAGCAAGATTGATTGACAGGTTGATAGATAGGTAGATGGCTAGATAAAGCAACTAGACAAAATATTCACAGTTATTGAAGATAGGTGTGGGAATACGGGTGTTCATTTTACTATTCTACTTCTGTGAATCTTGGAAATTTTACGTGATAAAGCATTTAATAATTCCCTACTGTACTCAGCTGTGGGTTTGTATTCCAGGTGCAGTATGTGATTCAAGGCTATCACAAAAGAAGAGAGTATATTGCTGCCTTCCTCAGCCACTTTGGCACGTAAGTTCTTCATTAAGACCTTAAATCAGTGATGCCCTCACATCCTAGTGACCCTAAGGGGAGGGCTCAGTGAAGAAAATAGCACTTAGTTCTTCTATATGATACCTTTCAGTGCTATTTTGGTTCTTCCTGGTGTGTTACTCATACTAACGCTCCCAGAAAGACACTTTTTTCAGCATTGTTTGGCAAATAGAGTCAACTATCTTCCCTGGAGCAGCCACATAACTAGCCCCAAACACCACAGTAAAAGTGGTTGTCACACCTGCTGCTTCTTGTGCTCTTTACAGTCTACACAGCACTTTCACCTCCGTCATCTCATAGTGGTCATGAGGTGAGCCAGGTGGGCATTCCTGGCACAGTCTACGAAAGAAAGCCTGCAAAACTTGACCAGTTCAGTCACCTGTGGAATTCTCAGAGAGAGCTGGGGCAAGAACCCTGTTCCTCAGAACTCAGGTCTCCTGACAGGACTCCCACTCCCCACAGGGCCGCAGAGATTTGGGAAGGAAATCTGACTTTAGACCCCAGCGCCATGACTCACACTTGGGATTAGTATGTTGGAAGAAGGCCCTGCGAGGGAGGAGGGCAGTGTGTAGCTGCAGTTCCAGGGTGGGCGTCTCCTCTGACCACCCACCCTATACTCTGGCCCTTTCCTTCATGTGGCCCCTGCTGGCTGCTCTGCAGCTGTTTCCTTAATGGTGGCAGAGCCCTTATCAACCTCCCACTCAGGGCTTAGCTTGGGGGGTGGTGGGTGGTTGCATTTTCCTCACAGTCTCTTTAAAAGGTGGAGCACACTCTGCCTAAGCACTAAGCATTTTAGTGCTCTCGTTACCTCCCACCTCATTCCAGAGAAGGTGTGTATATTAAAATTTTAAATTAGTAACTGAAGAAATTAAGATAAAAGGAAAGAGAAGATGAAATCAAGAATAAGGTTGGGATATAATTTTACAAATGTGGCATAATTAAAAGAAAATTTCTGACTCCTCAAGACAATTTTAAGAAATGTTCTCATTATCCATTGTGGAATTTCTCATATCGCCAAAATAGAGTAACAATATCTAAACAGCATAACTGTTAATGAGTCATGAGTCTCTTAACACTTAAGGTATTTTTCAGCTTTCTTTATGAGCATTTTGAGAAAGTACTCATGATATGAACAGTGCTTAATAAATAACTCTGTTAGTCTTCTCATTTTTGAGTAAGATTATTTTTTGTGTATGTTACTGGAAATGAAGATGTTAGCCCAGTGACCTGCAAAGCAGGGTGCATGTACCTCAGGGGCATGTGCCTCCCCTCACTTCATTGGTATTCAAGAAAAGGGTGAAAAATTGCATTTACACTTGTTAACAATTGTTTTTAAATCTCATTCTATGTGTGTACATCTTTGTGTTTTATTACACATATAGTAGTAGTTGTCTACAACTACAAAATCATATACAAATACTACTATATACTGTACTATATGCAGAATGAGAAGGATTCTGTCAGTGCTTGTTTTTGCTTATGGGGTGCAGGGTCTAAAGAGTTTAGATATCAGTGTTGTAATATTGAGTAAATTACATATCCATAAAAGAAATACAAACTGATGAATAAAGTTGTTGACTTGTCAGCAGACTTTAATGATGTGTCAGTCTTTGAGCAAATCATTCAACCTTCGATGCCACAGTTCCTTTACCTTCACAGTGGGGTCACCTGTTGCTTCCTACTTAAACCTAGAGGCCATCGGTATTAATGGTCTGTTTAGCCTGACTTAGCCAGGGAGAACGCATTTCTAAGGACAGCAGAGGTCTCCTTATATGGATGAGAGAGAAAGTTATACTTGTCCTCTCTGTGTGGTTAATATTGGTACATTATGGTGGTGTCACCCCCTGTACACTCAGCTCCAGAGGGAAATGGGGGAGAGGAGCCCATCAGAATTCAGTCTAGGCCCTTCTGTGTTCGGGGACTGTTCTCCTTTGACGCAGGAGGTGTGCATCTCCCATCTGAACCCCACGTCCACCCTGCCAACATTGCTACTTTGTCTTGAGCCCAGTGGGGAAGATCAGGGGACACAAGAGAAAGGATGCCAAGTACTTTGGAAGATAGTCATCTATAATCCTGAACTTAGTCATACTGTCATTGCTTGTGACTGTTCAGTACCTGAATGAAAGTGAGACTAGACATTCAGTGTATAGACCTGGGATCTTGGCTGCCCTGACTTCTTCATTTGTCCTTTTGCTCATCACTAGTGACTAACATTTGCATAGTATTTTGTGGATTGTTATTGTTGTTCTGTCACTAAGTCATGTCCAACTCTCTGCAACCCCATGATCTGTAGCATGCCAGGCTTCCCTGTCCTTCACCATCTCCTGGAGTTTGCTCAAACTCATGTCCACTGAGTCAGTGATACCATCTAACCATTTTATGGGTGACCTTACTTGTTTTTCACAACTCCATGATGAAATTTGCACATGTGATTGTATTTGTTTTACAGATAAGGAAACTGAGGCTCCAAAGGCTAAGTGATTTGCCAGAGGTCATAATAGATAGTAAAGCTGTAACTCAAACCTAGATGCTTTCATTCCAAATCCCACATCCTTCCTGTGGTAACACTCACTTGTCTTAAATGTATCTCGTATTCAATAACCTTGCTTTATGAATACATTCTCTACTTGGTTCCATCTCTTTGATACCTTGTTTTTATGAGAGTTTTTTGTCTGTGTGTGTTTTTATTACTTAGGGGTGTTGTGGAATATGATGCAGAAGGCTTTACAAAACTCACTCTGTTGCTGATGTGGAAAGATTTTTGTTTCCTTGTACACAGTGAGTATACTTTTGCTATTAGCATGTCAACATACATTTTTGAATGCACTAAACCACATGTAATAATGAATATAACAGCCTTTAGTGTCCTGACTTGGTTCATTTTACTTTAGCATAAGCATATTTATTGCATGATCTCAACCAGGTATAATTTGCTACTTGGGGGATGTTTGGTAATGTCTGGAAACATTTTTGTTTGTCATGATGGTTAGGGGACCAGGGGTGGCTTTGTTGTTACTGGCATCAGTGGGTAGAGGTCAGAGATGCTGTTAAACATCCTACAGTGCATAGGGCAGGTCCCTAAAGCAAAAAGTTATTGAGTCTCCAGTGTCAGTAGTGCTGAATTTAAGAAACCCTATGCTAGAGAGGGATCTTCCCCAGTGGTGCTAGTAGTAAAGAACCCACCTGTTAATGCAGGAGACGTAAGAGACGTAGGTTTGATCCCTGGATCAGGAAGATGCCCTGGAGGAGGGCATGGCCATGCACTCCAGTATTCTTGCCTGAAGAATCTCCTGAACAGAGGAACTTGGTGGGCTACAGTCCATAGGGTTGCAAAGAATCAGACACGACTGAAGCAACTTAGCATGCATGCATCCTAAAGAGATTTCTAAGTATCTTTCCAGATTCAGACCTCAAAACTTTCAAGATTACTCAAAGTGTAGTGCCTTGATCATTTGGTTATCATTCTTACTTTTTTTTATTTATTTATTTTTTTTAATTTTTTTTTTTTTATTAGTTGGAGGCCAATCACTTCACAACATTTCAGTGGGTTTTGTCATACATTGATATGAATCAGCCATGGATTTACACGTATTCCCCATCCGGATCCCCCCTCCCACCTCCCTCTCCACCCGATTCCCCCGGGTCCTCCCAGTGCACCAGGCCCGAGCACTTGTCTCATGCATCCCACCTGGGCTGGTGATCTGTTTCACCATAGATAGTATACATGCTGTTCTTTTGAAATATCCCACCCTCACCTTCTCCCACAGAGTTCAAAAGTCTATTCTGTATTTCTGTGTCTCTTTTTCTGTTTTGCATATAGGGTTAATAATGATTACCACCTTTCTAAATTCCATATATATGTGTTAGTATGCTGTAATGTTCTTTATCTTTCTGGCTTACTTCACTCTGTATAAGGGGCTCCAGCTTCATCCATCTCATTAGGACTGGTTCAAATGAATTCTTTTTAATGGCTGAGTAATATTCCATGGTGTATATGTACCAGAGCTTCCTTATCCATTCATCTGCTGATGGGCATCTAGGTTGCTTCCATGTCCTGGCTATTATAAACAGTGCTGTGATGAACATTGGGGTGCACGTGTGTCTTTCAGATCTGGTTTCCTCAGTGTGTATGCCCAGAAGTGGGATTGCTGGGTCATATGGCAGTTCTATTTCCAGTTTTTTAAGAAATCTCCACACTGTTTTCCATAGCGGCTGTACTAGTTTGCATTCCCACCAACAGTGTAAGAGGGTTCCCTTTTCTCCACACCCTCTCCAGCATTTATTGCTTGTAGACTTTTGGATAGCAGCCATCCTGACTGGCGTGTAATGGTACCTCATTGTGGTTTTGACTTGCATTTCTCTGATAATGAGTGATGTTGAGCATCTTTTCATGTGTTTGTTAGCCATCTGTATGTCTTCTTTGGAGAAATGTCTGTTTAGTTCTTTGGCCCATTTTTTGATTGGGTCATTTATTTTTCTGGAATTGAGCTTCAGGAGTTGCTTGTATATTTTTGAGATTAATCCTTTGTCTGTTTCTTCATTTGCTATTATTTTCTCCCAATCTGAGGGCTGTCTTTTCACCTTACTTATAGTTTCCTTTGTAGTGCAAAAGCTTTTAAGTTTCATTAGGTCCCATTTGTTTAGTTTTGCTTTTATTTCCAATATTCTGGGAGGTGGGTCATAGAGGATCTTGCTGTGATTTATGTCGGAGAGTGTTTTGCCTATGTTCTCCTCTAGGAGTTTTATAGTTTCTGGTCTTACATTTAGATCTTTAATCCATTTTGAGTTTATTTTTGTGTATGGTGTTAGAAAGTGTTCTAGTTTCATTCTTTTACAAGTGGTTGACCAGTTTTCCCAGCACCACTTGTTAAAGAGGTTGTCTTTTTTCCATTGTATATCCTTGCCTCCTTTGTCAAAGATAAGGTGTCCATAGGTTCGTGGATTTATCTCTGGGCTTTCTATTCTGTTCCATTGATCTATATTTCTGTCTTTGTGCCAGTACCATACTGTCTTGATGACTGTGGCTTTGTAGTAGAGTCTGAAGTCAGGCAGGTTGATTCCTCCAGTTCCATTCTTCTTTCTCAAGATTACTTTGGCTATTCGAGGTTTTTTGTATTTCCATACAAATTGTGAAATTATTTGTTCTAGTTCTGTGAAAAATACCGTTGGTAGCTTGATAGGGATTGCATTGAATCTATAGACTGCTTTGGGTAGAATAGCCATTTTGACAATATTGATTCTTCCAATCCATGAACACGGTATGTTTCTCCATCTGTTTGTGTCCTCTTTGATTTCTTTCATCAGTGTTTTATAGTTTTCTATGTATAGGTCTTTTGTTTCTTTAGGTAGATATACTCCTAAGTATTTTATTCTTTTTGTTGCAATGGTGAATGGTATTGTTTCCTTAATTTCTCTTTCTGTTTTTTCATTGTTAGTATATAGGAATGCAAGGGATTTCTGTGTGTTAATTTTATATCCTGCAACTTTACTATATTCATTGATTAGCTCTAGTAATTTTCTGGTAGAGTCTTTAGGGTTTTCTATGTAGAGGATCAGGTCATCTGCAAACAGTGAGAGTTTCACTTCTTCTTTTCCTATCTGGATTCCTTTTACTTCTTTTTCTGCTCTGATTGCTGTGGCCAAAACTTCCAACACTATGTTGAATAGTAGTGGTGAGAGTGAGCACCCTTGTCTTGTTCCTGATTTCAGGGGAAATGCTTTCAATTTTTCACCATTGAGGGTGATGCTTGCTGTGGGTTTGTCATGTATAGCTTTTATTATGTTGAGGTATGTTCCTTCTATTCCTGCTGTTTGGAGAGTTTTAATCATAAATGAGTGTTGAATTTTGTCAAAGGCTTTCTCTGCATCTATTGAGATAATCATATGGTTTTTATCTTTCAATTTGTTAATGTGGTGTATTACATTGATTGATTTGCGGATATTAAAGAATCCTTGCATTCCTGGGATAAAGCCCATTTGGTCATGGTGTATGATTTTTTTAATATGTTGTTGGATTCTGTTTGCTAGAATTTTGTTAAGGATTTTTGCATCTATGTTCATCAGTGATATTGGCCTGTAGTTTTCTTTTTTGTGGCATCTTTGTCTGGTTTTGGAATTAGGGTGATGGTGGCCTCATAGAATGAGTTTGGAAGCTTACCTTCATCTGCAATTTTCTGGAAGAGTTTGAGTAAGATAGGTGTTAGCTCTTCTCTAAATTTTTGGTAGAATTCAGCTGTGAAGCCATCTGGTCCTGGGCTTTTGTTTGCTGGAAGATTTTTGATGACAGTTTCGATTTCCTTGCTTGTGATGGGTCTGTTAAGATCTTCTATTTCTTCCTGGTTCAGTTTTGGAAAGTTATACTTTTCTAAGAATTTGTCCATTTCATCCAAGTTGTCCATTTTATTGGCATAGAGCTGCTGGTAGTAGTCTCTTATGATCCTTTGTATTTCAGTGTTGTCTGTTGTGATCTCTCCATTTTCATTTCTAATTTTGTTAATTTGGTTCTTCTCTCTTTGTTTCTTAATGAGTCTTGCTAATGGTTTGTCAATTTTGTTTATTTTTTCAAAAAACCAGCTTTTAGCTTTGTTGATTTTTGCTATGGTCTCTTTAGTGTCTTTTGCATTTATTTCTGCCCTAATTTTTAAGATTTCTTTCCTTCTGCTAACCCTGGGGTTCTTCATTTCTTCCTTCTCTAATTGCTTTAGGTGTAGAGTTAGGTTATTTATTTGGTTTTTTTCTTGTTTCTTGATGTAAGCCTGTAATGCTATGAACCTTCCCCTTGGCACTGCTTTTACAGTGTCCCATAGGTTTTGGGTTGTTGTGTTTTCATTTTCATTCATTTCTATACATATTTTGATTTCTTTTTTGATTTATTCTATGATTTGTTGGTTATTCAGAAGCGTGTTATTTAGCCTCCATATGTTTGAAGTTTTAACAATTTTTTTCCTGTAATTGAGATCTAATCTTACTGCACTGTGGTCAGAAAAGATGACTGGAATGATTTCAATTATTTTGAATTTTCCAAGACCAGATTTATGGCCCAGGATGTGATCTATTCTGGAGAATGTTCCGTGTGCACTTGAGAAAAAGGTGAAGTTGATTGTTTTGGGGTGAAATGTCCTATGGATATCAATTAGGTCTAGCTGGTCCATTGTGTCATTTAAGGTTTGTGTTTCCTTGTTAATTTTCTGTTTAGTTGATCTATCCATAGTTGTGAGTGGGGTATTAAAGTCTCCCACTATTATTGTGTTACTATTAATTTCCTCTTTCATACTCGTTAGTGTTTGCCGCACATATTGCGGTGCTCCTATGTTGGGTGCATATATATTTATAATTGTTATATCTTCTTCTTTGATTGATCCTTTGATCATTATGTAGTGTCCTTCTTTGTCTCTTTTCACATCCTTTATTTGAAAGTCTATTTTATCTGATATGAGTATTGCGACTCCTGCTTTCTTTTGGTCTCCGTTTGCATGAAATATTTTTTTCCAGCCCTTCACTTTTAGTCTGTATGTGTCCTTTGTTTTGAGGTGGGTCTCTTGTAGACAGCATATATAGGGGTCTTGTTTTTGTATCCATTCAGCCAATCTTTGTCTTTTGGTTGGGGCATTCAACCCATTTACATTTAGGGTAATTATTGATAGGTGTGGTCCCATTGCCATTTACTTTGTTGTTTTGGGTTCACGTTTATACAACCTTTCTGCATTTCCTGTCTAGAGAAGATCCTTTAGCATTTGTTGAAGAGCTGGTTTGGTGGTGCTGAATTCTCTCAGCTTTTGCTTATCTGTAAAGCTTTTGAATTCTCCTTCATATCTGAATGAGATCCTTGCTGGATACAGTAATCTAGGTTGTAGGTTATTCTCTTTCATTACTTTCAGTATGTCCTGCCATTCCCTTCTGGCCTGGAGGGTTTCTATTGATAGATCAGCTGTTATCCTTATGGGAATCCCTTTGTGTGTTATTTGTTGTTTTTCCCTTGCTGCTTTTAATATTTGTTCTTTGTGTTTGATCTTTGTTAATTTGATTAATATGTGTCTTGGGGTGTTTCGCCTTGGGTTTATCCTGTTTGGGACTCTCTGGGTTTCTTGGACTTGGGTGGCTATTTCCTTCCCCATTTTAGGGAAGTTTTCAGCTATTATCTCCTCGAGTATTTTCTCATGGCCTTTCTTTTTGTCTTCTTCTTCTGGAACTCCTATGATTCGAATGTTGGGGCGTTTCACAGTGTCCCAGAGGTCCCTGAGGTTGTCCTCATTTCTTTTGATCCTTTTTTCTTTTTTCCTCTCTGCTTCATTTATTTCCACCATTTTATCTTCTACCTCACTTATCCTATCTTCTGCCTCCGTTATTCTACTCTTGGTTCCCTCCAAAGTGTTTTTGATCTCATTCATTGCATTATTCATTTTTAATTGACTCTTTTTTATTTCTTCTAGGTCTTTATTAAACAGTTCTTGAATCTTTTCAATCTTTGTTTCCAGGCTATTTATCTGTAACTCCATTTTGTTTTCAAGATTTTGGATCATTTTTATTATCATTATTCTAAATTCTTTTTTAGGTAGATTCCCTATCTCCTCCTCTTTTGTTTGACTTGGTGGGCATTTTTCATGTTCCTTTACCTGTTGGGTATTTCTTTGCCTTTTCATCTTGTTTAGATTGCTGTATCTGGAGTGGGCTTTCTGTATTCTGTAGGTCTGTGGTTCCTTTTTATTGTGGAGGATTAACCCAGTGGGTGGGGTTAGACGATTGGCTTGTCAAGGTTTCCTGGTTAGGGAAGCTTGCGTCAGTGTTCTGGTGCGTGGAACTTGATTTCTTCTCTTTGGAGAGTAATGGAGTGCCCAGTAATGAGTTTTGAGATGGGTCTATGTGTTAGCTGTGACCTTGGGCAGCCTGTATGTTGATGTTCAGGGCTATGTTCCTGCGTTGCTGGAGAATTTGCGTGGTATGTCTTGCTCTAAAACTTATTGGCTCTTGGGTGGTGGTTGGTTTCAGTGTAGGTATGAAGGCTTTTGGACAGTCACTTATTACTTAAAGTTCCATGTAGTCAGGAGTTTTCTGGTGTTTTCAGGTTTTGGGCTTAAGTCTCCTGCCTCTGGATTTCAGTTTTATTCTTCCTGTAGTCTCAGGACTTCTCCAACTATACAGCCCTGATAAGAAAACTTCTAGGTTAATGGCTAAAAGATTCTCCCCCGTTAGGGACACCCAGAGAGGTTCACAGAGTTACATGAAGAAGAGGAGAGGGAGGAGGGAGATAGAGATGAGCAGGAGGAGAAAAAGGGGGGCTCAAGAGGAGAGAGACAGATCTACGCAGCTGTCTGTTCCCAGAGTGTTCTCCGTAGCCCAGTCACCTACAAAGATTCACAGAATTGGATTGGGAAGAGAAGGGGAAAGGAGGAAATAGAGGTGTTCTGAGGTAGGAAACAGAGAGTCAAGATTGGGAGAGAATAATCTTCGGTTTAAAAATAGGGCTTCTCTTCTTTTTTTTTTTTTTTGTAAGGTTATAGTGTATTGAAAATGAAAATTAAGGAGTAGTAGAGGAGTACTAGAGGACTTTAAAAGAAATAAGAGAAAAAGAAAAATAGAAGAGAAAAAGGAAAGAAAAAAAAGAAGACAAAAGAAAAAATAAAGAAAAAAAAATTTTTTTTCCCTAATTAAAAAAATCATAAAAATCTATGGAAATGAAAGTTAAGGAGTAATGGGGGAGTAATAGGGGGATTTTAAAGGAAAATAAAAGAGAAAAAATAAAAAAATAAATAAAAAAAAAAGAAAAAAGTAAAATTATATCTAGGAGTTTCTCTGGAGCTGTTGCGATCAGTGTGGGTTCGGCTCAGTTTCAGATAGCTCCTCGTTCCACCTTACGCTTCTCCATATCTATAGGCCCCTTCCGGTGTAGTCAGTGTTTTCTAGAGGGATTTTAATCTGTTGCACCAGTCCCTTCTGAAGCGGTTCCCTTTGTTTATTTGGCTTCTGTTTGCCGGTCTCTTCAGAGCCTCATTTCCGCCCTGACACAGGCGGGCGGAGGTGGACTCTTATTCAGGTAGCTAGTTCCGTCGCTCCGCGGGGCGGGGCTGACGCTGCGGGGAGGGGCTGATGCTGTGGGGACCGGCCGGCGCTGCAGGGAGGGGCTGGCGCTGCGGGGAGGGGCTGACGCTGCTTTCTCCGTCTGCGCTGCTCAGGCTCCCGGCTGTTCTATATGGAGCGCGCCCCGCGCTGCGCGAGGTTCCAGCCCTAGGGTGTTCCACAAAAGCGCGGAACGAAAAGCTGCGCCTGCTCTCTGTGCCTTCCCCGTCAGAGCGGTCCAGGCAGCCAGGGGCTTGGTGGGCGCACTCTCCCCAGGTGTGGCGCGCCCCCTCCCTTCCGCGGACCCAGTCTCAGTTTCCGCTGGCGCCAGTCGGGTGCCTGCGCCTTCTGCCCTCCGGGTCCCCAGCCCCAGTCCCCGCCCGCGCCGGTCGGGTGCCTGCGCCCTGTGTCTCGCCGCGACCTTCCCCTCCCCCCTGCCTCCTGCCTCTGGCGGGGCTGGGCCAGTCCGCAGCCTGCGAGCTCTTCTCTGGATTTTCTCGGTCTCTGTTCTGCGAACGGCCGGCAATGTGTTCGGGCCGGTTAATTTACTCTCTCTCTTTTGGTCTCCCACAGTTCAAGTTGGCAACTCACAGAAGCTCCCTCCGATTGTCCTCAAGGCACTCAGGCCCGGACCCTACCCCAAGCAATGCCGCCTAAGACTTCCCAGGACGGATCTCCGTCCGTAGCTCTTTTGTCTCACTTTTTATCTTTTATGTTTTGTCCTACCTCCTTTCGAAGACAATGGGCTGCTTTTCTGGGCGCCTGATGAGCTCAGCCAGCGATCAGAAGTTGTTTTGCGAAGTTTGCTCTGCGTTCAGTCATTCCTTTGATGAATTTGTAGGAGAAAAAGTGGTCTCCCCATCCTACTCCTCCACCATCTTGGCTCCTCCCCTCATTCTTACTTTTTAAGGCAGGGGTTCCCAACCTCCAATCCATGGACCAATCCCTCCTGTTAGATCAGTGATGACATTAGATTAGAAATACAGCAAACAATAAATGTAATGCACTTGAATCATCCCCAAACCATCTCCTCCCTGCCCCCAGTCCATGGAAAAATTGCCTTCCATGAAACTGGCCCCTGGTGCCAAAAACGTTGAGTACTGATGGCTTAAGTTACTTCCCAATAATAACTGCCTTGCCAGGCAGTGCTTCATATGGAGCTCCTACTCCATATAACTAGTCTTACATGGGAGCATCATTTCAAATACATCTGAAAAGTGCAAGCATATTGTCTACATATGCACAGAAAAGCAGAGTTGGAGAGGTGAAGGTTTTCATCTTGGGTGTGCCTCCAACTAATTATATGACCTTGTTCAGATTGCTGGGACAAGCCTCCCCCTGCTTTAGTCTCCTCTTATGTCACTGGGGATCGGGTTGTTAAGTCCTGTAGAGACATCAGCAGACGGAGCTTATCCTGCCATACAGGACCAGGTGGGAGAGGAAGTCCCAGTCAAGGCCTCCTGGCACTCTTCTCTTTGCTCACCATCTCTGTGGCCCTACCCAGCTGAGCTGTATACTAGTGCATCCAGCTCTCACTTTTGATTCTGACCTTATGTATCACAGCTTTGGTTTTCTGTTCTGAGTGTTAATTCCTTTCTGAGATCTCACTTCCTATTTGCCATGTCCGCCTTGCCCCACCATCTTGATCCTGTGATTCTGTGATTCTGTTTCTAGCTTGGTAATCTGACCCCAGGTCCTGAGTGTATGCTTGGTTTGTCTTTCATGACCCTGGACAGCTGCCTGGGAGATTAGTCTGGTGTGTTTAGGCCGGCTCAGCAAGAGGGCCTGTAACCTGCCATGAATGGTGGTGGCTGTGGGCAGAGGCCTCCCAGAGGAGCTGTGAGAGAAGGACACAGAAGGAAGGACACATGGAGAGACAGTTAGAAACAGTAAAATTTTTTCATCCCAAAGTGGCATGAAATCTCAACAGTCTTTCTGGAAACTTACTTTGGTCTCCTGGCCATGATTCCACTTTCAAAAAAGATGTTTGTTGTTCAGTTGCTAAGTTGTATGTATCCAACTCTTTGCAAGCCAGGCTTCCCTGTCCTTCACAGTCTCCCAGAGTTTGCCCAGACTCATGTCCACTGAGTCTTTGATGCCATCCAACCATCTTATCCTCTGTTGTCTCCTTCTCCACCTGCCTTCATTCTTTCCCAGCATCAGTCTTTTCGAGTAAGTCAGCTCTTCCCATCAGGTGACCAAAGTATTAGAGCTTTAGCTTCAGCATCAGTCCTTTCAATGAATATTCAGGGTTGATTTCCTTTAGGATTGACTGATATGATCTCCTTGTAGTCCAAGGGACTCTGAAGAATCTTCTCCAGCACCAAAGTTCGAAAGTATAAATTCTTTGGCACTCAGCCTTCTTTATGGTCCAACTCTCACATCTATACATGACTACTGGAAAAATCATAGCTTTAAGTATACAGACTTTTGTCAACAAAGTGATGTCTCTGCTTTTTAACACGCTCTCTAGGTTTGTCATAGCTTTTCTTCCAAGGAGCATCATCAAAAAAGATGATGTCAGGTCATATCAGATATATGGAAAAAATAAATCCTTGGCACTGATCTTTCTCGCTGTTTTTTCCACATGGGACTCAAGGATGGCTGCTGTGGTGCTGCTGGCAGGAGAGGTGTTCAGAGATAAAAGAGCATCCACCTCTCAGTTCCTGTTAGCTGTCTGCTCAGTGTGCTCAGTGTTAAGCAATTCTTGTTCCTTAGGAAGGTCTGTTCCCCAAAGAATATTTTCTGCATGGAACAGTGTCCAGTATTTCTTACAGCTCCTTCTCTACCTTCCTTTGTCAGACATGCAGAACTAAGTCCCAGAGTCATATTTTCAAAGTTACAGTTTCATTTAGTTTTGATTACTTCTTCTGAAACAGAACCCCCAGACACTCATTAGAGCAGGTACAGGGACCTCGAGGTTTGTTTGATTAATTCTTTCCAAAGTGTTTCCTCAGGCTGTTACTCCTTTCTTTCCCAGCCCATGTGCTCCCTGTTCTTAGCATCAGGGCCACATTCTTGGCTCTTTGGCAGATAAGATCTTATGCAGACAAGGGACAAGATCTTATGCACAATCAAGGGACTTTGATGCTATTTACTACTCCATCATTAACTCACAGCCTGTCTTTAAATAAATTATTTCCACCCTTTTTTCTTCTTATATCTAAAATGTGGGACTTGCTACATCATCAGAGTGAAACTTGGTTGTTCAGTCGCTAAGTCCTGTCCTACTCTTTGTGACCCTATGGACTGCAGCACACCAAGCTTGATTAGGTAATGCATTTTATTCAGTCATACTGTTAAGCATCTGAATCTTGCCTTCTTTGGGAAACACCTGCTTGCTAGGTTATAAACCACAAGGGACCACTTGTTGTTTTTGTTCTTGCCGTGAAGATGGGAGTTGAATATGGAGTGGCAGAGACTTAATGCTAGAACATTGCAGTGAATTATTCTGAGACCCCAAGAACATGAAAAAGAAAGAAGTGCCTAGAGATGGAGCCAGTTTTCTGTGGCTGGCCCACTACTCCATGGAGATTGAAGAGCTGGCAGGACATGAAATAATGTCTCTGATCTCCCCCACCCTCTGTTCTGCCCAGGCCTGGGAAGAAGACTTTTGAGAGGATAGGTGCTGGCAGTAATTCTGAGCCTTTTGGATGCTACAGGAAAGAGACACTGTTCTCTTGAGGCCAGTGGCTCTGACCTCAGACTTTGCCAGGGTGCGGAAGCAAAAATGCCCTAGGGGAAAACATTGTACACATTCTGGGATCTCTCAGGAGACACTGCAACTTCCTGGCATTCTGGTGGTTCCAGGAGTGGGAGCTGTGGCCATGATTATGGCCAGGGAGTATTTTTATCCATTTATTCCTTCTTTCCTTCCTTCATCTAGATCAGTATATCACAAGATTTGGAACCACACAAGAGCAAGTACTTGCTCTCATTCAGAAACTGTTTTCAGAATGGTTTCCTGGTCACCATCTAAGAATAATCTGTAGTGATTAAATAAGTAATTCTGTATTTGTCAAGCTGTTTGTACCTCTGGAGGTAGATGCTGTATTTAAACCAGCAGCTTTTCAGAATGCTGGGTGACAAGGGAACCAGAGACCAAGGCATAGTAATGCAGAACAAAAGTAACCACTGGGGAAAATTGACTCTTTCTTGGGCCCCTGTCAGCCACACTGGACGGAGGGCAGCTGCCTAAGGTCACAGGGTTGCTGCTTGGAAGCAGAGGGTATTAAGATTGTAACAGAATGAGAAGCTGTCTTTTCCCATTACCTGTAATCCCTGTAAATGACCCATTGAGTCATTCAGCTTGGACCACAGGCCTTCTTTCCCCGGCAAAATACCTGTTAGACCAAATCTGACTGAGGTGTTCGATTTCGTTTCTCCTCTAAGCCTAATCCAATCAGTTTAGCCCAATGCAACTGAGTTCTGCGTCTATGGAGAACCTGCTGCGTGCTCAGTATTGTGCTATGTCCCAGAAGATATAAGTAAGTAACTCAGGCTTGACCTTAAGACAGTTGGAGTCTACACAAGGGTTGACTGCCTACAACCTATGGGCCAAACTCTACCCTTAGTCTATTTTTATATCGCCCTCGAGCTGAGACTGCTTTTTATGTTTTTAAAGGGTTATTGAGGAGGGATGAGAAGAATATGCAACAAAAATGATAAAGTCTCAAATATTTACCCTTTGACTCTTTACAAACTTTGCCAACCCCTGACCTAGTTAATGAGACAAGAGATCAGATAAAGGTGAAGTATACTGATATGTATTTTTTAAAAGCAAGTATTTTGTGAGCTTGTTTACTATATACAAGGCACAAAGTGATATGTAGCCCAGAGAAAACTTCATGTGTTTTATAGATGAGAGAATCAGAAAGACACCCTCCCTAATGGAGTCTAATGAGAGAAAGAGACAATAAAGAAGTAAACTAACAAATATATGTTACAAATGGTGATAAATACCATAACGGAGCAAAACAGAGGGCTTTGAAAGAGCCTAAAAGGGGAGTTGTTGTTAGGATGGTCAGGGAAGCCTTCTCATAGGAGGTGACAATTCAACCAAGACCTTGATGAGCAGTTACTCAGATTCAGGGAGATTTCAGGGGCAGGGAATGTCCTTCCACAAAGAGCTACAAAAGGCAGTAAAGAATTCTGCATGCACCCAAGCGGCTGGAGCACAGTGAGCAAGGAGAGAGTCATACAAGAGAGGTTAGAAAGAGAGTCAGGGCCAGGTACGAGTGCCTCACAGGCTGTATGTATCAGGATTGAGTGGCAGATGCTTGAAAAACAATGGCTTAAGCAAAATAGAAGTTTATTTCTTTCTTGGATATGAAGTCCAGGGCCAGAATGACAAATCCAAAGGACACATGGGACCAAAATTCCTTCAGGCTTTATCCTCTATCATCCTTCGGTGTGGTTTCCTTGCTTAAAGTCCAAAACAGCTGTTGGAACTCTAACCGTCACATCCTTTATCCAAGTAACAGAATAGATAAATGATGGAAAGAGGGTGCAGATCTTCTTGTTTACTGAGACTTAGTTCGTATGGCCTCAGCATGTGTCCTCGGGCAGACTGGAAATGTCGTTCTTTTTCTGGGGCAACAAATGCCCAGCTAAAAATCAGAGTTCTTTTAACTTGAGTGAGAAAGAGAGAATGACCATTGAGTAAGCAACTGCTAGTCTCTTTCAATCCAAGGAGGGGACTTTAGATAAAGGTCAAATTTCCATCAGAAGACAGATGGCATATCACACAGGTGGTGGTGGTTTAGTTGCTAAGTCATGTCCCACTCTTGCGACCTCATGTACTGTAGCCCACCAGGCTCCTCGTCCATGGGGATTCTCCAGGCAAGAATACTGGAGGGGGTTGCTATTTCCTTCTCCAGGGGATCTTCGCAACCCAGGAATTGAACCCAGGCCTCCTGCATTGCAGGCAGATTCTTTACTGACAAGCTCTGAGAGAAGCCCCATTACATCTCAGGGGTACCTAGGGAGAATTCAGTAGAATCAAAAGGGCTTATTAGCAGCAGCAGCAGGGAGTCATGACCTTCCCTAGGACCCCTGGGGTGAGAGGAGAGTGTGGGTACCAGAAGCTGGAAAGAACTATAGTTGTTGCTGTAGGAAAGGGTTTTCTGGCAGGAACTGGGGACGGCCTTTCATTGAGAAATGTTGATACTACTAACAAATGCAAGAAGGATTATTTCTACTTTCAGTTCTGTCTGTTTTGTTCTTAGGTACATGTCCATTCATAATTGTTTCATTCTCCAACGTTTTGACCTTTTATCATTATGGAAAATTCCTCTTTGTCTCTAGTGATATTTCAGAACTTAAAGTCTATTTCATCTGATATTAATAACCTGTCCTAGCTCTATTTTGTTTATTGTTTGCTTGGTATACCTTTTCCAGCTCACTGCTTTCAGCCTTTTTTTTTTTTCCTAAATGCCTTTAAATCTAAAGTGTGTCTCATAGATAGCATATGTTTGGGTTTTGCTTTTGTATGCATTTAAAGAAACTCTGCTCTTTTATTAAGATAGCTTACTCCATTGACATTTTATGTAATTGTTGGTATGGTTGGATTGGGGTCTGCCATTTTGATATGTTTTCTGTTTGTCTCATTCTTTTTTTGTTCCTCTTTTACTGCCTCACTTGTGTCAAGCAGAATTTTTTAGTGTACAGTTTTGATTCTTTGTTGATATTTTAGCTACTGTTTTGTTGTTATTTTCTTAGCAGTCTTTTCTGGATATCACAGTATGCATCTTTAGCAGACCCAGTCTACTTCAAGATTAATGATGACTTGATTCTGGTGAAATATAACAATTTTGCCCCTCTGTCTCCCCCTTTTTTGTGCTCTTATCGTCATATATGTTATATTGATATGTGTCATTATGTAAATAAACAGTACAGCTTTTTGTGTTATTGCTATAATCGTATATTTTTCAAAAGAAATTAAAAGATGGTAATAATTTTCTTTGTATTTTGCTCTGTCCATTATTTAAGGTATGTCTTAGTAGGACCTTGTTACTCCATTTCATAGTTGTAGTGGAGGCAGAGGAAAGTGGAAGGGTTTATTTTCTCTAGCAGATGATGAGTTTTTACTATGATTTTTTCCTTTATTTTAAATAATTAAAAGTTAACACAGTTTTCTTAATATACTTTTGGTATTTGTTTTTATCTGTCTCTTTCCATTCATTCATTACTTTTAAGCTTACTTTTAACTGTTCAGAAAACAGTTATTTTACTTTATAAAGAGCTTAGTTTCTGGTAAAGTTTTTTTTTTTTATTTTTAAAGCTAGAGGAGATTGACATCTGCAGACTAATTTTGCTAGTCATTTAAATAATTCTTTCCTCATAGGCCTGTAATCAAGGCCAATAAGCTAGAAATCAGGACAGCTTTTGAAATTTTAAGTAAAAATCAGAGGCTTCTGTTTATTGTTGCAAATGCCCCTTCCAAGCTCTGATTGTGTCAGGCTCTGTGATTGCTGGTCTAACCAAGGAAATTATTTACATTGATGTATCACTGTCTTTTCACCACTCAAGGCAGAGCTATTAAAGTGACAGCTACTCATCTCCTGAGCAAAGTGGTGTGAACTCATCTCTTTGTCACAGAAACAAAGTCTTGTAGAATATTTAGCAGCAGCAAACAAGATAGCTACTAGATAATTTAGTAAAACCACAACTGTGCGGTTTCCCAAACCTACTTACTTTTTTAATACAGATCACATTTTTATATAAATAAGCAGATTTGAAGAGTAAATCAGTCAACAAAGTGATTAAAACTAGGAATGATATGCATGAGAATTCATTTCATACCAGATTTGTGAAAAGTGTAATATAATTTCAGAATTAATATACTTAGCTCAGATCAGGCATATATCAAACTTTATGATTTAATTTTATCATTTTGGTAGAAATAATAACTAACAAAGCCATAAGAACTAAAATTGATTACGAACAAAAGGTGAAACAAATCAATTCTCTGTACTGTTCAAAATAATTTAAAAATACAGAGAAAGATAAAAGAAAATCTACTTTCTAATGCAAAATGCCTTTTTGCTTTGATTAAGAGAACTATGGGTCTTTTAGATACTTTAAACATGTGGGTTAATTTTTATCCTGGACTTCCTTGAAAGTGGTTAGCTCTGCTGGGCAAAGTGGTTTTCGTCTTTTGATTACACATACAAACACACCCTATTCAAGGTTTACAGCTCAAATAACTCCAATCCTTTAGAAACCACTGTCACTATTTTGATTCAAATTGAAACTTCTGTTTCATGTTGAGAGTCTACTTCCAGAAAGTCTTTTTTTGTAATTTCTGACACTGATCTGAGAATTCATTTCATTAATTTTCGTCAGGAATATTCTCTTCTATCTAATACCTTGTGAGACTTTTTCAGTGACTTTAAAGGACTTCTTGTAAGGAAAGAGGTTGTGAATATCAGATCAGTTCAGTTCAGTCACTCAGTCGTGTCCGACTCTTTGTGACCCCATGGACTGCAGCACATCAGACCTCCCTGTCCATCACCAACTCCCGGAGTTTACTCAGACTCATGTCCATTGAGTCAATGATGCCATCCAACCATCTCATCCTCTGTCGTCCCCTTCTCCTGCCTTCAATCTTTCCCATCATCAGGGTCTTTTCCAGAGAGTCAGTTCTTCGCATCAGGTGGCCAAAGTATTGGAGTTTCAGCTTCAACATCAGTCCTTCCAATGAATATTCAGAACTGGATTTCCTTTAGGATGGACTGGTTGGATGTCCTTGCTGTCCAAGGAGCTCTCAAGAGTCTTCTTCAACACCACAGTTCAAAAGCATCAATTCTTCGGCACTCAGCTTTCTTTATAGTCCAACTCTCACATCCATACATAACGACTGGAAAAACCATAGCTTTGACTGACGGACCTTTGTTAGCAAAGTAATGTCTCTGCTTTTTAACAAGCTATCTAAGTTGGTCATAGCTTTTCTTTCAAGGAACAAGCGTCTTTTAATTCCACACGATTCCAAATACCTTCTTATATATGTTATAGGATTCTTTTCAACTGTAATTATTGAATTAGCGCAATTGCTAAAATGAGTTTATCTGATTTAAGAAAGGTCATGAAAACTCAGTGTTTTTAACTTAAAAATGTTTGTAGCTGCTTTGAAATTAACAAATTATAACACAACAGGGCACCTAACTCAATGAAAGAAAGGATGCTTTTTACGGAGAGTAACTTTTATAGTATCAATCTCATTTAGTGTAACCTTTCCTTAGAATTAATTTTGAGGTATTATTGAAATATGGGCATTATTTTGGTGTAAAACTTTTGGTATTGTTTAAGATAATAGTTATGGTAACAGTAGGTAGCAGATATTAACTCTATACCATGCTTCAGACATTGTTCTCAGGATTGTGCATGTATATATATGTGTGTGTGTATATATATTTATATATGTATATATATATATAGTTATTCTTCCTCATCATCCTTCTGAGGATAATTACTAGTAGTTCCCCATTTTACACATGACAAATCTGTGACACAGAAAGAATAAATATATTCACTGTGACAGAGTTGGGATTTAAATCCACGAACCGATTCCAGTGCTTATATGAAAATGAACTGCATTCTACAATGGCTTCATGTCATTGGTTGACAGTGTCCCCATGAATGTGATGAATGTTGCAAGCCTTTGGAGTTTCACAGAGAACTGTGAGTCCCAGGAACTAAAGTAAAGGGTCAGTGTCCATCCATGCAGTGGGAGATAGGCATATAGTGTCTCATCTCCCAGGAACATGGGTGAACATCTCACCAATGACGTTACTGATATGTAAGCAGTGGGGTATGAAACTGGTGTTGCTCCTCAGTGGTAGTAACAGTTTGTCCAGCTTTGATTCCCTGTCGAGTGGCACAGATATATTGGCTCAAGAAGGGTTTCACTCTGTGGCCATAGGAAGAGAAAAATAAGTGGTTTAATTAAGGAATTATCAGCTCCTGCAGCCACTATTAAAAACAGTATGGAAGTTCCTTAAAAAACTAAAAATTAAATTACCATATGATCCAGTAATCCCCCTACAGGGCATATAACCAGAAAAGATAAAACCTCTTAATTCCAAAAGATATAATACATGCACCCCAATGTTCATAACAGTACTATTTACAGTAACCAAGACATGGAGGCAACCTAGGTATCTGTCAGCAGATGAGTAGATAAAGAAGATATGGTATACCTACACAATAGAATATTACTCAGCTGTAGTATAGAATGAAATATTGTCATTTGCAGCAACATGGATAGACATAGAGATGATCAAACTAAGTAAAGTCAGACAAAGACAAATATATCACTTATTCATGAAATCTAAAAAAAATAATACAAATGAACATATTTAGAAACAGAAACTCACACATAGAAAGCAAACTTATGGTTATCGAAGCAGAAAGGGGGAGGGAGATAAATTAAGAGTATGGGATTAACAGAGACACACTATTATATATAAAATAGATAAACAAGGGTTTTTACTGTGTAGCACAGGGAATTCAAAATCTTGTAATAACTTATAATGGAGAAGAGTGTCAAAAAAATGTGTGTGTGTGTTTATCTGAATCACTTTGCTATATACCTGAAACTAATACAATATTGTAAATCAACTATAGTTTAATTTTTTAATAATAAAGATTGGAAAAAAACCAAACAAAAACGAACAAAAAAGAATTACCAGTTCCTGGCCTGAGTTTGAGTAAACTCCGGGAGCTGGTGATGGACAGGGAGGCCTGCCGTGCTGCGATTCATGGGGTCGCAAAGAGTCGGACACGACTGAGCGACTGAACTGAACTGAACTGAGTTGTTAAAAACTAGATTTAAGCTCTTTAGACATAGTGAATGTGGTCAGTTATAATGGTTCATTATATAAAGACTATGCAAACCTACAGAATCAAATGTTATGTGAGCCAAATAGACAACATAGATGGAGTAACCAGGTTCTAAGACAAGAGGGTGTGGTAGGAACTGTGGCAAGCTGCAGACTCCTTTACATGATTTTTAAAATTTTTAATATATAGAGTACAATCATTTCTGTGGGCTTGATCTATCCTGAAAGTCTATGAAACTTAAAAAAAATTTTTTTTAAATATTTTTTATTATAGAAAAAATTCAAACAAAACACAAAAAGGAGAGAAAAGTATCATGAACCCGCATGTACCCATCATCCATATCACAACTTTGTCTACCTTATTTCTTTTTTTAAAATTTTCTGAAATATTTTGAAGCATATGTGAAATATGATCTCACCTATAATTCAACATTTATCTCTAGCAGATAAGAAATTTTTCAAAAAAGAGGTAATCAAAATAACATTACATCTAAAATTCTTTAATATTATCTAATAGCCAGTCTATGTTCAAATTTTTCTATTTGTCTCAGACATGTTTCTTTTTTGTTTTTTGTTCTTTTCTTTACAGTTCGTTTTATTCAAAGCAGGATCCAAATAAGTCAAGACCCGTAAATCTTGAAAAATCTTTCTTTAGAGATGTGGGCCCAAATAATGGGTATCACTACCCATTTTCCTTGCCCTAAATTTAGTTTAAAAAGCTAAGGAGTGAAATCATTGAAGACATCACTTCACCCATGGGCCCATAGAAGACAGCTTCTCACATTAGTCTACTACCTTCCAGTTTCAAAAGTGCTTTTAATCATTTTGTTTACAATATGAGCTATCTATCTCTATGCCAGTTTTGGATAGGATTCCTAGCACTTGAATGAATGGTTAGAGGTCATCTTGCCTAGGGATTTTTAATTTTTTTTTATGCCAAAGACTCCTTTGGTGAACCCTATGGATTCATTCTTCAGTGTTTTAAAATGCATAAAATAAAGTATATAGTATACTACAAGGAAGCCAATTAAAATGCTGTTACCACACCTTTAAAAAATAATAACAGAGATATAATTCTTTTTAAATACCTTAAATAACCATATCCATGGCAAATCTAATAATCACTGCAATTTTGAAGTAGTGACGAACATAGACTATTTTGAAAATATGAGCAACAACCACAATGTGATATAAAAATACCTGTGATTTTTCTTGATACCAAAGTCGGGGTACTGCTAACTGCTACAGATGGTTGCCTGCATTCATAATTAGAAGAAATGCTAAAGTTCAGTTAAAAGTAGTGAATGTAAAGATACACATTTTTCCCATGCAAGTTCCAAGATGCCCTGAATTTTATCCAAGGACCTTTGTGGAAGGGAAGGAAGAGAAGGGGGTTTCATGGACCTCAGATTAAAAATCTGAAAACCTTCTGTAGGATGGAGTAGGATGGACTAAGAATCTGAAAACCTTCTGTAGGAGTAGGATGTGGCTCAGTGGCTGACTTGGGGCCATGCTTGATGTTAGGGGAGGAATAGGACTAGAAACCAGGTTTCCTAAATCCAATTGTTTTTCCTATGTTTGAATGGCTCAGTTCCAAGATACTAAGATAGGTGAGCACTTTTATAACAGTATGTGTTCAGTATTGTACTGCTTATATCTTAACACCAGCCTGAAGAACTAAATAATGTTCAGCATAAGGAAAATGCCAAATAATAATGTTCATATTTGAGGTTTAATGGCTTCTTCATTTACATATTGTATACTTCCTAACTGTACAACTTTCATAAGTCAGTGAGGCAGATTTTACCATGAGGATAGCAAGAAGTTACTGAAGGGACTTCCCTGGTGGTCCAATCTGCCTTCCAGTGCTTTTGACCCCTGGTTGGGGAGTTAAGATCCCACAGGCCATGGCCCAACTGAGCCTGCGTGCCAGAACTAGAGAGAGTCTGAACACCGTAATGAAAGATCCTGCATGACGTGACTAAGACCCCAAACCAAAAATAAATAAATAAATAAATATATTTTCTAAAGTCATTTAGTTTTTTTAAAAAAAGTCACTGAAGAATGCCTAGTAGAGAAGAGACAAATATTTGCTTTTTATAAAAACAGATTATTCTCGTATATAGAAGATGATTTGAGACGTGAACCAGGAAATCGGAAAGATAGATTAGGCAAAAGATGATTAGACCAGAACTAGAGTAGTCATGATAGAGATGAAGGGAAAGAAGATATTTCCAGAAATATTTTGGAAATAAAACAGGCAACACTGAGTAATTGATCCCAGTGAAGGACTGAGAAGAAGTAGGATGATTCCCAGCTTTCTTCCATAAGCATCTGTTAGCCGATGATGCCAATCACTTGAAGCAGAGGTTATGGTGAGGAGGAGCAGATTTGGAAATGCTGAGCCCAGTTTGGGATATGTTGAGTTTTCTGAGCCACTGGATATCCAGGTGAAGAATCAATGAATGAACATTTATATAAAATGAATGTGTGGTGGAATTCTCACGGGCTTCACCTGGAGTCCATCCCAAGCTCGAAACCCCTGGTCATCCGCAGTCTGGACGATTCAGAACTGTTTGGCCTGACTGAACCCTTAACAAAAGGATTCAGTCCTACGTCACACTGACAGAGTTTTGGTTTGAAACTTGAAACCTTGTTGGTAACTTTTCCTCCCATAGTGGTGGTCCAGATTCTTGACATGGCCTGGTGTGGAATGTACTGTAAGAGGCTTTAGGGAGTGACTTCTGAACTGAGAATGACCTTTGGGTAAATTTAAACCCTTGTGTTCAGATAGGTGAAGTGAATGTCAAGACACAATTAAAAGGACAAATACCGTGTGATTCTACTTGTATGAAGTACCTACAGTAGTCAATGTCACAGACCGAAAGCGGAATAGAAGTTACCAGGGACGAGGGTGACGGGGAGTGGGGAATTGTTGTTTAACAGGTAGAGAGGTTCAGTTTGGGAAGATGAGAAAAGTCCTGGAAATGGATGGTGGTGCTGTTTGCCCAGCACTGTCAGTGTACTTAAAGCCACTGAACTGTACATTCAAAAATGGCTGAAATGGTAAGTTTTATGTTTTACCACAATTTGAAAAATGAAGAAATTAAAAAAAACCTATTCATTAGTAGGTAGGCATCTTATTGACCACATGTCTTCGGTCTTAGTCGACCTGGTATTTTTTTTCTCTTCAATTCATTCTCAGAGGTTACTGAGATGATAAGAAGTGCCTTCTGGTGATAGGTGATGATGATAGTGATCATGATGATGCCATTGTCTTACTAATGCATAAATAATATCAATTATTGAATGCTCATTAAGGGCAAAGTACTATGCTTTGCCCTTAAATGTACTTAACATTCCTAATTCCATGTAATTCTCTTAATAGCCTTATAAGATGGCTACTTATCCCCATTCTACACTAAAGAAAACTGAAGCACCTAGAAATAAAGTAACTTGCCAGGGTCACATAGCTAGTAGTTGAAGGGAACAGCATTTGAACTAAAACCTTTCCAGAACTCTTGTTCTCCACGTTCACTGAAGCTTCCCAGCCCATGTACTGGGACACACGCCTGGGGTGGGGACAAGCTCCAGGTAGGCTGCTAATCATTTCAGTTCTTGGAAATGAGAACTGGGCTCAGTTCTGTAGTTAGTGATCTCTGCCTGCCTCACATATTTTTCCTGTTGTGCCATAAAATCATAGCACTTTCTGAGTTCAGTTCAGTTGAGTTGCTCAGTCGTGTCTGACTCTTTGCGACCCCTTGTACCACAGCATGCCAGGCCTCCCTGTCCATCACCAACTCCCGGAGTCCACCCAAACCCATGTCCGTTGAGTCGGTGATGCCATCCACCCATCTCATTCTCTGTCGTCCGCTTCTCTTCCTGCCCTCAATCTTTCCCAGCTTCAGGGTCTTTTCCAGTGAGTCAGCTCTTCGCATCAGGTG
The DNA here is from genome assembly GCF_033118175.1 of Dama dama. NCBI lineage: Eukaryota > Metazoa > Chordata > Mammalia > Artiodactyla > Cervidae > Dama > Dama dama. The sequence continues at coordinate 34,147,671 of NC_083691.1, forward strand.
GCCAAAGTATTGGAGTTTCAGCTTCAACATCAGTCCTTCCAATGAACACCCAGGGCTGATCGCCTTTAGGATGAACTGGTTGGATCTCCTTGTAGTCCAAGGGACTCTGAAGGGTCTTCTCCAGCACCACAGTTCAAAAGCATCAATTCTTTGACGCTCAGCTTTGTTTATAGTCCAACTCTCACATCCACACATGACCCCTGGAAAAACCCTAGCCTTGACCAGACGGACCTTTGTTGGCAAAGTAATGTCTCTGCTTTTTTTTTTTTTTTTTTTTTTTGTCTCTGCTTTTTAATATGCTGTCTAGGTTGGTCATAACTTTCCTTCCAAGGAGTAAGCGTCTTTTAATTTCATGGCTGCAATCACCATCTGCAGTGATTTTGGAGCCCAAGAAAATAAAGTCAGCCACTGCTTCCACTCTTTCCCCATCTGTTTTCCATGAAGTGAGAGGACTGGATGCCATGATCTTAGTTTTCTGAATGTTGAGCTTTAAGCCAACTTTTTCACTCTCCTCTTTCACTTTCATCAAGAGCTCTTTAGTTCGTCTTCATTTTCTGCCATAAGGGTGGTATCATCTGCATATCTGAGGTTATTGATATTTCTCCCGGCAATCTTGATTCCAGCTTGTGCTTCTTCCAGCCCAGCGTTTCTCATGATGTACTCTGCATATAAGTTAAATAAGCAGGGTGACAATATACAGCCTTGACGTACTCCTTTTCCTATTCGGAACCAGTCTGTTGTTCCATGTCCAGTTCTAACTGTTGCTTCCTGACCTGCATAAGGGTTTCTCAAGAGGCAGGTCAGGTGGTCTGGTATTCCCATTTCTTTCAGAATTTTCCACAGTTTATTGTGATCCATACAAAGGCTTTGGCATAGTCAATAAAGCAGAAATAGATGTTTTTCTGGAGCTCTGTTGCTTTTTCAATGATCCAGCGGATGTTGGCAATTTGATCTCTGGTTCCTCTGCCTTTTCTAAAACCAGTTTGAACATCTGGAAGTTCACATTCTGTCACAGTGTGGTCCACTGGAGAATGGAATGGCAAACCACTTCAGTATTCTTGCCTTGAGAACCCCATGAACAGTATGAAAAGGCAAAAAGATAGGACACTAAAAGATGAACTCCCCAGGTTGTTAGGTGCCCAATATGCTACTGGAGATCAGTGGAGAAATAACTCCAGAAAGAATAAAGGGATGGCGCCAAAGCAAAAACAACATCCAGTTGTGGATGTGACTGGTGATAGAAGAAGCAAGGTCTGATGCTGTAAAGAGCAATATCGCATAGGAACCTGGATTGTTAGGTTCCATGAGTAAAGGCATATTGGAAGTGGTCAAACAGGAGATTGCAAGAGTGAACATTGACATTCTAGGAATCAGCGAACTAAAATGGACTGGAATGGGTGAGTTTAACTCAGATGACCATTATATCTACTATTGTGGGCAAGAATCCCTTAGAAGAAATGGAGTAGCCATCATAGTCAACAAAAGAGTCCGAAATGCAGTACTTGGATGCAATCTCAAAAATGACAGAATGATCTCTGTCCGTTTCCAAGGCAAACCATTCAATATCATGGTAATCCATGCCTATGCCGTGACCAGTAATGCTGAAGAAGCTGAAGTTGAATGGTTCTATGAAGACCTACGAGACCTTTTAGAACTAACACCCAAAAAAGATGTTCTTTTCATTATAGGGAACTGGAATGCAAAAGTAGGAAGTCAAGAAACACCTGGAGTAACAGGTAAATTTGGCCTTGGAGTACAGAATGAAGCAGGGCAAAGGCTAATAGAGTTTTGCCAAGAGAATGCACTGGTCATAGCAAATACCCTCTTCCAACAACACAAGAGAAGACTCTACACATGGACATCACTAGATGGCCAACACCGAAATAAGACTGATTATATTCTTTGCAACCAAATATGGAGAAACTCTGTACAGTCAGCAAAAACAAGACTAGGAGCTGACTGGCTCAGATAATGAACTCCTTATTGCCAAATTCAAACTTTCTAAGTACATGCTATCATTTGAACAAGGTTGGGGAGCACAGTATATAAACCATATAACACTATGTATGCAACATAATACTATATTATTGCCTCTTCTATAACAATCAAAAGACTCTATGTATGTGATCAAGAGTCCCTACCCTAGTGTACATGAGGGTTCGAGTTCTGAGTCTTAGTTCTTTTCTGTAAATGAGTTACTTATCCCTGCGTTACTTCTGATGCTCCCAACTATGAATCTATCTCTTTGTACTGAGTCTTTTGAACTCTCCCAAGCGTTGAAAAGGTGGATTAAGAATTCCCTGTCTCTAGGGAGACCATAGTACCCACCAGTGATCAGCACTTTGCATATAGGGGAGCCTAGTGAAGATAATTACAAAAATGAATCTCTCCATGAGGCCAGGGAATTAGCAACTACATTCACATTTAAAATGCCATGCACCCAGCAATCTCTGACCTAAACCTTTGTCTGCACTCAGTTTGTTTCCCAATAAAGATACAAATTTAGTTCTGTGCATGTTTCCAGTTCGTCTGTCAGGTTAGGTCTTACTTAGCTTTACAGACCCTAACATTTGTAGAAATGGAGTTTGTCTTTTTATGTCCTCCCAGGTGGCAGCTGCATTTAACTCCGTGAACATTTAAGCATATTCTTCGTGACAGGCACCATACTGAATACTAAAGATAGAGGGTTGAAGGCGACATGTTCATTTTCCAAAGGAACTCATAGTCTGCTATACTCAGATTCCCTGAGGCTTTTCCCAATGAACACTCTTCTTTTTTTAAAATCTCTTAGGCTATGCTAATATTTCTTATTTTTCCATTTGGCTGTAGCATGGAAACCTCATGTGTTTTGTAAACTGTCTCCTATGTCAGACAAATTAAAAGAATTTGCAAAGTTTATGCTTCAGTTCATGTTTGGTTGAGACCTCAGAAATGAACTGTGGTCTCAGCAAAGCATCTCCCAATGGCATAGCCTTTGTTTTATGTTGGGAGAATGGAAAGGACCAAACCTTCTGTTCACACCGTTCCACCGCAGTCAGTCAGTGAGAAGCTAGAAGCCATTTCGATTGGGACAGTGCTGGAACACTGTATTTACAAGAAAATGAAAACATGCACACTTGGCCTTCAACCAAGAGGACAGAATACTTCAAAAGGCCCATTCTTCTGGGAGGTGAACAGCCCAAGATTGCAGGCTTAGTGGACTCCACAGAGAGTAAACAAAAAGAGACTATACACTCTAAGGTTCAAAGACGGTTTATTCCACATCATTCACTGTTTCCATTATTGTAGAGATGGTGGAAGCTGCAGAAAACCAACACAGTCAGAAAGAACTGCTTCTTGATTTCAGCTTTTCAAATTTAATTCTTGTAACAACTAGAAAGTCCTTTGAGACAACCCTGGTTTTACTTTGGTACCCTAAGAGCATTTGTGTTTTAAACTGCTTAAAACCCAGAGGAAGTCTTGACTGGTGGTTATAGAGCAGATATGGGAGTAAAGACCTCAGCTGCTATTTCTAATCTCCTTTTGTCTGGTTGAGTGAGTTAGGTCAGCCTCAGTTTCCCCATATAAAGTAATCATTTAATTAAATCAGTCGGTGTTCTGAAACATTGTAATAAGCTAAGGGGCAGAAAATTGAAAAGCAAGGGTAGCAGTTCCAGTGGTTCCCCACTCCATGATTCCTGGGTATTTCCAATTTGGAGAGACAGGAAGGAGGTAAGACCTTGTCCAGAATTCTCTGGCATGTGTAGACTTATACTAAGACACACATACTGGTATACACAAATACACACCCCAGTGATAACACTCAGCAGACTTCATCCTTCTGGAACTAAGGCTTTGAGAAAAACAAAAGTAACTGTCACACCCACACACACAAAATAGGGATCCTCCCTAAGAATGTCCCTTAAATTTTGTATTTTATTGTTTGATTAGGCAATATATATTCACCTAGTTTTTAAAAAAGGCACACTATGAAAAATCTCACCCTCCTCAATCCACCCTATTTGTTGTCTTGTCACTTTTATTAGTTTTTAAATTCAGGCTTGCATAGTTTCTTTATGTGAATAAAGTAAAAATGAGTATATATTGTTGATTTTTTTTCTTTATTACATGAGAAGCAGTGTATCTCACACTCAGTCTGCACCTGGAACAAGGAGGACCTTTATCTTATTATCACAAAGGTGTAGTCCTTAACAGCCCCTCACTCCTGGTCACTAAGTTAACACAAAGACTCAGCGCCCACGGCTTTCCAGTGCTTATAAATGTAGATGGGATTTGTATAATGCTTTGTCATTGACAAGTTGTTACTAGAAATGAGTCTTCAATATCCTGTGTAAAACTTTTCAGTGTTTCAAAGTACTTTCCTATTTATCATCTTGTGTAATTTGTTTCTGCCAAAACCCTATGAGGTTTTAGGGCAGGTACTGTCCTTGTTTTTAAGGTGAAGAAACCAAGGGCAAAGGATGTTCCCTGGGGCACACACCTGGGTCTAAGGGCCATCCTCTGTACCTAACACCATTTTATTTGGCTGCTTTCTGAAAACCAGGGAGAAACTGCCTTCTTCCTTTTGTTTAATACTTCTCCACATTTACCATACTGTCTTTCACAGTTTTGTAAACCTTTTTCTTTTGAGATAATTATATAATACCTGTGAGGGTAGCACATAACACAGAGGGATCCCAGGTTCCCTTCACCCAGTTTCCTCCTTGAAAAACTGTGGTGCATTATCAGCAACCAGGATATTGACATTGACACAACCAAGACACAGAAAGTCTCCATCACCCCATGGATCCCTGGAGCCATTTTATGGGCATACCTCCCTTATTCCTTCCTCACCCCTAGCCCTGACCTGACCCCTTCTGACACACATACACACACTCTAATCTGTTTTAATGGAGGTTGTATTAGTCAGGAAAGCCTTACAGATATAACAAGCAACCCCTGTCTCTGTGGCTAACAGTAAAGGTTTATTTTTTGTGATATCACTTCACCCATGGTATTTGGGCAGTTTGGGGAGGGCTCTGCTGCTTGCAGGCATCCCAGGGCCTGGGTGTTTCTACTCGGTAGCTCCACCGTCCCTTGTGGCCTCAGCACCCTCCACTGCATCTTCTGCCTCGGGCCAGCACGTCCAGGGGTGTAGGGCCAGGTCGAGAAGGGGCATTTATCCCTCCCGTCCACAGTCCATAGGTCAGAATTCAGTCATGTGGCTTCACCTCATTGCAGAAAGGCCGAGAAATTTTGTTTGGTTTTGCCCAGGAAGAAGAGTGTTTGAGGCACACGTGTACAAGAGTAGTCACCGTGGCATTGTTAGCTGTGGTATCAACTAATGAGAGAGTGAATGTTCACTGATAGGGGAGTGGATAAATAATGTTAAACTCACCCCACAGAATATTACGCAGTTGTGGAAATGACAAAACTCTATCTGCACACAATGAAGATGAAATCTTAGAAACTCAATGTTGACTCAAAGAAGCCAGTTACAGGAGACACCCGAGGTGATAGAATTTATATATAAAAAGCTCAAAAATAAGCAGAACCAGACACTATATTATTTAGGGATAGGGAAATAAGCAGTAAAATCATGTTTTTAAAAAACAAAGGAGGGACTTCCCTAGAGGTCCAGTGGCTAAGATTCTGTGCTTCCAGTGCAGGGGTCCCAGGTTCAATCCCTTATCAGGGAACTAGATCCCACATGCCATGCCGCATCTAAGACCTGGCACAGTCAAATAAATAAATAAATATAAATATTTTTTAGAAAGGAATGACAGTGGACTGTGATTATCTCTGGGCAGAGGCAGGGGGTTGAGTGGAGAGGGAGCACACGAAGGGCTTCCAGCTGTAGGTTGTGTCTTTGTTCAGAGAGGGAGTGTGGATTCATGCATGTTCTGTTTTTCCATATGTTGTATGTGCATTACAAGTATTATTTGATATGTATCAGATATTACACAGTAAGTTTAAAAATGAACTGAAACACTATCATTAGTAGCAATACAAATAAAACTTTATTAGTTCTAAGAATGTGACAAGGAACAGACGCATCACTTGAAAAGGTGACATAGTAATTGGTGTTCCTTATGCAGTGAAAGCGACCCACTTTGGGGCTGGGTCCACCTGAGATCACGAACGTTGCTGGCCCTGTGGTCAGGGTCGGAGATCAGCCCCCGTGCCCTGGTCAGAATCCTTGCTGGTTCTCCTGTGTGGCTCAGTCATCATCACACTCTCAGCATGTCACATCACTTGATGTGTACTGTGGCAATTATTCCTTGCAGAGAAACCCTGCAAAGCTGTATTGTGATCCTTCGCCATGAAAGGCAAGCTCTGTGTATCTAAATTTCCTAACAACTGTCCCTTTAAAAGTATCTCCTGCCTACAAAGATGCAACTGAATCCCTCATCTCAGCAAACAAAAGCTGAGGCTTGTAACAAGCAGGAGTCATTGCTAGACAGTTATCATCACAGGTAAAGGCCCAACTTCCAGGGCAACCAAATGACTTAATAAACACGTCAAATCTCCTTTATCGTTAAGTGAAAAACCCAAAGAAGCAGCATGGTAACAGTCGCCAGCCAGGATCCATCCCTTATCGAGCTGCTGGCAAACTGTCTTGTAAATAATCAATCCAGCTCTCTGGGTTCCTGTTTTCTCCACCCCTCTCCCTTCCCCCTTCTCCTCCTTCTTCCAAGTTTCAGCTTCTGCTGTCTCCACCCTCTGTAGGCTCCACCTTCTGTAGAGGACTCTGCTCTCTGCACCCAGAATGAGTCAGCATATGGATACATACCCATGTTTTCAGGGAAATGGACTGAGGTTATCAAAAAATGCAATCCCTGTAACCATAGATAAAAATCAAGGCATTTACAGCAGCCTGGAGAGTGAGTCCAGCAGCTGCCCGCACACTGGAACGGACAGTACATCTCCTTTGGGAAATACCTCCCTGGGGAGTGACTTTTGGTCTCCTGGGTAAAATGTTCACTTGTCAGACAGCAAGCCCTTTGTAAAAGGGAAACAGACTCCGTCAAAACTGGGTGGCGATGAGATAAAGACAGGCCACTCCTGTTTGAATGTTTGTCCTGTTGGTGGGGATTTTGTTTAACAAGGTGCCTACCTTATCTGTCTTCTTTAAGATTTATAGCTTCAGAGCCCATAAAAGGGAGGCCACAGATATGACCGTGGGCTGTAGAAAGATTAAAAACAAACCTAGGCTATTCAATAAAAATAATCTTGAGATATTTTGGATTTTCTTCTTTTTTTCCCATTGAAGATCACATCAGAGGCTCTAACAGTACTTGACTAATAGTACTTAGCAGCACTTGGCTAATATACATATTATGAAAATGCTGGAAGGAATATTGCCTTGGCACTGTTTATAGCACATGTGCTATTTTCCTCTACTCTGCCCTGGAAAAATGGGGTTAAGCCCACTATTCAATTAAAAATTAGTTTTTGAGACCCCATCTTGGACCATGCAGTTTATCAAGTACACAAATAAGATATGATCCTTCCCTCAAAGGAACTTAGAATTAAAAATTCGCCAACGTATCCTGCTGTTTCAGAAAATGATGTGAGAATTGTCTCTTAAGAAAGGACCAGATCTAGGAACAAGCCTTTTTAGTGCTGATGTCTGACACCTGTGTTACCCATTTGCGGACTTTGTGTTTTGAAGAGCATTTCGGCTACTGCTGCTGTTGGTCATGGATCTGATTGAACCTACACTGGAAACCACCTTCATCTTCTCATTCCTGAACCACGAATCCTGTTCTCCCGGATGGCGAGTTCTTTCTCCAGTCTCCTGATAACTACCCTGCTGTTTCTATGGAAGAGAAAGTATCTGGACCCTCAATCCACATCACATGGATAGTTGTCATGGACCACTCGTTCTGAGACAGTCACTGTGCAAGATAGTTTACATGCATTGTCTCCTAATCCTTACAACAATCCTGCCAGATAAAATTCATGATTGCCATTCCCCGAATGGAAAGGTAGAAAGCAGAGAGGGTTACTAACGTACCTAAGATCCCATGGGTGGTAAATGCAGAATGATTAGATCAGGTTCCAGATGTTTAAATTCAAACTCTGATCCCTTTCAGCTCTACCTTGCCTTATCTTACTCACTCAATGATGTAATGCTATTATTTCTTGATTATTGCTGTATGCTGTTGCCCTGTTTCCATGGGATGCAGGCATCAGGTATGCAGTGGGTACATGAACACCAAGTTGACATATACAGAGTATGTGCCAGAGCCTTGGAGACAAAAAAGGATGCAGAGTGTCTTATTTGGGTTTCCTGATATAGAAGATAGCCGTCCGCAGACATACAGCTAAAGTTCAGTGGAATGCTTTACTTGTCTAACAGTGTTGAAGATAAAAGGAGGCAGCTGTGTCACATGTATGCAATTCTTCAGGAGAATACAGACCCAGTCTTTTTCACCTCTCATCCAAATAGAAGGGGTTTTTGTAAATGCTGTGGTGGTTGGCTGTGTTTGATTTGGTTGGGCCTCATACTGGACCAGAGCCACCAGGGCCACTTCCTGCTGCACGAGGGACATTGTTCCTTCAAGGTCTCACCCACCTGCGGAGTGAACCAACGTAACCTCCCCTCCTCACCACTTGGGCCCTCACAGGCACGACTGTGCCTCCAGCTGCAGTGATGTGACTCAGCTACAGTCTTCAAATAGTTCCTGGTGTTCTCGTTCAAAGAAAGAGATTCTAAGAGAGTGACCTGTCAACGTATTGTGAAGGAAGCAAGGCTCTTCAAGATCCATGCCACCCTTCCCCCACCTTTTATTGAGGTATATTTGACAAGTGAAAATTGAGGTGTATCTGACAAGTAAAAATTGTATATATTTAAGGAACACAACTAGATGTTTTGATATATGTATATACTGTGAAATGATTGCCACCATCAAGTTAATTCACATATCCAAAACCTCAAATAGTCACCTTTTTTTTTTCCTTTTCTTATTTTTGTATGTGGTGATAACATTTAAGATCTACTCTTTTAGCAGATTTCAGGTATACAATACAGTGTTGTTAACTATAGTCACTATGCTATACATTAGATTTTCAGAATTTACTCATTTGGTATAACTGAAACTTGGTATCCTTGGACAACATCTCCCCATTTCCTCCTCCCCCACAACCTCTAGCAACCACCGTTCTACTCTCTGTTTCTATGAATTTGACTGTTTCAGATTCCACATAGAAGTAAGATCATACAGTATTTGTCTTTCTGTGTCTGACTTATTTCACTCAACATAGTGTCCTCCAGGTTTACCCATTTTGTCACAGATGGTAAGATTTCCTTCTTTTTAAGGCTGAATAATATTCCATTGCCTGTGTAAGCCATGTTTTGCTGATCCTTTCATCTGTTGATGGGCATGTAGGTTGTTTTCATATCTTGGCTGTTGTGACTACTATGACTGTAGGAACACAGATGTCTCTTCAAAATACTGGTTTCATTTCCTTGGATATATACCTGGAAGTGAGATCACTGGAGTATATGGTAGTTCTATTTTTTATTTTTTGAGAAATCTCTATATTATTTTTCATAATTTTGGAACCAGTTTACATTCCCATCAGTAGTTCCCTTTTCTCCACATCCTTGCTAACATTTGTTATCTTTTGTCTTTTTGCTAAGAGCCATTACTTTCTGTGAGGTGATAGCTCATTGTGGTTCTGATGATTATAATCTTGAGCACCAGTTGGCTATTTGTATGTCTACCCTTGAGAAATGTCATTTCAGGGCCTTTGCCTGATTTTTATTGGGTTATTTGGGTTTTTGTGCTATTGAGTATGAGTTTTGTAAATATTTTGGATATTAACCACTTATCAGATAAATGGTGTACAAATACCTTCTTCCATTCCATAGGTTGCCCTTTCATTCTGTTGATTGTTTCCTTTACTGTGCAGTAACTTTTTAGTTTGATACAATCCCTTTTGTTACCTGTGCTTTTGGTATTATATCCAAAAAAACTTTTACCCAGACAAATGTCAAGAAACTTTTTCCTCTATGCTTTCTTCTAGTGGTTTTATAGCTTTGGATCTTATGTTCAAGTATTCAATCCATTTTGAGTTGATTTTTATATGGTGTGACCTAAGTGTCCAGTTTCATTCCTCTGCATATGTCTGCCCAGTTTTCTGAGCACCATTCATTGAAGAGACTATTCTTTCTCCATTGTGTGTTCTTAGTAACCTTGTCAAAGATAACTTGACTGTAATTGAATAGATTTATTTCTGAGCTCTCTATTCTTCTTTGGCCCATATGTCTGTTTTTAATGCCAGTACCATACTGTTTTGATTAGTGTAGTTGTGTGATATATTTTGTAATCAAGAAGTATGATGCCTCTGGGTCTGTTCTTCTGGCTCAAGATTGCTTTGGCTATTTGGGGTCTTTTGTGGGTTCATATGAATTTTAGAATTTTTAAAATAGTAAAAATTACCATTGGGATTTTGATAGAAATTGCATTGTATCTGTAGATTGCTTTGGGAGTATGGTAAATATCTATGTATTTTACAGTAAGTGTTCCATTAACAAATAGAGAGTTAAGGAATCTCATAATATGGGGTAAGATTTTAGATACATACAGAAGCATGTATCACCTCCATATTCATCCTTTATTGAGTCGTTAGTTAAAAGGGACAAGGCCAACCAAGGAGTTTAACTGTACCATGTAATATTAGAAGACTATGCCTATCCCTTTGAAATTGGTAAGTTTAGAATGGATTTTCTAGATTCACAGATATGTGCTTAAGCTTGGTAATTGCCCTCAGCTTATGAAATTTATGCTAATTGGTAACATTTATTAATTTCAAATTATTCATGAAATAATATTCTAGGCACATGGTAGATTTTAGAGATGGTTTCTACTCTCAATGGTATTAACTTTTGGTCGGCATGTTTGTAGAAAGTATATAGAATGGGTACAATTACCCTTTAAGAGGAAAGGAGAAAGGAGAATTATGTTAGCTGGTAGAGAATTGAGAGAATTCTTTTGGGAAAGCATCCAAGAGGTCTTAGGTTTCTACTGTGAAGGTGGGGTATGGTAAATAGAAGATAAGAGATTCTTTCTAGTGTTTAGACCAGTTTAACTATTCACAAAAACATCAGTGGAGGTCTATGACCCAACTGTGTTCAGAGGTGTAATTCAGAAAGCCTAATAGAAATCAAAACTCGTGGTAAAGTTGTATCATGGATAAATGAAACATTGAATTTTTTGCTTTGGTTTGGAATTCTGTCAGTTTGGCCTAGTAAATATGGCAGTTTCATGGGAAAATCATTGTTAAGGCAAAATCTCTTAAAACCTGTAGCTTCAGGGAGGGAAACAGAATGTAGGATGAACCCCATATAGTAAAAGGGGCAACCAGTTCGTTGGACAAAGGCAGAACAGTCCAGTTGAAGACGTGGTTTGATAACGAGTTTGTGTTTGCTCCAGAGGATGGGGGCGGGGGGTGGGGGGTGAAGCAGAAAGCTGAGAATTGGACAAAAGTTTATTCAGTTTGGTTTAGATTCAGTAGTCACACAAAGTAAGAGCTTCCCAGATGGCGCTAGTGGTAAAGAACATGCCTGCCAATGCAGGAGACATGGGTTGGGGAGATCCCCTGGAGGAGGCCATAGCAACCCACTCCACTATTCCTGCCTGGAGAATTCCATGGATAAAGGAGCCTGGCGGGCTACAGTCCATAGGGTCGCAAAGAGTCAGACACAACTGAAGTGACTTAGCACATGCACGCGGGCACACACACACACACACACACACACACACACACACACACATACAAAGTAAACCAATAGTCCCCAAGTCTCTCCTGTGTCAGGAAACAAGACGGCGCCAGACTGTGCCTGCTAGCAAGTGGTTCCGTGTCTAGCAGGGAACTCTGTGAAACCAAGAAAGCCCACAGCAGGGTAGGAATTTCCAGAGTTCTGTGGAACTGGAGAAAGTTCTGAGGAAGCTGGGGAAGGCTTCACAAAGACCCCGCGTGGACTAGGAACTGACAGGGCTGACGTAGCAGAGGGAGGGATGAGCAATAGGAGATAGGGAGGCCAGGGCCCAGCGGCACCCATGCTCACTCAGAGCCGGGAGAGTGCAAAGCTGCCTGATACACAGGTGGTCTTCACAGCCACTGCTGCCAGCCAGTCTTCTGGAATCCACAGGACCCTTTACTCTGACTGGTGAAGACACAAGATAGGAGCTAAGACAGGCACATGGAGCTGATAGATGGCATCCCCGGCTAGGAGACACTTTTTACAAGATTTCCTGGATTAAACAGCTTCTGCTCCACCCAGCATTTAATGGCAGGACCAGACTCCCATGAACTGAGGCTCCAGACCTTGGAATGGAGGGTAATTTCTCCTCTTCTGTTACCCACTTTATCCACTTGGACTGCACAGGGTTCCAGACCCAACCCTACGTCAGGACCCCTCAAAGTCTTGAAAAAGTCTGACACCTGAACACCTACCTCCCTGCCTCTGTCCTCTCCTCAACCCGCCCACCCCCCCTTGTTACTGAATCAGAATCCAGAATTGGTGAGGGGGAGATGCTGAACTTACATATTTTTATTTTTATTTTTTTAAATTTTTTTTTATTAGTTGGAGGCTAATTACTTCACAACATTTCAGTGGGTTTTGTCATACATTGATATGAATCAGCCATAGAGTTACACATATTCCCCATCCCGATCCCCCCTCCCACCTCCCTCTCCACCCGATTCCTCTGGGTCTTCCCAGTGCACCAGGCCCGAGCACTTGTCTCATGCATCCCACCTGGGCTGGTGATCTGTTCCACCATAGATAATATACATGCTGTTCTTTAGAAACATCCCACCCTCACCTTCTCCCACAGAGTTCAAAAGTCTGTTCTGTACTGTGTCTCTTTTTCTGTTTTGCATATAGGGTTATCGTTACCATCTTTCTAAATTCCATATATATGTGTTAGTATGCTGTAATGTTCTTTATCTTTCTGGCTTACTTCACTCTGTATAATGGGCTCCAGTTTCATCCATCTCATTAGAACGGATTCAAATGAATTCTTTTTAACGGCTGAGTAATATTCCATGGTGTATATGTACCACAGCTTCTTTATCCATTCATCTGCTGATGGGCATCTAGGTTGCTTCCATGTCCTGGCTATTATAAACAGTGCTGTGATGAACATTGGGGTGCACGTGTGTCTTTCAGATCTGGTTTCCTCAGTGTGTATGCCCAGAAGTGGGATTGCTGGGTCATATGGCAGTTCTATTTCCAGTTTTTTAAGAAATCTCCACACTGTTTTCCATAGCGGCTGTACTAGTTTGCATTCCCACCAACAGTGTAAGAGGGTTCCCTTTTCTCCACACCCTCTCCAGCATTTATTGCTTGTAGACTTTTGGATAGCAGCCATCCTGACTGGCGTGTAATGGTACCTCATTGTGGTTTTGATTTGCATTTCTCTGATAATGAGTGATGTTGAGCATCTTTTCATGTGTTTGTTAGCCATCTGTATGTCTTCTTTGGAGAAATGTCTGTTTAGTTCTTTGGCCCATTTTTTGATTGGGTCATTTATTTTTCTGGAATTGAGCTTCAGGAGTTGCTTGTATATTTTTGAGATTAATCCTTTGTCTGTTTCTTCATTTGCTATTATTTTCTCCCAATCTGAGGGCTGTCTTTTCACCTTACTTATAGTTTCCTTTGTAGTGCAAAAGCTTTTAAGTTTCATTAGGTCCCATTTGTTTAGTTTTGCTTTTATTTCCATCTGGGAGGTGGGTCATAGAGGATCTTGCTGTGATTTATGTCGGAGAGTGTTTTGCCTATGTTCTCCTCTAGGAGTTTTATAGTTTCTGGTCTTACATTTAGATCTTTAATCCATTTTGAGTTTATTTTTGTGTATGGTGTTAGAAAGTGTTCTAGTTTCATTCTTTTACAAGTGGTTGACCAGTTTTCCTAGCACCACTTGTTAAAGAGGTTGTCTTTTTTCCATTGTATATCCTTGCCTCCTTTGTCAAAGATAAGGTGTCCATAGGTTCGTGGATTTATCTCTGGGCTTTCTATTCTGTTCCATTGATCTATATTTCTGTCTTTGTGCCAGTACCATACTGTCTTGATGGCTGTGGCTTTGTAATAGAGTCTGAAGTCAGGCAGGTTGATTCCTCCAGTTCCATTCTTCTTTCTCAAGATTACTTTGGCTATTCGAGGTTTTTTGTATTTCCATACAAATTGTGAAATTATTTGTTCTAGTTCTGTGAAAAATACCGTTTGTAGCTTGATAGGGATTGCATTGAATCTATAGATAGCCATTTTGACAATATTGATTCTTCCAATCCATGAACACGGCATGTTTCTCCATCTGTTTGTGTCCTCTTTGATTTCTTTCATCAGTGTTTTATAGTTTTGTATGTATAGGTCTTTTGTTTCTTTAGGTAGATATACTCCTAAGTATTTTATTCTTTTTGTTGCAATGGTGAATGGTATTGTTTCCTTAATTTCTCTTTCTGTTTTTTCATTGTTAGTATATAGGAATGCAAGGGATTTCTGTGTGTTAATTTATATCCTGCAACTTTACTATATTCATTGATTAGCTCTATTAATTTTCTGGAAGAGTCTTTAGGGTTTTCTATGTAGAGGATCATGTCATCTGCAAACAGTGAGAGTTTCACTTCTTCTTTTCCTATCTGGATTCCTTTTACTTCTTTTTCTGCTCTGATTGCTGTGGCCAAAACTTCCAACACTATGTTGAATAGTAGTGGTGAGAGTGAGCACCCTTGTCTTGTTCCTGATTTCAGGGGAAATGCTTTCAATTTTTCACCATTGAGGGTGATGCTTGCTGTGGGTTTGTCATGTATAGCTTCTATTATGTTGAGGTATGTTCCTTCTATTCCTGCTGTTTGGAGAGTTTTAATCATAAATGAGTGTTGAATTTTGTCAAAGGCTTTCTCTGCATCTATTGAGATAATCATATGGTTTTTATCTTTCAATTTGTTAATGTGGTGTATTACATTGATTTGCGGATATTAAAGAATCCTTGCATTCCTGGGATAAAGCCCACTTGGTCATGGTGTATGATTTTTTTTAATATGTTGTTGGATTCTGTTTGCTAGAATTTTGTTAAAATCAAAATATGTATAGAAATGAATGAAAATGAAAACACAACAACCCAAAACCTATGGGACACTGTAAAAGCAGTGCCAAGGGGAAGGTTCATAGCATTACAGGCTTACATCAAGAAACAAGAAAAAAACCAAATAAATAACCTAACTCTACACCTAAAGCAATTAGAGAAGGAAGAAATGAAGAACCCCAGGGTTAGCCGAAGGAAAGAAATCTTAAAAATTAGGGCAGAAATAAATGCAAAAGACACTAAAGAGACCATAGCAAAAATCAACAAAGCTAAAAGCTGGTTTTTTGAAAAAATAAACAAAATTGACAAACCATTAGCAAGACTCATTAAGAAACAAAGAGAGAAGAACCAAATTAACAAAATTAGAAATGAAAATGGAGAGATCACAACAGACAACACTGAAATACAAAGGATCATAAGAGACTACTACCAGCAGCTCTATGCCAATAAAATGGACAACTTGGATGAAATGGACAAATTCTTAGAAAAGTATAACTTTCCAAAACTGAACCAGGAAGAAATAGAAGATCTTAACAGACCCATCACAAGCAAGGAAATCGAAACTGTCATCAAAAATCTTCCAGCAAACAAAAGCCCAGGACCAGATGGCTTCACAGCTGAATTCTACCAAAAATTTAGAGAAGAGCTAACACCTATCTTACTCAAACTCTTCCAGAAAATTGTAGATGAAGGTAAACTTCCAAACTCATTCTATGAGGCCACCATCACCCTAATTCCAAAACCAGACAAAGATGCCACAAAAAAAGAAAACTACAGGCCAATACCACTGATGAACATAGATGCAAACTTACATATTTTTAAAAAACTTTATGGGTAAGCCTGAGGCATAGCTGGTCTTGAGAACCACACACATCGTAGAAGGAACCCTCACCTCACAGTCAGGAAACCTGGGTTGCATCTCCAGCCTCACCTATACACTGGCCCTGAGACTGTTTCCTCATCTCTAAAATGGTATTGTTCCTTATCCTGCCTACTTCACAGGGGTTTTGTGTGGATTAAATCACATGATAGCCAACTGGAAGCCCTCCTGTGCTCTAGAAATGCAGGTGCTCCTTAGCCCTGTTTGCCCCACCCCTGCCTCCACCCAGTTTACAGCCAGTCACCTCACTCCTGGATTGTTTCAGGGCTAGCTGGTTGGTTTGTCGTGCCTGCGCCCTGCCACCAAGTTAATCCTCTTGAAACACCGCTTCTATTGTGTTTCTCTTCTGCTCAGCGTCACCTCTCTCAGGACATAGGCTCCCTGTTCCCACTGCGCTTTCTCTCTCTTTCCCACCTTTGGCCTCTTTGCTGTCAGTCCTTGACCTCCATATATTTCTTGCCTCATTTCTGAAAACCTGTCTCCAGTTTTTCTAATCTGATCACCTCCATCTCAATCTGAATAACATAATTATGAGACTTTATCATATATTATACTGAATGATTCTTTCATTGTTGTGTGTATTTGCTTCATTATTCTGGTTAGTTTGCTTGCCAAGGTCCCAGACTACTAGGGCTGATTGATCTCTTAAATGATATTATTCTTATGTGCAGTGCCCCCCACAGTGATAGGCACTTGGCAGGAGCCCAGCAGCCCCAGGCCAAGCTGGGAAGCACAGCGGCCAGAGCACGCTGACCTGTCTGTAAAGCCCTTTCCTTTATACGTGTCTTTTCATCTCACCACCCTGAGAGGTAGATAGTTATGCTTCCCATTTTACAAGTGAGGAAAGAGAGGCTTGGGAAGGTTAAGTAACATCAAAATTGCAGGAAAAAAAGGGAGGCGAGGGGACTCTGTGTCCTGAGGAGAACCAGAGTGGCTGGAGCCCATGGTAGGGTGCAGATGTGAGTGACAGCTCCTGCAGGTAGTGCTCAGGCCGCAGCAGGTGCCCAGGGCTGAGACTGAATTAGTGAAGAGACATAGCAGAAGGGACCAAACCTGACAGGCTGCAGTGGGTGCCCCTGTAGGGGGCAGCTGCTCCCCTGGGGTGAAGATCAGGCCAGGGTGACCCCAGCTGGCCTCCTGGGGACAGGTCAGGTGATCGGGAGATGGGAAGGGTTTAATGTGACTCGGCCTCTGCCCAGGTAGGAGCCAGGCAGTGGGCTTTGTAGGTCATTTCCTGGGGAATTTTCAGATGGACCAATGGTTTCATCTTCCTATTCTAAAGCACCCTGGTACCCTGTGTAATTATCCAATTGTGGCCAAGTGGTCTGATATCTTAAAGGAGAAGCTAAAACAACAGTGGAAACTTACTAGGTTTTGAGACATCAGTAATTCCGTTCCTGAGTAAACACTGATGAGAAAGAACCCCTTCCAGTCTTCTCTGGCTTCAGCCAGAGTATAGTTTAACAGTACTTTGATATTTCCAGATTGCTCCCTGACTTATGAAGGTGTAAGCTCCTTGCAGGTAACATGCTTCTGCCCTAGGTTGAATTCCTTGCACGTATTGCCTAAGTGGGACAGGCCTGGGGTGGGGCGGCTGAGAGCTGGCAATGCCAGGCCCACAAATGCAGGCAAGCAACCGAGAGGCCAGCAGGCAGGCCTGAGGGCTGGACAGCTATCCAGCAAGTGGGTGGAGTACTGAAGCTTAGTTGTGTGGCTGAAGAACCCAGGGTGTGGCAAAGAAATCGACTACTGGAACAGTAAAAATGAATGCTTAATACCCATGCATTTATTAGCGTGGCTGGGTATTTTGTCAAATGTGTCATACATTCACAGTTTAGGATTTTAGAATAAACAAGATTATTGATATTTCTCCTTCAAAAGCCGATAAGCACTCCTTACTAAAAGTTCAGAGTCTTTGATTAACCTTCAACTTGAAATATTAAAAATCTAGTTTTCATAAGCTATTGGAAATATTTTTCAAAGGAGTCCTTCCCCCATCCTGCAGCCCAAAGCCCTGCCCACATCAAAGATTAGGAGTAAACCATATTTTCTGTAAACCATCTGACGAGATTCTACTCCCTTCCTCAAGTCTACCAAATTTTGATCTTTAAAAAAATACAAAAACAAAGGGGGCTAATGTGACAGTAAGATTTATACCTTCACAAGTAAATATTACAGTTTGGCTGGGTAGCTTGTGGAAGCTTGTCAGGTCACAGTGACTCACTTGCATAGATGAAGTTATTTTTAGAGATGTAATTTGTACTGTTTAGAAAAGAATAAAGAGATGGTAGAAGGCTAGATCGCTCATTATAGTTTACAGAGCTCATGAACCCAGCATCCATGCGAAAGATGACTAAGCAACGGGTCGATTGGTACTTTCTCTCAGAATTTTACAGACATGAGTCATCCACTTGAGATTGCAGACACAGCACCGAGGTACCTGTGACTCAGCTCCCATTAGGACGAGCACTCGAATTCAATTCTGATACACTTTGGTAGTTAAGGACTGAGGAAATTACATAGCAAAGCAAAATATGCCTTTCTAGCACGCAGCCATCGGATGTTTTTAACAAGGATTGATTTATCTTCAGCTCTGGCCTTTGAAAGACTGTGGTTTGTGCTGGGTGATCTGCCCGTTTTATCTGCTGCTCTCCATAGCAGTGCCACCTGACCCTAGGGTATCCACACCCTTTCTGCACTTAGCTGTCCAGCATTCAGGCCCACTTCCTTTAACCAAATGTATGTGTGTGTGTGTATACGAAAGATCTTCAGCCTAACATGGACATTCTAGTTTTCTTAAGCTGGGAGAAATAGCTTTCAAAGACTTGCTTCCCCCACACTGTGCCCAGGTCAGGGAGTAGAAGAAATAAAAAGGTATTTTCTTAGGGTATTTTTGTATGTTTTTTAAAAAGCCATATACACAAACCTGAGCTTCCCTGGTGGCTCAGATGGTAAAGTGTCTGCCTACAATGTGGGAGACCTGGGTTCAATCCCTGGGTCAGGAAGATCTCCTGGAGAAGGAAATGGCAACCCACTCCAGTATTCTTGCCTGGAAAATCCCATGGACGGAGGAACCTGGTAGGCTACAGTCCATGGGGTTGCAAAGAGTCAGACACGACTGAGCGACTTCACTTTTATACACAAACCTACACATCCACATATGTGGTCACAGATCAATAAGAACCATCTGTGTACGTAAGCAGACTTTCCGAAGTGAATGCGTTATTCTCTCTTCAGGGCTGCTGCTTTGTTCTCAGTCACAGGGCTCTGCTGGCCCCAAGGTGCAGCCTCACACTAGGATTGCCCCCTGGTCATCAGCACACCTGCCTTATGCAGCCCCTTTGGAGTTAAGCCCTCAGAACTTGACCCTCTGTTCAAACACACAGAAAATGGTCCTTTGCAGCTTGTAGACATATCAATAGACTATTCATAACCAACAAAGAATATTATGCTTATTACTTTTAGAAACATGAACATGGTTACAAAAGCACATACTCCAGAAAGAAATGCAGTGAAAAGTGAAAGTACTCTGCCTCATACCACTCATGGACAGTCACTGTGAACCACTTCTGTCACCTGGCAGTTACTTCTGAAACCACCGTATTCCTCAGCTGCTCTGCCTGTAGCACTATTACTAAGAGCGTCAGGCCATGCAGAGGCTACGAACTGGGTCCTGTTGTCAAGAGAGAAAAGCCTTGTGTCCATTCAAGTCAACTCAGCAGACATTTGGGGATCTCCTATGGACTGAGCCCTCTCTCAGGAGGGGTGGTCACAGAAATGGGTAGGAGTTTGCAGATGTGCAAATACATGAATACAACCACTGTGCAAAAATACTATAACACAGTTGTAAAATACAAGTGTATAAAACCCCTTCTGTGGGATTTTATAGAAGCATCCTAGAGCTGGGTCTTTAAGTGCTTAATAGAAACATACTGTGGAGAGAATCAGGTGAGGATGCCCCAGGGAGAGTAGCGTACTTATGGACTGATGTGGTACATTCAGAAGACTGGGAGTAATTAATAAACTTGAGTGTTTAGAATGTGTGAGTTAAGGGGGTGTTGGGAGATGAGGCAGGAAAGAAATGTGCCTGATGAGGAAGAGCCTTGCACATGAGGAATTCAAAGAATGTCCTATTCCTGATGGAGAGTCTAGGAAGAATTTTAAACAGAGCTGTGCTGTGATCTCACTCACTTATGCCACAGGTCTGATGGCAGAGTAGAATATGAGTTCTAGTGGGTTTTCCGGGGTAGGAAAACCCTTTGGGATAATAGTCCAGGCAAGACAATATAAGGCACGAAACAGTGGCATTAGGGAGCGAGAAGAAAGGACAGATTCTGGAACTACTTCAGAGATGGTAGAACTGCTTCTCCAGCAGACCTTCGTGAACACTCAGACTTTGGAAGCAAGGGGAAGTGGCAGATGGCTGTGTGATTCATGGTGGGGAAAGCTGAGTAGAGAGTGAAGGGTCCCAGAGTTGAGGGGAAAGACTGTGAGCTTGAACTTGTTGAGTTTGAGGTGTTTAGGTGGTAAGGAGGTGAAGTCAGTAAGTAATCAGCAATGTAAGGCTGAAGTTTGGGAACAGCCCTCCTAGTTGATAAAGATCTGTGATCCATGTAGCACGGGACAGGGGGAATGGCCAAAGGACGAGCCTGTAACAGGAGAGGAAAACAACTGTGGGGAAGTCAGCAGCAGAGTGGCAGTCAGGAGACTGAGGTGGAGACAAAGAAGCAGTGGTGAGGTAAAATGAGAACCAGGGGAGAGCGGCCCTAGGAAAGCAGGAGGTGCAGATGAGGTTGTAGTGAAAAACATTCACTTTGGTAATTAACATGGACAGTGTCTGAGTGGGAAAAGCAGTTGGAAGAAACGTCCATGTGTTAGAGTTGGCAGAAGCCAGGTGTGAATGGGTTACAAAATTAATTGACAATGAAGAAGGTGGACCAGTCCGCTTTATGGGTGTTTAGAGAATGAAAAGAAGAGCAGATGGCAAGTAGCTAGTAGGGGTGGTGGTCACGAGGGGTCCTTATGGGAAGAGGAGGTTCTTTAGCATGATGAGAAGGAACCAGTGGAGGAGAGATTGTAATTTAGAGGGAAAAGAGAGGGATCTTTGAAAGAGCAAAATCCTAGAGGTGATTTAAGAGTATAGACCTGGAACATGGGTCAAGGAAAGAGCTATGGACAAGAAGGAACTCCACCACCTCTGAGGCAATAGGAAAGGATACAGATATTGGAGTTAATTCATCCCTCTATCACCAGCACCCAGCAGTGCCTGGAGTATAGTCAGCACTCAAAAATATCTCTGAATCAGTGAATTTTTAAGTTGTAGTATTTTAGAAGTTATTATTTTGTGGCTCAGCATGAATAGATGATGAGGAGGTTGGGGGTGTGGCCACAGGGAAATGGGTGCTGGGTAGATTGCCTTGTTAGATGCTGATGTTACACTGGATGGTTACAGAAACCCGAGTGGAAAGGAGGACTTGAGGCCAGTGTAGACATTTCTCAAGAAGTTAGTATGTAACCAGGAGACTGAGTAGATAACACACAGTGAGAATCAACAGAAATGATCTAGCCAAATGATAGAAGCTTCAAATAGGGTTGCTTTTCTTAGAGGCAAGATTGAGTGTGTAGGCAAGTCTGGGAAAACAAGTGGCTTCTACTCAAGGGAGTGGCTAAGGGGGAAAGCTAGGTTTCACTTGGGACAAAGAGGTGGCAGGAACATTCTGGGAAGAAAGTGAGAAGGCTTATCTTAGAGTCAGAGCAGAGGTAACGGTGTGATACAGCGGGTATTTGTCCTGAGAGGATCCAGAGTGACAGAGGACATCAGGAAGAGATGGGAGGATGGATTTTTTTTTTTTTTTCCCAACAAAAGATGAGCGTCTCTGTAAGTGAGAGACTAATTAGCTAGGGAGGCAGTGGGTTGCAAGGCAGTCCGAGCAGCCGGGAAAGTCGTGGTGGAGAACTTGACGCTGTCTGCAAGTCTGCAGACCCTCAGAGGGCCACAGTTAGTTGGTGGTCAGATGGTCCAGGATGCCACCTCCACGAGCACACGTGTTCTAGGAGAGCTCCTCTGGAGGCCTGGACTGTCCCTGCTCCAAAAACACGTCAGGCACGCCTCATGGCCTCTCTGACCTGAGGCTTGAAGTACAGTCTGCAGCTGATTACTTGACCATGAAGAGGCATGAAGACATTGCGAGTAAACAGAAACTTTTATAGCTGTTTGACATTGCTACGGCATCTGGGCATGATTGTGTTTCTAGTCATTCAGTTTTATTTTGTCAGTCTATGACAGATTGGAATCTAAAACAAAACACAGTAGGATGTCCCTGGCGGCCTAATGGCTGGGAATCCACTTGCCAATGCAAGCCATTATGCACATGATCCATCTCTCATACCAAGTCATAACTGATTTTTAAATAGTTAAAACCCTATAGGTCTTTCTATGCTGTGCTAGACGGTGCCTCAACTCTCACCAGTCAAGAATCCCATGGTTAGGAATGCTCATGACCACTATCTTTGAGTTTCAGACAAGCAACTGTCTTCTCATTTGTACAAGTCTTAAAACTTTCGAGCTCTTTAAACCAAATACATGCACATATATACCTCCATGTACTTAGATATGCGTGTGTGTGTGTTGTTGTTGTTTAGGTTACTCAGTTATGCCCGACTCTTTGCAATCCCATAGACTGAAGCCCACCAGGTTCCTCTGTCCCTGGGATTTCCCAGGCAAGAATACAGGAATGGGTTGCCATTTCCTTCTCCAGGGGATCTTCCTGACCCAGGGATCAAACCTACGTCTCCTACATTACAGGTGGATTCTTTGCCACTGAGCCCCCAGGGAAACCCATATGTGTGTGTACACACATATAAAAGATGATGACATCTCTTGGTGAAGGATTCCTTTGGACCTGGGGTTCCCACACCTCTCCTATAGATCCAAATTGGTGCCTACTCAGGGCACCCCTTTGCAGACTCTAGTTTAATCTAAGGGTAAGTGATGACTTAGCAAGTTGAACATCAAAAGACTCAAACCTGTTTTTCCATGCAGCCAATTAATAATATACCTAAATTATATTAACCTTTTGGCTTATGGAAACAAAGAGAATTCCATCACCAAGAGCATTGATAAGGTTAAGAGAAAGGGTGGGGCTGGATAGAATAGATACTGTGAGAGCAGCAGGCAGGCTGAACGAGAAGGGGTTAGCTGTTGAGTCCAGATCAGGTTCTATTAAGGTGTGCCCTGGTTTAAAGTACTTTATTTTAAAGCCCTTTGGATCTTCCCTCTCTTTTTTATTCTTAATCTGATTCTTTACATCTGTCTTTCAATGCTCTTGTGTATATGAACTTCAACTTCTATATTCAGACCTTAGTCTTAACTGAAGCCTGATGGGCTGTACCACACACACCCTCTTAAGAAGGGCAAGCTGTGTAGGCCTTTCCTGAGCTGCTCCACCAACATTTAAGAGTTATGTTTTTATCCAGGAGACAGTGGTTAGTCCCTATCGGCTGAAACAAGGTGGGAGAATTAAGGTAATCAAGCTGGCTCCAGTGTGTAGGACAGACAGAGAAGCAGTTCCTGGAGGCAGAGAAAGCTTATTGAATTACTTCAGGTGTGAATTGATTAGTATTTGGAGCTGACCTAAAACGGTTGGCATAGGAGGCCAACCGTTGGCAGTTGTTCTTAGGTTTAAACAAAAGTATATTCAGTTGCATAAAGTGCATTTTAAAAAATACCCATTCACACTTCTGTTTATCATGATGGAAGTAGATGGGCTTCCCACCTTACCAAGTAGGACAGGGCCTTGTGGACTATCCTCTCCAGGATGTGCTACCAACAGTGAGCCTTTCGGAGATGCAGACAGCAGGATGAAGAGTCAATGTGACTCAAAGGTCCTGAGCTTGGCTGAATATTAGACCCAGCCTGTGTGGATGAGCAAACTTACGGCTTTTATTTCATACATGTGGTATGATTCTTCCCCTGTTGATAGTAGGACATCCTGATGATGTCAGAACCATGGGTTTAAAATCTGAAGACTTGAATCCAAGGTCCAGCTCTGTCACATAACCGTAATTTTAAACGAGCTTCTTTCTGCTCCTGAGTTTCAGTGTTCTTACCTGTGAATGGGATAATATGCCACCTTGAACATCACAGATGAGATATGAAAACTTTTAAGCCAAAAAAATGTATGTTATGACATTCGCCAGGCCTCTGGTCTGGAATTATCAGATTGCACAGGTGAGCAGTCAGAAGGATACGGAGATTTTGAAGACATCAGAGGGTAGTGAGATGGAGCTTTCTGGGACTTTCAAAAGGAGGAAAGCTCAGGGCCAACCCTTCAAGGTTAACTATCCCTCACCTGAGCTTTGTGGGGAGCTGTTACACAGATGGAGAAAGGAAACGGTAACTGTTTTAAAAGGAAGGGAAGTACAGATTGATCCAGTGTCATGGAAACTATGAGAGAAGAACAGAAGTGAGCCCCAGGGTCTAAGGCCATTAAAACCCCATAGATATGACCGTAAAATATTTTCCCAATCCAAAAGAAAGAAAACAAGGAAATTGAAACATCAAAAATAAAAATCCTTAAAAGCCTGAGCTCATTGAACCCAGAGGAATAACTCGTGAGGTCTGGAAGGCAGGCACATTCTGTTCTTCCTCTTGGTCTATGAGGACCATGAGAGTCAGTCGCACTTTCTGATTCACGGCCAGAAAACGTGCCTGCCCATAGCAACCTCTGGCTGAGATGGCAGATAAGCCAAAGTGTCCCTGAGTAGAAACTCCTTCCAGAATGTCAGAAACAAGCAGTAAGTTTAATTTGTAGCACTTGTGATAGAACACGGACTCCAGTCCCAGACGGGCCAGGGCTCACCCTGGCACCATCTCTTCTTCCTGGCTGCACGAAGGTTCTTGGGCTTGCCACAAGGCATGGGTTTCCTCCCTAGTGAAAAGGGACAAGAGAACCATGTGGCAGGAAGCACCCAGCACATTGTAGGTATTCAGCAAATGCTTGTTTCCTTCCCTTTTCTTAGCATTAAAAAAAAGTACTTATTAGAACAGAACACAAAAATAACCACCATGCCTAACTTTTCTCTAGTAAGAGATTTTTCATATTTGGGTTAAGGGAGAACCCAAAGTCATACTGTGGACTTCCCTGGTGGCTCAGTGGTGAAGAATCCACCTGCCAATGCAGGAGACGCGGGTTCAATCCCTGGATCGGGAAGATCCCCTGGAGAAGGAAATGGCAACCCACTCTAGTATTCTTGCCTGGGAGATCCCATGGACAGAGGAGCCTGGCGGACTACAGTCCATGGGGTCGCAAAAGAGTCAGACAGGATTCAGTGACTAAACAACAGCAGCAGCAGAGTCATACTGTAAAAGCGGCTTTGGTAGCTGTGGTTTACGTTGTTCCTGTAGGGAGATTTGCTGAGTCACAAGAGGCTTGCTGGATCGGGGGTCAGGACCCTGGGGTTCTCTGTCAGCTGCCCAGGCAGCTCACCACTCTACACCACAGGCTTTTCAGTTAAATGGATAGATGACTTCCAAGGCCTCTTTCTGAACTGTGGTTTAATGAGTTTGTCCTCTGTTGTGACAAGACGTGGAGATCTTTAAGCACCTCACCTGCCCGTAGCTCAGCTCTTCCCTGAAAGTACATCTGTCAAAAACACAGCTGAAAGAAAGGGAGTAGACTAAAGAGGTATTGCAAAGTTTATGTATTTCACTCACAGGGACCTCAGGCCTGACTCTTACACCTGCTGTTAAGCTTGGTGCACTAGTTCCCTGATCCCTAGCAGCTTAACTGCTCAGAGAAGGTCTGTGGTCTCTAGGTACAGCCTAACCTATAGCCTGAGCTGGGTGGTGGGGGTGGAGGGAACTAAGAAACTATAGACAGCAGAATGCTAGACACTTAGGCACACACACCTCATTTGGCCTGGGTTGTCATGACTGTATGGCCCACTCTGAGAGCTAATATTCATAACTGTGATTTAAGTCATTTAAAGGGGGATAGGGAAGAAGTAAATATGAAGGCTGCTTTGGAAAGATTTCAATAAAAAGCAATAGAAAGGGGAAAAAAAGTTTTGGAGCTTGCAAGAAAGAGTTCTCAGTTATTGGGCACAAGCCTGCTCCTCTTAGGAAAACCTTTGCTTGAAAAAGATTTTATTCCTTTACGTTTGAATGTACAAG
This sequence comes from Dama dama, assembly GCF_033118175.1. Lineage (NCBI taxonomy): Eukaryota > Metazoa > Chordata > Mammalia > Artiodactyla > Cervidae > Dama > Dama dama. The sequence continues at coordinate 34,173,805 of NC_083691.1, forward strand.
TCAAGCAGCTAACTTAAGTCAAAGGCTTGCCTCAACATGCTCACCTTGTGTTTATACATGTGTTCTCTATAATTCAAGTTAGGAGAATATGACAGTTTAAAAACATCATTTTAGACAGCTGTCATACTTTCATCTGAAATGAAATTTCTAAATGGAGTTGCTATCAAGGAAGAACGTGAATTAGTTTCGATTTTTCCCACTGTATCCCCCTCCCATTCTCACAGAAGAAATAATAACTAAGGAGATGGCCAAAGAAACAACTAAACAAAAACTTGGATAGTTCATGGACCACATAGCAATCTTTAAATATACAAAGATTGATTACGTTTCTGATCTTTTTTTAATCCAAGCATAATGGAAAACTGTCTGAGTTTTCAACAGGCTTCCTCTCTGTTCAAATGTTTTATTGTCTTTGGTCAGCTCTTGCTGCAAAACCCCATTTGACCTTATATTATCCAGAGCTGTGTTTTTTGTTTTTTCAATTTGAAAGAAGAAGATTGTAGAATTAAAAATGGGGAGTTCTCAAGGACTCTGAATTTGCCCCACATAAAATGATGGGCAGAACTAAGTTGGAAGCTTAATTGAAAGAACCTGGCTACTTTAATCTATGGGTTGTATTTTCTCAGCTGGAAGTCAGGTTGGAGAAAGAAATTAGGTAGACTCGGGTTTGTTTTAATTTCTTCTAAGAGAAAAGTGAGTAATAATAGTTATCATTATGAATATCTGCTAGATGCCAAGTATTCTTTTACATGTATTCATTATGTCTTATAAATCACCCAACAGCCTCCCATTTTAAAGATGAGAAAACCTAGACTCAGAAAATTTAGCAAATTGCACAAGGTCACCCAGGTCATAACCGGTCGAGTAGGAATCAAGCCTGGATCTGCCAAATTCCTAAGATCATATTCTCTCCACTATACCTACTTGTTCTTACATTCCCTTAGGCTCCAACCTTTATTTATTGAGCACTTTCTATGCACCAGATGCTGTACCACATGCTTTATTTTCAACCTGGAGGTTAGAGTTTTTCCAGTTTTACAATGAGGAAGAAGCTCAGAGAGGTCAGTGAATCTACCAATGCTATATGATCACTAAGTGGAACTTGGTCACCATGTGTTCTTCACCTGACCCTTCCGCCTCACCGAGATAAGCTCTTTCCTGTTCATCTCACCAGACGGAACTGAACCTAAAACAACCAAAGAATGGAGTGACTTATCTCTGAACATTTCCACAACCACCTAATCTAGCGGGTCAGACATTTTCCTGTAATTTTGATACCCCAGCCTAGTATAAATCTGGAGTGGAGAATGCTTGGAAAGTGTAATACACAAAAAATAAGTTCTTGCAGCTTTCTGCATAGGGGAATGACAGGGTGGCCAGGATTCTAACACTGTCTTGTAAGGAAACATACAGTCACCCTTGAGGGTTCTGGTTTCCTAGCGCTGCCACATATTTGACCTAAACTATTTCCCATCCCAGTCTTACACCCAGTCCCAAATCTCAGGCTCTGCTGTAGAATTGTCCTCATAGGAAGTTAGAGTTGTTTGAGAGAAAACAGAAGATTTCTATAAGCTGATGACAGCCCATTGCCAAGCTTCCCACTCAGAGCCTCCCTCTGACCATAAGGGACACACTAGTAAGTCTTAAGAGATATTTTGTAAAGTGGAATCGGTTCCCGAACTGAGAAGTGAATGACTGCACTCCTCTAATAATAAATAATAAATTATTTGTGATCTGTGCATGTGTACCTTCTAAAACGTTCTTCTTTCTAGAAGATTTCTACCATTTGAGGGTATTTAAATTACAAGAAAATTTCTGACCAGAGTGGGTGGTGTGGGATATCTTCTCCAGAAATGTTCAAGGATCTCGCTGCTCATGGAAGAAAGTCCACACTGCTTTGCTTTGTGCTCATGATTCTCCATAGTTTGGCGTATTTGTCCAAAGTCCCCCTGCACCAGCGTTGTATCCTCTGGCCAGTGCTCCCTCTGCCCTGATCACCCGCATCCCTTCACCCTCCTCTGCTCTGACTGCTTGATGCTGTTCCTTCTGCCTGGAATCCCCTCACCTTTCTCCCTCCCTTCCCTGTCATAAGCCTCCCACTGCAACTGCCTGTCCAAATCCTAGTGGTCTTTCAAGGTCCTGCTTATCCAACAAACCTTCTAGAAGCCCTTGGATTATCTTTCCACCCCACACCCAGGCAGTTACTACCTCTATTATAACCCACCATCGTTTTCCTGCCTGAGAACAGTGATGGTCGGGGGCGGGGGTGGGGGGTGGGGGAGGACCAGGCTACACTCAACTTGGCCCCCTAGAGCTAGCTCATAGTAGATTCTCCAGGAATGCTTCTCAAATTGGAAACTTGTTGCCATTTTCTCTAGCATATAAAGCTCATAACCAGACCCTTTCAAAAATAAAAATAACTAGTTTCAGATTTTTTTTCTCCTTAAAGCCTAGTTAGTCATCCTTCACTTTGGAGTAGTTGCATTATTTGCAAATTTGTGCCTGGCAGGATGTTCTAATTTTTCAAGACTGGAATTTAAACTGACCAGTGTCAGTCCTCCTCCGTTTCAGAATTTGTCTTATTCCTTCTAATCATCTGTCTTTGGTAAATCATCCATGATTTTTTGAAATTAGAAGCTTATGACTCTTTAAAGACTTTGCCCAGCTTTTAAATGCCAAGGATTTTGCATTTGAATATATTTTAACTTATTTAAGGATTTTTCTAATCAAATTCTTCCTTAATTTAGCCAGATTTCTGTTTTAATCCTCCCAGGCCAGGAGTTTATTTACTGTGACTACATTCTTTTAAAGATAAAAGTTTAAACAGTATTAAATTATGTTGGACTATAAAGAAAGCTGAGCACCGAAGAATTGATGCTTTTGAACTGTGGTGTTGGAGAAGACTCGAGAGTCCCTTGGACTGCAAGGAGATCCAACCAGTCCATCTTAAAGGAGATCAGTCCTCGGAGTTCATTGGAAGGACTGATATTGAAGCTGAAACTCCAATACTTTGGCCACATGATGCGAAAAGCTGACTCATTTGAAAAGACCCTGATCCTGGGAAAGATTGAGGGCAGGAGGAGAAGGGGACGACAGAGGATGAGATGGTTGGATGGCATCACCAACTCAATGGACATGAGTTTGGGTAGGCTCCAGGAGTTGGATGTTGAACAGGGAGGCCTGGCGTGCTGTAGCTCATGGGGTTACAAAGAGTCAGACAGGACTGAGCGACTGAACTGAAATGCTATTTATGATTTTTCTCTGCATCTCTTAAAAACATGCTTCCTTTTTCACATCTCGTGCCGTTGACCTCTCCTCACTTTTATGGTCTCTGCCAGGCAGAGTTCCTAGACATACATCAACTACCTGCTGTGTGTCTAGCCCAGTGTTCACATGTGGAGAATATAGAATTACAATGGGAACACTTCATTGTTAGCAGTTCAGCCAAGACTATATCATGGGGACACGTCACTTAGTGACAGAGTGGGCAAGAGAGGCTTCCTGGAAGAAGGCCACAGAAGCAAGAGCAGCTTATATGGACTGAAGCAGAAGCCAAGCCTGAGGAAATGCCAGGATCCAAATGGGGTGCATCCTCGGGGGACACGGAAACCAGAGGACATCACAGGAAGCGCACAGTGTCGCGCCTACCATTCATTTCCAGGAAGCGTGGGTCCTCAGGTCTAGCCTGGGACCTGCAACATGGGATGTGCTCACTCCATGTGTGCTAGATGAGGGAATGGATGAACCAGGAAAAGCAGGCAGAGAAACACTGGGGTAAGGAGGGTCTCCCATGCGGGGAATCCCTTGGTCCTGGCCTTGGCCATTGGCATTCTCCTTTTCTCCTGGGGAGGACAGCCCTGATGTGTACTTGCTTGGGAGTACAAGTTGAAAGCATGCAGAGTTGTAGGACAGAGGCATTTCCGACAAACTGAGTCGTGACGAGAGGAAAACCTGGGGAAGGAAGGTTCCTCCAGGGAGGGAGAGCAGCTTGGCCGTGAGCTTCCAAGGGCAGCATCGGCTTCCTTCATCTTTGCGTCCCCTGTTGCTCTCCACGTGTGCAACAGTAAGGGCAGTGGGGAGAAAGTGGGATTGGTGAAATAGGACAGGTTATAGCTTCTCTGAATTGAATGTATGCAATATGAAAAGAGTCAAATAAAAATGGAAAATTAATGACTTCTCTGATGATCCAGAGGTTAAGACTCCATGCTCTCAATGCAGGGGTACCCAGTTCGATCCCTGGGTAGGGAACTAGATCCCGCATGGCCCAACTAAGAGTTCACATGCTGCAGCTAAGACCTGGCAATTTTTTTTTTTTTTAAAGAAAATTGTTACGTCTGCACAACATCAAAGCTTTATTGACTTCTTCCCTCTTTACGGAATATCCCCCAGACTCTGGTTCTGAATCAGCCCTTAACCTTCTGGATCCAACTCAAAATCCATCTCTTCTGCAAAGCTTCCACCTCAAGCAGTGTCCCCTCCCTCAGCATGGACACCATGTCCGCACCTCCACTGTCACCCCACGTGAGCTGTGGGAACTTCTCCTCTTCCCCGGTGCCTGCTCAGGGCCCAGACACCTTCATTCTTCCCAGCACTCCGCCTTCCACTCAGCAAATCTGGGAGCAAAGGAGCAGCTCAGTGGACCAGCTGACTGTGCCAGCCTGACAGTGTTCTTAAGAATGTCCCTCTTCTCCAGTGCCTCTGTAAGCTGTATTCCAGGTTTTCCACACCATTTTCTTCTATGTTATTTTATTTTTCTTTACAACTTTGGTGTCTTATTTTTCCCCGAAGACCATTCAACTTTCTAAACCCTCTTAGTTTTATAAATGCTCCCATTTAAAAAAATAATATTTCTTTGAATATATATACAAGGATCATAGTAATAAAACACCACCGACTTCAGAAATAGAACACAGTGCCATTATCTTAGAAGCCCTAAGCGTGTGCCCCTCAGAAGTAACCACTCCCCTGAATTTTATGTTTATGTGATACTTCTATCACGTAACATATACCCATAAACAATATGTCATTATTTTTTCTTGTTTTTGAAATTTATACAAATGGAATCATATTGATTATTTTGTGCTGCTCTGAATATCAATGTCTGTCTGCTTTTTTGAAAAACTTTTAAAAATCATAAATATTTAAAGCTTCAGTTCAGTTCAGTTCAGTTCAGTCACTCAGTCGTGTCCAACTCTTTGCGACCCCGTGAATCGCAGCACGCCAGGCCTCCCTGTCCATCACGCACTCCCGGAGTTTACTCAAACTCATGCCCATCGAGTCGGTGATGCCATCCAGCCATTTCATCCTCTGTCATCCCCTTCTCCTCCTGCCCCCAATCCCTCCCAGCATCAGGGTCTTTTCCAATGAGTCAACTCTTCACATGAGGTGGCCAAAGTATTGGAGTTTCAGCTTCAACATCAGTCCTTCCAGTGAACACCCAGGACTGATCTCCTTTAGGATGGACTGGTTGGATCTCCTTGCAGTCCAAGGGACTCTCAAGAGTCTTCTCCAACACCACAGTTCAAAAGCATCAATTCTTCGGGGCTCAGCTTTCCTCACAGTCCATCTCTCACATCCATACATGACCACTGGAAAAACCATAGCCTTGACTAGATGGACCTTTGTTGGCAAAGTAGTGTCTCTGCTTTTTAATATGCTAACTAGGTTGGTCATAACTTTCCTTCCAAGGAGCAAGCGTCTTTTAATTTCATGGCTGCAATCACCATCTGCAGTGATTTTGGAGCCCAAAAAAATAAAGTTTGACTTGAGTATATAAAAAGTACCAAAACAAATACCATGTACCCACCTTGCTGCTGCTGCTAAGTCACTTCAGTCGTGTCCGACTCTGTGCGACTCCATAGACAGCAGCCCACCAGGCTCCCCTGTCCCTGGGATTCTCCAGGCAAGAACACTGGAGTGGGTTGCCATTTCCTTCTCCAATAAGCCAAATCTTAATATTTTGCTCTAATTGCTTCTGCTTTTGTTTTCACTTTGTTTTTAAAGAAAGAGCACATTACTAATTTGGTTACGTCCCCCTGAGTACCCCTCCATGATGCATTCCTATCCCTCTCTCCTTTCCCATTACCCCCAGAGGGAACTTCTTTCCTTAATCTGGTGTTTATCATTCCCGTGCACGTATTTATACTTCTACTACCTAGGCATTCATAAGCAGTGTGTAATAATGTATGCATGTTTTTGGACTTTGTAAGTATATACTGAACACTGCTCATCTATAACTTGCTTTTTCCACTGAACATTATGTTCTTGAGGTTCATCTGTGTTGGTACATGTAGGCCTAGCTCATTTGTTTGAACTGCTGTAAGGTATTCCATTGAGGAATGTACCACAGTCTCCTGTTGATGGACACTTTAAGATGTTTCCAATTTTTGTTATCACAAACAGTGCTACAGCAAACCTTCTCCTACCTTCTTATGCACTTGTGGCAGTATTTTAGGAGTGGTAATGCTGAGTTATGAAGTCTATACATCTTCACTTTTACAGTACAGGAGGTTATAGAAATTTATATTCTCATTGTCAGTGATGAGAAATTCCAGTGTTCCCCATCTTTGACAATACTTGGGGATTGTTGGTGTTTTTAATTTTTGCCAGTCTAATACATATGAAATGGAATCTCCTTGAGGTTTATAATTTTGCATTTCCCTTAAATGTTCCTTTAGTTCAACAAGCATTTATTGAGTGTCTCTCCTGTGTTATGTCAAGCCCTGTGCCAAGTGCTAAGAATATAAAATAACTAATTCATGACCCCTACCCCTGGAAGCACTCAGCTTCTGTAGTAATTCCCAGCTGGGGAGGCATATCAGAGACACTTCAGGTGCACTTTCAGGAACCAGAGGTCTGAGATGGGACCCAAGGGTTAATTCCTTGGTGATGCAGACGCTGACTTCTAGTTGAGCCCCTCTGAGCTCATGGCAGGAGAAGCTTAGCTGATATGGTTCAGCCTGGGTTCATTTATGGGGCCAGGTGGGAGAACCTGGCTCTTCCTGGGCCTACACTATGGCATCCCTTTCACAGTGAGATTCTTCTGGAGTTTTGTGTGAATGACTCATTGGGGGTCAGAATTATTAATTTGTCTCTAGAAAGTACCTCAAAAGCAAATGCTAAGCAAAATGTAAGCAGGAACCAGATTTCCTATAACTTCACCTACCTGGAAGGAAACAAACAACCGCAGGTGGAAGAGGAGGAGGAGATAGTATCTGAACTCCAAACAGTGACTGAACCAGAGCTCACACGGCATCACTTCACGTCATACAGCCCCTGCTCCACACCAGGTCCCAGCCTATGGATAGAGAATCAAGCACGCTGACTCTTCAGGAGCTGAGACACAGGCTGGATGAAGTAGACAAAAGGCAAAGAGAAGAGGCAAGAGAGAGAGACCATACTGAGACCAGGCTGGCCGTGGTGAGAAGTGGCAAAGGAGCTGGCTGGGGAAAGGCACAGAAATAAATAAAGTTTGTGGTCAGGGGGCGAACAGCACATACATGCCAGTAGCACTGGGGAAACTTTAGCACCACCTCAAAGGCATGTCAGCTCTTTAACTGAATGGTTTTGGGGGTCTGGCTTGTGGTAGAAGGCATTTGTGAAAGAGCAAGTAAAGTCTTCTCTTTTTTAACCTTTTATTTTATGTGGGAATACAGTTGATGAACAATGTTGTGTTAGCCTCAGGTGGACAGCAAAGTGATTCAGTTATATCAGTACATATACATACATCTATTCTTTCTCAAATTCTTTTCCTGTGTTGGTTGTTACATAATATTCAGCAGAGTTCCCTGTCTATACAGTGGGTTTTTGCTGGTAACCCATTTTATTTATTTATTTATTTGGTTACCCATTTTAAATATAGCAGTGTGTACAGGTCAATCCCCAATTCCCTAACTATCCCTTCCCCCCCTTGTAACCATCAATTCGTTCTCTAAGTTTGTGAATCTGTTTCTGTTTTGTAAATAAACTCATTTGTATCATTTCTTTTTAGAGGTGAAGTCTTATTAACACTTGAGACTCTTATGTATAATGATCTTTTCCTGTGTTGTTTGTCATCAAGGCTAAATTCTTTTCAGTATGTTATTTTTACTGAGATGTAAAGGTCTGTACAAAGTTTAGAAAGAGATCCATCAAAATAGTTAAACACTGTGAAAATTTATGCTATAGTTAGAAATTTCACATATATAGAAGTATATAAAACTAGACTGAAAGTAAAATACAAAGTAAGGAAAAGGATGAGTCGGAGGAAAGAATGAATGTTTATTTACTACCTGTTCTGTTTTTGTTCAGTTCTTTCAACAATGCTATAAGAATTATTACCCTCATTTTTCAGGTGAGAAAAGTCAAGATTCAAAGAGATGAAATATTTTGCCTATGGTCTCACCACTAATAAATGAATAGGGCTCAGAATTGAAGCCCATTTTTATCAGACTCCAAAGGCTATGTATACCTTTTCCATCATATCATGCGGTCACCTCGCATGCTAGGATTTTTAGCATTTACAGCAAAATCCAAGAAACTTCAGGCTTTAGTTTGTTAGTATTACTACAACCCCAAAGGTCATCTGTTTACATGATCAAATCACAAAAAAAAGTGAAAAATTAAAACCAGTGTATTAAAATGTGGTTAATATTTGGTCTTCTTGGTCACTTAAATGTAAGGCAATGATGATAAAAAGAGACTCCATTTGATTTTTAATGCCTTGAGTAGGGACACTTCTGAATTGGAAAACTTGTCTTTTCTGTTTCTTATAGGTGAGTATTTTGGATATGTGGTATTTAGCTTTCTAGTGGTTGGAATCCATGTGTCTCAGAGGTTTAGTGTGTAGTTAGTAAGATCAGGGGTGGTCAGTCAATAAGTGGCAACTTCCCTAATTGGTTGTGTGCCCACTGTGGGGGCAGCCTGAGAATGAGACGTGTATAAACTGCTCATAAGAAGAATTGACCTCAGATGGAATCATCATCGGAAGCGGAGTTTACAGCCAGTCAGCATGGGGTTAAAACTAGCTCCTATTGAGGCTTCGAGGAACTGGAGGGGCCTAAGAGGACTGGAAATCAGAACATAACCATAGCCACCACATAGTGAATCCACGAAGCATCTTTCATACTAGCCCAAGCACACAAGAATATAGAGCTGGGAAGGTTTGGAGGAATGAAATAATGGCTGACTTGTGAATAATGATGAAAATATTTGATGATGCGACTTCCAGGGAAGCAATTATGGTTAACCCCTCATTTGTCTGGCATTTTCAAGGGTTGAACTGTCCCACATAACTGAATTTTCCAGACAGCTAAAACTTTCCTATTTATGCGCCTTGAATGTTTTTAACCATGCTTGATGGAAATATTTCTGAAATAGATTATACAATTATCCTGCCTTCTTGAACAGAAGCTGCAAGGAATAACATTTCCTTTAGTTTTCTTGCACTGCAGGTCCAAGAAGACCTGATTAAAAGAGGTTGAAATAGTTAGGTCTTGTAATCGTCTGACATAACAAGGAATCCAGAGGTGGGTGGTACCAGAAAGAGATAAATTCAACAGCTCAGTGATGTCAGGCTGACTTTCCGCTCATGGTCACGAGATGAGTGCCAGCTCCAAGCCTCAAGATCTCACGTGATAAGATCTAGGCAAAAATGAAATGGGGGCTTCTCCAGATGTGTCTTAAATTAGGAAAATATTTCTCAGAGACCCCTGGCCGACTTCCGCTCGGGTCCCATTGGCAGAACTGAGTCACATTTCTTTGCCTTGGTTTTACAGAAGGTTGAGGGAGTGAATGCTCTCTGACTATGGGAGGAGGTGTCTAAACATACAAAAAAAGATGGAGAATGGCTGTTGGTTAGGCAACCAAGAGTGTTGGCCCCTTTACCAAGATTGGGAGTGAACATCACTATGTATGGTAATAGCTTGAGGGCCCGATCAAGCTCTTTGTTCCTACACACTGAATTGCGCGCCCCCCTCCCCCCCCCACCCCCACTGGGATGCTTTGTGATTTCCTAAGTCTGCTGTTATTTATTATTCTCTCGGTGCTTTGTGCCAGACTGCTAGTTATCACTATTTGCTGTTAATGTCCCTTATTCTAATCTTGCCATAATTAGATTTTTTTTCTTTTCCCTGGAAAAACCATATGATCAAACTTGTTAAAACAAAGCCTGAAATGTTGAGTATCTGGCAGCTGTCCTGTAGATCAGATACACAATGTGGAGTTTTTCTTTTGGCCATTCAGTGTCATTTTTCTATTGTTGAGGTCTGAGGCTGAGAAGTGAAGTTTCTCGAGAGTCTTGTGAACTTAGATAAAACTAATGAAGTCTTCTTCTGGTGCAAGGACGAGCACTTAGGAGCAGTTAAGCATATTTACTAGAGAAGATAAAACCATCAGAACTTCAGCATGGTTTGGAGAGAGGCGGCAAAGTTTCTCGGCGCCTCTCAAAGCTGCATGGCGGGCAGTTCTCTGGGACTGTGACCAGTGGAACCTGTCACTGCTGTGACTGTCCAGCATGAGGCAAGCTGGTGCAGAACTTAATTATTTCTGCTTTCTGCCAGGGCGTCAGAGCCCTGTGAGCAACTCCTGTGAAGTGTCCGGGTTAAGCAGAATTAGCAGTGTTTGTGACTCGTTTCAACAAGTTCTTGAAGAAAATAATGCTTAGGAAATGGCTATTGAAAATCATACTGAACAAGGAGGGGACCATTTCTTCTGTGGCTCGAGAGCTGGGCAAAATTCAGTCTCTGAATCCAGAAAGAAGGAAATAGGAAGCACTTGTGAAAACAATGCTGACAATGAGTAACTGAATCCAATGGAATGATTCTACTCTGGGAATCAAACCTGAGCTAGTAGAGTTGGATTCTAAGGAAGCAGATGTTCAGATGCTCAGATTTAACATGGCTGAGACGACGAGCCCAAACTGCCTGGAAGCTAGAAGTTTCTTAAAGTGATTTAGCTGTTTGAAGGCTCAGCAGTCATCATTTTAATGTGCCAGAAAAATCACGACGTAGCCTGTAGGCAAAATGTAAAATGTCAGAAGCATTTGGGGATAAGGAAAACAAATTTTGTTTTGTTTTTTTTTAATTCTAACTAACGTACCATTCAAATCATTATTATAAGAAAAATGCAAAGTATTTCTCATAAGTATTTTAGTTATTAACTCCTTCTTAGAACATTTTTAAAGAAGTCATCCTTCTACTGACTATTGACTGATCCAGGCAGGATACGCCCTTGTTAAACTGAACAAGATATTTATATTTTTTTAATTTTATTTTCTCATATGTGAATTAATGTGTGGATTACCAGTTTTTATCTTTGAAGGACTCTGACCAGTCCTACCCCTTCTAATGATGTAGCCACTGTGTTCAAATTTTAGTATTTACTCCAGCTACACTTTTTAAGAAAAATCTCCATGGCAAAATAATCATGTAATCAAATACTTTTGGGGAGATCTTGGTACATATCAACTAACAGGTTTTTTAAAATCATATAACTCACTTATTTAGGTAAATAAAATTTTGTTTGTATTTTGAATTGGTCCTGGTCTTAATTGGGCATTTTGGGGGTTAGAGTAGATGTTTCAGGACTAGGTGGGAAAATCATTTTTTAGCCTATCAAAATACCAGCGACTCATTTTCTATAAAACAAAATAACAGGAACAAAAAATAGAATGCATTTCAAAGCCCCAGAAAGCTGGTAGCTTAAGAGTCATGAAGCTTCTGATATTATCTATATTGCTTGGATACTGAATGATGACTGTACTTACTTTGAATTGGTAAATTATTGCCATTGAATTTTATTATTGAAAATTACTGCTGTTTTGAAGGGAAACTTGGATGTTAAATATTTTGCACCAGTGCTATAGCTATTGCTTTGAAGATTAATCTGAATCTCATTTTATGTATGAAACATATAAAATATAAACATAGTTGAAATCAAATTAAAATATATGTGAATAGGCATTTTTTTCTAAAATTAATCAGAGGAAATGAAATGAGTAATCAGAAGACAGATAAACAGCTTTGGAAAACGACATTTATTCCAAATGACTGAAGATATTTCATATCAAACTCTGTAAGATGAAGGGATTCAAATGGGTTTTCTAAATCCAAGTGCTTATCACGTAAATTAGTCTGTTTTTCATGTTTTGTATTATTGCTATATGTTACCAAATTTTTGCTTTGGCATAAACAAACATGTATTGAAACTGCATTGAGGCACTTGGAAAATGTGACTAAAGAGTGGACATTCAAAATCTTGCCACTTTTCTTTGGTGTGGGGTGATTCATCTGTAGAAACCCCCTGCAGCACTGAGTCAGAGTCAGATATACTCAGAGGTCTAAGAGGCCTTACCAACTGGACAGTTTTTTGTTTTTTAAGTTTGCTGCAAGCCTAACTTCCTTCAAAAAATCATTTTGGGTACTTAGTGGGCCTATTCCAAGTCAAAGGTCACCCTGACTGACTTTGTGATACATGTATAGCTATCTAGTAGTCTTTTTCTTTCCTGTATTTGCCTCATGGAGCCAAAAGGATGAACCCTGTACGTCCTTCACAGTGGAGACTTTAGCTTACTAAGTTGTAATTTTGACATAGTGAGCAATAAACCCAAGAGCAAAAGGCAACCTGAGCCAGTGGAAGGAGCTTAGGATTTAAATTACAGGACTAGATTTGAGTCCTGCCTCTGTGTAGCTATGGTATGAACAAGTTAATAAACTTTTTGGAGTCTCAAGTATGTCATTTATTAAATGCAGCTGGTGAAAATAATGTCTGCTTCAAGGAATTATAGGTATCAAATTAGATAAAGTATACAAAAGTACTCTGTAAAGCTAGAAAAGTCTATACACATTTTTCTTGTTATTATTTATTTAAACTAATGTGCCTATTCTGTGTCCTCGGAGTAACATTTACAGAAATACATATTATATGCCTTGAGGAATTTGACAGCGAAACAGTCTGTGTTTTTAGTGATAGTTTGCCTGAACTGAAAATAGGAAGTCATTTTATTTTTAAAAATGAAGTTAAAGGATCCCCAAATGAACATAAAGCACATAATATTTGTAAATAGCAAATATTAAAATCAGTATATACTATAACAGTAGACATATGTAGTCCCTGTGGCATTCCATTAAGCAGCTCGTACTGATTGAGGAGGTATATATGGTAACATATACGGAAAAACGTAAAACTGCTCAGTATCAAAATTCACTGCTAGATTGAAAATAAAGTGATATACTTTGTTTTTTCTGGTGGCCCAGTTGCCATCTCCTGTAAAAAAGAAAGATCATCACTTGCCCTCTTGATCCCCTTTCCAAATCCATTCTTTAAGAACAGTCTTCTTCAAATTCTGGATGAGAAAGACACTGCCCAGCCTTTGATAAGTTTATGATATAATAGATACTTAAAAGAGATATACAGCTAAGATAAGAAGATATACAACTTCCTGTGAATACTGGACTGGGTAATAAGTGCCACAGCAGTGCAGGCGGCTGGGGTTGCCCCGCTTCTGAGACCATTTCCTAGTACTCTTTTCAGCGCCTACTCACACATCATGCCTCATATTGGTTAAATTTTTATTTATGGGTGATTTGCCTCTCTACCTGAATCATAAACTCCTTGGAGGCAGGGAAGATACCTTGACTTGGATTGGCCAAAAAGTTTGGAAAATATTTCTTGGGTTCTCTCTCCATACCTGTTACCTAAACGTCAACCAGTGTTGATGATTTAAGTAGAATCTTGTACCCACCATTTGAATTTAGCCAAAAATGTGTATTAAGATGCATTTAAGCCCTAACTTTCTTTTCCTTTCTTCTGTCTTTACAGTTGACCTGCCCCTGTTTTTCCCTCGAGATCAGCCAACTCTCACATTCCAATCTGTCTATCACTTTACCAACAGTGGACAGCTTTATTCCCAGGCCCAGAAGAACTACCCATACAGCCCCCGATGGGATGGAAATGAAATGGCCAAAAGAGCAAAGTAAGTGAATCATTGTTTTTGTTGTTGTTTTATTTGGCTGTGTTGGGTCTTAGTTGCAGCACGAGGGATCTTCGTTGCATCTTGCAGGATCTTCCCTTGCGGTGTATGGATTCTCTAGTTGTGGCACGCAGGCTCAGTAGTTGCAAAGGCGCTTGGGCTTAGTTGCTCCACAGCATGTAGGATCCTAGTTCCCCAACCAGGGATTGAACCTTCTTCCCCTGCATTGCAGTGCGGATTCTTAACCCCTGGGCCACCAGGGAAGTCCCCTGAATCAATTGTTATTTCTTGCAAATAGGTAACACATTGTTTATCTAGGCCAGGAGTTGGCAAGCTACTGCCCTGTGCCTGTTTTTATAAATAAAGTTTTATTGAACCATAGCCATACCCATTTTTAAACTTATCTTCTGTGGCTGCTTTCATGCAACAATGGCAGGAGGAGTAGTTGAAACAGACCACACATGGCCTGGAAAGCCAAAAGTAATTGCTGTTTGGCCCTTTATAGAAAAAGTTAGCCAACTGCTTATCTAGCCTCATCAGGTAGATTGCCTTTTTTTTTTTTAATGGGTTACAGGATATCTCTGAAATCTACCTTTCTATTTAGATTAGATTCTATTTACTAGATGGGAGTTGGAGTTATGGATAAACAGTGTCTATGATGAAAATATCTACAGCTGCTTTCACATTTTTTAAAATGGGAAATTTCAGTAAACAAATAGAATTCTGGTCTTGTTAGTCAACATGTGGATCCAGTACCTAGTTTTTCGTATGGAACTGTAGTGCCTTTGAAGGAACAGAGTGAGTTATATTCCTCATTGCATCTCTGCAGCCATTGCCCAGAGTAGGGCCTGCATCATCTTTGAATAAATGGCTATACAAATAGCTTAGAACTATTAATATCCTTAGGGAAATAAGTTGGGAATTTGAGGTTGAAGTTAGCTGGAATTTGGAATTTAGAGATATAACTATTGCACTTGAAACTCTCTGTAGAAAGTGTTCCCCAGTCATATGGAATAGGTAAATATAAATTCAGAGTGTTTTTTATAGGTAAGACTTTAGTATCTGGAGCACCAGTCTTCATGAATCATGAAGCAACAGTGAGTGGGTCAATGTCATAGTTTCCAAATATAAATTATAGAGTGGCAGGTGGTTATTATTTTATCATACGGCTGTATGCTCACACATGTGATTCCAGCTAAAGGATGATCAGATCCAAAGAATTACAGAGATGAAGAATATCGATTCAGCATCCTCTTCATTGTTCATCCAATATTTATTGAGCATCTCCCATGTTCCAGGCAGTGTACCCAAGGCTGGGGATACAGTGATAAACAAATCAGAAATTTTCCATGTCGTCATGGAATTTATAGCCCAGCAGGAGAGATCAAAGCCTTTATGATATCAAACTTGTGATGGTTTTTTAATGTGTCTACTAGTAAAACCTGGTCTTCCCAGACCTAGAACGCTCTTGATTGGTAAGGCTTCTTGCTCTTTTCTTCCCTGCTGTGGAGAAGGCAATGGCACCCCACTCCAGTACACTTATCTGGAAAATCCCATGGATGGAGGACGCTGGTGGGCTGCAGTCCATGGGGCCGCTATGAGTCAGACACGACTGAGTGACTTCACTTTCACTTTTCACTTTCACGCATTGGAGAAGGAAACGGCAACCCACTCCAGTGTTCTTGCCTGGAGAATCCCAGGGATGGGAAAGCCTGGTGGGCTGCCGTCTATGGGGTAGCAAGAGTCGGACACAACTGAAGTGACTTAGCAGCAGCAGTGGATTCTCTCTCCGTCCCCAAGTGCCCCCGGCATCTCCTATACTTTCAGTAGTACAAGGCTTTCACTGACAGCAGAGTTGGGACTCTTTTAAATAATGACAGGACAACTTTCTCTAAAAACCCAGATTGCCTCAGATTCATATGTGGAATCCAGAGCTGTTGTTATCTGAACCTTCAGTGTGCCCTTCCTCACTGTGTTTTTCCTTTTTGTCCACAATGCCCAAGTCTGGAGTTCTATTTAAGGAAAAAACAAACATGCACAAAGGTAACTAATGACGATGAGTAAGACTTACTTATCTTGAAATAAACTTGAAAAGGGGGATTATGAAATAAGTTTTATGTTCGAGGAATTGCAGTTTAATTTTCTGGGCTTTCCCTGGGTCTACACAGGATCTGCCCTTAAAAGATGGGCTGTTATTTGTGGTATGTGCTGTGCAGTCTAAACTAGACGTGTTTTTGTGGTTTCCATGGCAAAGTTATCTCCGCGTGTATGTATGCACATGTGCATGTGTATGCCCATAGACACACATGCTTTTTCAGTAAACATTTTAGCATGTATGAATTGAGTCTTTAAGGAGTTACAGACCAAAGCCTATGATTTCAGTGTAGGCATATCATAAGTGAAGCCTGTTTATCTTAACAGATTGGATTAGAATTGCAAGAGACATTTGCTTTACGTTACCACCAGCCTAAAGAAAACATCTGAAGTAATGTTAAAAAAAAAAATCTGCCTTCTACTATAGTGAAGATGGATCCATTTTAAGTGTAATAAAAGAGAAAGCCAGCAGCTCATGCTATAAAGAAGTAGTTTAAAAACTCCCTTCTTAAACTGACCCAAGTAACTTCTCTGAGCTGTGTCAGAAGTCCAGGTAGTGGATAAGCACAACCAGAGAACTGTCCTGCAGTACAGACTAGAGATTGGGGGAGAAGGTGAAGAGACAGGACAGAAAGAGACAGAGGCCAACTGCAGCATTCCTTATACTCCCTGCTTCTTTGTCCTGTGAAAATACTGTATGCACACAGTGTGCACAAGGCTGTAATTCACTTGAAGAGCTCTGCCCAGGACATCAACACTCTCATGGTTTATGAACAGCACTACAGCCCTTGGAGTGGAGTCAGCTGTTTATTCCCTCCCATAGAGCAAAATTCTAAACATGTGAACTCAGAAAGGCCACTTTCTGGCACTGACCAGGGATTCTCCTGTGACTTGTACTTCTTGCTCATGGCTGTCCAGCAAATTCTGTCCTCACAAGTGAATCCCTTCTGCTGGTGAGCACAAGCTTTGGGGTCATGTGCACGCCAGTTCCCATCACACGTTCTAATCTGTAAGCTCTGTCGCCTTGGGCAGGGCTATTAATCTTCCCAAACTTTATTCTGTAAAACAAATCTGTACTCCTCCCTATGATAGGCTTGAGGTGAAGGGTCAGTCAGGGGGTGGACATGGAAAAGACCCTTGGTTGGATTTAGCTTCTGCTTTGACTTATGGTGCCTTTGCCTGCTGCTTTCCTCCTACTCTCTTTCTGCTCCTGCAAATCTCCCCTTCCTTCCACAGTCTTCCTTATGGTTTTCCATCCATATTAACTTACAGGCAGTTCTTTCACCTCTCTCCAGTTTTGGTTGACTATTGGTCATAGACTGCTTTGAAATCTCTTTTGTATTGTTCTTTGCTTTTTCACATCTTTGTATACATCTCATTTCTTTCATAAACCGGTGAATCCTTTGAAGCCAAGGGTTTTGCATATTTCTTTTAAAGATATCTTTATCATTTAAATGTATTTATTGTAGCATAATTTAGGTACACTTATAGTTTACATAAGAAAGTGAAGTCGCTCAGTCGTGTCTGACTCTTTGTGACCCCATGGACTGCAGCCTACCAGGCTCCTCAGTCCATGGGATTTTCCAGGCAAGAATAATGGAGTGGGTTGCCATTTCCTTCTCCAGGGGATCTTCCCGATCCAGGGATCGAACCCAGGTCTCCCACATTGTAGGTAGACGATTTTACTGTCTGAGCCATGAAGTAGACAGATTCAAATGTAACTTTTGATGGAGTTTTGACAGAGTTACCTTCTACTCCTTTCCAGTTAGTATTCTCACCCCCAAAACAATGCTTTTTTCCTATCACCATGTCTTAGTTTTTCCTCTTCTAGATACTTCTTATAAATGGAATAATACAGATTGTACTCTTTCATATCTTTTGTGTTCAACGTAATTAATTTTAGACTTATCTGTTATGGAATGCTGTTTCTGTTACATTATTCCTTCTTTTTTCTGCTGAGTAATATTTTATTATCTGAATATACTATAATGTACTAATCCATTCATCTGCATATGTGTGTTTAAGTTGTTTCCAGTTTGGGGATTTTTATGAATACAGCTGCTATGAACTTTCTTACATAAGTTTTTAATAGGCATGCTTTCAATTCTGTGGGTAGATAATTGGGAGTGGGAATGTTTGTATGATTAACTTTGTAAGAAACTGACCACCTTTTTCATAATCATTGTACCAGTTTGTACTCTCACCATTAGTATGTCAGGTTCCAGTTGTTGCGTATCCTCTCCAACACTTGGTATTGTCAGTCTTTGTAATTTTAGCTATTCTAGAGGGAGTGAAGGGATATCACAATTGAGCTTTTAATTTTGATATCCTAATGATTACTGATAAGCATATTTTCATGTGCTTATTGGTATAAGTGTTTGTTCAAATTTTGTATATTTTTAATCAGGTTGTTGGGCTGTTTATTTTTAAGTTTTAAGAATTCTTTATATATTTGTCCGAAATATGTGTTACAAATATTTTCTCCCAATCCGTGGCTTGCTTTTTCATTTTCTTAACAGTATCTTTTGATGAGCAGAAAATTTTTAATGAAATCTATTTTATCAGTGTTTTGTTTTTATGTTAATATTTTTGTATCCTCATAATTACTTGCCTTCCACAAATGCATGAATAGATTCTCCTCTGTCTTTCTCTAAAGCTTTGGTTTTGGTTTGACATTGAGGTCAAATTCAAATGAATCCATCTCAAATTCATTTTGGGGTATGGTATGAGGTAGAAGCTGAAGTTAATTTTTTTTGTTTATATATCTCCAGGTATTTAAGTTGTTGAAAAAACTTATTTTCCCCATGGAATTACCTTCATGCCTTTATCAAAATAAATAGATGATATATGAGTGGATATATTTCTGGATATTCTAGTCTATCTAGTTTTCTGTTTATATACGAATAGTTCTTCAAGTCAGGAAATGTAAATTCTCCAACTTTATTCTTTTTAAATATTGTTTTGGCTGTTTTAAGTCCTTTGTATTCCTGTATAAATTTTAGAATCAGTTTGCCAATTCCAACCCCAACCTTCAAAACAGGCCTGCTGAGATTTTGATTGAGATGGCATTGAATCTGTAGCTCAACGAAGAACTGACTAACATTTTAACAATACTGAGTTTTCCAATCAACAACATGATTTTTGTTTAGATTTTCTATATTTTATCTCAGATATGTCTTAAGATTTCATGTGGAACTCTTGTATATTTTTAGTGGTTTTGCTTTTATTGTGAATGATAGTTTTCAGATTTCATTTTCCAGTTGTTGCAAGTATGTAGGAATATAAATGACT
Organism: Dama dama; assembly: GCF_033118175.1. Classification (NCBI taxonomy): domain Eukaryota; kingdom Metazoa; phylum Chordata; class Mammalia; order Artiodactyla; family Cervidae; genus Dama; species Dama dama. The sequence goes on from NC_083691.1 coordinate 34,193,138, forward strand.
TTTCTATATTGACTTTGCTAAATTTATAATCCTACCAAGTTCTAGTAGCTTTTTTGTAGATTTCTTAGGATTTTTTACATATACAGTCATATCATCTGTTAACAGCTTTACTTCTTTCTTTCCAGTGTTTATAATCTTTTTGTTTTTTTGTTTCTTTCTTTTTTTTTTTTAACCTTCTGTACTGACTGGGACCTCCAGTTCATTGTTGTACACAAGTGCTGTGAGCAGACATTTGGTTTTATATATCACCTTAAGGTTAATGTTAGCATTAAGTTTTACTTAGATGTCTTTAGTAAATTAAAGAAATTCCCCTATATTCCTGCTTTGCTAAGAGATTTTTATCATGGCTGAGTATTAACTTCTGTAGAATGCTTTCTGGTATCTATTGACATGATCCTGTGTTTTTTTCTTTTTTCTGTTAAAATGGAGAATTACATTCATTAGTTTTTGACTGTTAGACCAACCTTGCATTCCAGCAATAAATAAACCCTTCTGAGTCATGAAATTTTATCCTTTTTTATATTATTCAATTTGCTAAAATTGTATTGAGAATTTTATATCTACGTTCTTGAGTCATAATGGTCAGAAGTTACTTTTCTTGTATTGTCCTTATTAGACGTTTATAGTGACACTAAACTGGTTTCATAAAATGAATTGACAAGTTTTCCTTCCTCCTTTGTTTTCTGAAAGAGTTTGTATAGGTTTTGCATTATTTTTTTCCTCAATGTTTGGTGGAGTCTATTTGTGGAAAAAAATTAAATGTCTGTACTACATATAGGGATATTCAGATTTTTACAATTTCTTCTTCCATTAGTTTTAGCAAGTTGTGGGTTATTTTTTAAAGAAATTTATCCATCATATTTAAGTTGTTGAATTGATTGGCATAAAATTGTTTATGGTATTGTCTTACTTTCCTTTTAATATCTGTAGGATGTAGTGATATAACTTCTTTTATTCCTTATAGTGAAAACTTGTATCTTTATCCTCTTCCCTGCTTTTCTTTAAAAAAAATCTAGTTAGGGGTTTATCAGTTTTTCTAATCTTTTCAAAGAAGCAAACTTTTACTTTGTTGATTTGTTCCCCATGGTTTGTTTTCCGTTTTGTTCATTTATGCTTTTATCTTTATTATTTCCTTTGGCTTATTTTCAGTTTAATTTCTTCTTTTTCAGTTTTCTCAAAATGGAAGTTTAGATCATTAATTTTAATCCTTTCTTCCTTTTTAATATAAGCCTTTCAAGCTATAAATTTCTGCCTAAGGTTTGTTTTTTGTTTTAGCTGTCTCTCTCAAATTTTGATATGTTGTTTTTCTTAGTCGTTTTGTTAGAAAATTTTTTAAATTTCCTTTGTGATTTCTTTTTGAACCATGAGTTATTTATAATTGTGCTGCTTGAATTTCAAGTGTTTGGGGACTTTTCTAGATGTTTTATTGTTATTGATATCTAATTTCTATTTTGGTCAATTATAATCTGTATGGCCTTAACCCTTTGAACTGAACTGAATCCTTTGAAATCTGTTGAGATTGTTTTATGACTCAACATGTAGTCTATCTTGATAAACAGTTCATGTGAACTTGAAAAAAATGTATGTCCTGCAATTTTGAGTATAGTGTTTTGTATACACATTAGTTACTTGTTAGTATTATTCAGTCTTCTATATCCTATTTTTTGTGTGTTTTTTATTATATCAGTTACTGAAAGGAGGTGTTAAAATTCCACCTATGATTTTGGATACATTTATTTCTCCTTTTAGTTTTGTCATTTTTTTGCTTTTTGCATTTTGAAGTTTTGTTATTTACGTACATACATATTTGGAATTGTTACATCTTCTTGATCAATTGACCCTTCTATGATTATGAAATGACTCATGCTGTTTCTGATAATACTCCTTCACTTGAATTCTGCTGTGTCTAATATGAATCTAGTTTCACCAGCATTCTTGTACTTATTTTTTGCACGGTATATCTTTTTTCATCTTTGTTCTTTCATCCTGTGTGTGCCTTTATATGTCAAAAAAACCTTTTATAGGTTGTTTTTTTTAATCTAGTTTGATAATCTCTGCCTTTTAATTGGAGTATTTCATTCATTTACATTTCATATTATTAATGAGCTGGTTGCATATAAGTCTGCCTTCTTACTATTTGTTGTTTAATTTCCCCTGTTCTTTATTCCTTTGTTGTTCCCTTCCAAATCTTTAATTTGTTTTATTTGAGTATTTTTTAGTATACCATTCTGTCTTCTCCTTGGTCTTTAAGTTATAGCTCTATGTACCATATTTTAGTTTTTAACACACTAAAATACATTCTTAATTCATATCAGTCTATGATGAATTAATACTATAACATTTCAAGTATAATGTAGAAACCTGCTGCTGCTGCTAAGTCGCTTCAGTCGTGTCCGACTCTGTGTGACCCCATAGACGGCAGCCCACTAGGCTCCTCTGTCCCTGGGATTCTCCAGGCAAGAACACTGGAGTGCGTTGCCATTTCCTTCTCCAATGCAAGAAAGTGAAAAGTGAAAGTGAAGTCGCTCAGTCGTGCCCGACTCTTAGTGACCCCATGGACTGCAGCCTACCAGGCTCCTCCATCCATGGGATTTTCCAGGCAAGAGTACTGGAGTGGGGTGCCATTGCCTTCTCCAATGTAGAAATCTAAAACAGTATAATTCTCTTTATACTTCCTGCTGTCCTCTGATATATCTTCATATATCATGAATCCCACAATATATTGTTATTACTTTGGCTTTAAATAGTCAGTTGACTTTTAAAGAATTTTAGAAAAGAAAGGTTATGCTCCACTTTATTTGGTAATTTCCAAATAAAGGTAATGGAAAATATATTTCCCCTCCAAAAAGAAAAAAAAAACCCACTTATTTTTAAATGCCTTCTTTGGAACAAGCCATCAGAGAGCCATGTCCAGCCTATATGCAGAGGACATTGAGACTCTCAGTCACCAAGAAAAGATACACCTGCATGACATCCAGGCACCTCTGCCTGCCCTGTGGACTTTGCCATTTATCATGCACCCTCACATACTTTCTTGAAATCATCATGGTAGTCCTATGAGGAGTTTAGTAAAGAAATTCTCACCACCCTTCATACATATAAAAAACCTGAGGCTCAGAGAGACTCAGTGACTTTCTTAAGGCACGCAGGTAGCTTCTAGTGGAGTCAGGACTCAATATAGGGCCTCTGACTTTCTGTACATCCACACCTAGGCAGATAGGTAAAAGTTTTCCATTCTCTTTACCACTTCTGAGCCTCATTTTCCAGAGGCCTGGTATTTGAGTAACATAAATATAGAGAAGAAATACATGTGGCCTTTAAGAGCACTGACCCTAAAGTCAAGAGAGAGTTGGGTGTAAACCTATCTCTGCTACTTACTAGCTGTGTGACTTTAGGCAAATTCATAATCTGAGTCTGTCTCCTTATCTATAAAGTAGGGAAGCTAGTTTAGAATATCAAGTCAGTTCAGTTCAGTCACTAAGTCGTGTGTGACTCTTTGCGACCCCATGGACTGCAGCACACCAGGCTTTCCTGTCCATCACCAACTCCCAGAGTTTACCCAAACTTATGTCCATTGAGTCGGTGATGCCATCCAACCATCTCATCCTCTGTCATCCCCTTCTCCTCCCGCCTTCAATCTTTCTCAGGGTCAGGGTCTTTTCTAATGAGTCAGTTGTTCGTATCAGGTGGCCAAAGTATTGGAGTTTCAGCTTCAACATCAGTCCTTCCAATGAACACCCAGGACTGATCTCCTTTAGGATGGACTGATTGGATCTCCTTGCAGTCCAAGGGACTCTCAAGAGTCTTCTCCAACACCACAGTTCAAAAGCATCAATTCTTCGGCACTCAGCTTTCCTTATAGTCCAACTCTAACATCCGTACATGACCACTGGAAAAACCGTAGCGTTAACTAGATTGACCTTGTTGGCAAAGTAATGTCTCTGCTTTTTAATATGCTGTCTAGTTTGGTCATAATTTTTCTTCCAAGGAGCAAGCATCTTTAATTTCATGGCTGCAATCACCATCTGCAGTGATTTTGGAGCCCCCAAAAATCTGTCACTGTTTCCATTGTTTCCCCATCTATTTGCCATGAAGTGATGGGACCAGATGCCATGATCTTAGTTTTCTGAATGTTGAGTTTAAAGCCAACTTTTTCACTCTCCCCTTTCACTTTCATCTAGAGGCTCTTTAGTTCTTCTTCACTTTCTGCCCTAAGTGTTGTGTCATCTGCGTATCTGAGGTTATTGATATTTCAAGTAGGGTATGTGACTTTCTATTGTTGATGAACAGCAGAAATTTAACATCTTAAAACAGCACAAATTGTAATCTCATACTTTCTGTAGATCAAGAGTCCAACACAGCCTTCCTCACTTCTCTGTTCAGGGTCCCGAAAGATTAAAGTCAAGGTGTTGACTCAGGCTGTTACCATATCTGAGGCTCAGGGCCCCTTCCAAACTCATTCAGGTTGTTGGCAGAATTCATATCCTTGTGGTTGTAGGACTGAGGTCCCTGTTTTCTTGCTGAGTGTCAGCTAGAGGCTGTTCCCTGTCATGTGGGCCCCTCCATTGTCAAGCTTTTAGTGGTACCTGAAATCTTCATATTTCCAATTTCTGACTGTGTCACTGACATCTAGACTCAGATTTAAAGGGTTTATTTGATTAGTCCAGGCTTACCAGTTAACACCCCTTCCTTCAAGTCATCAATCCATTCCATGTAACATAAACCACTTGTGTGTGTGTTTGCTCTGTTGCTCAGTCATGTCTGACTCTTTGCAACCCCATAGACTATAGCCAGCCAGACTCCTCTGTCCATGAAATTTTCTAGGCAAGAATACTGGAGCAGGTTGCCACTTTCCTGTTCCAAGGGATCTTCCTGGGATCAAACCCACATCTCTTGCATTTCCTGCATTAGTAACCCACTGACAAGAATGAAATCCATCATTTTCACAGTCCTGGGGCTTATACAGGGAGTATACACCATGGAGTGAGGACATAGGAGATATCTTAGAATTCTGCCACTACACAGGTAATACAGGTGAATTGTCTAGCATAGGATATGGCATGTTGTGAGCATTCAGTAGATGTTAGCTATCAATGTCATCATCCCTGGAGGAAAAACAGATTTTTCATTAGAAGGTAGCAGAGTCAGCATTGCTATCTACACATGTGACCGTGTAAAACAGTCCCTCACCTCAGTGACTTCACCAGAGGTTCTTCAGTTCTAAGCTGCCCCATTCACGGTTGCTACCCTCTGTGGTTGTGTATTCTTGTTGCCAGTATAGCTGGTTTGAAAAGTGGAAAAACTCCAGCTTTCAATTGTTTAATCTACACAAAACCAACAATCACTGAAAAAAAGTTGAACCCACTAGTTACCTACCTTGGTATCTTGTACATAGCTTTAGTTCTCTCTAGAGGAATGAACCAGGTAACTTGTATAATCCTTCCTAGCTTGATAAAAATATGAATAGATGGCATGAGTTTTCCCTGAGTTTCATTGTATAAAACCTTAAGTTGATTCTAGAGGTCTGAGTAGGTTCTTAGAATAGAATTTAACCTCCAAACCACCTACTGCAATGGCTTGTCACACATTAAATCCATTATATAAATGAATATTTTGAAAAATAACTTCTCAGTCAACACATGGGAGTAATTCATTGTGAACCATCTAAAACATCTTGTTGTTTTCCCCTTGCCTCCAGGTCAGAAAGAGATGTTATTTTCTTATTTAGAAACTTATCCAAAGCAGTCTATATTTCCCCATATGTGGCTTTTCACCATGCATACTTCTATTATTTGTCATTCCTTGATTGTCCTTGCAGAATAACTTTCTCTTTCAAGAATTTTTTAAATTGTACATTCTGGACTACTTCAGTTATTTTTCTTCATTAATACCTTAGTATTCCCAAAGACACTGTTTTCTTCAGACTTCTCATTAGCGGCCAAATGCTTCAATCCAGTCTTACACATTCGTCTTCTAAGTCAAACAGATAAAGACAGATCTCCTCTCCTCAAGAGAAAGGGGTTAGATGTCCCCTCATCTGATATACCCACATCCATCCCTACTGTGGCCTCTGGACCCCTCTGGGATGCCATGGAACACAGCATGGAAGTCCCAGTCCTAAGAGGGTTCTTCACAGTAAGGTTTCAGGACCCCTGAGGCCTGAGAATTCCTTGGAGACCAGGGTAGGGCTGGTGATGGGGAGGGGATGATCATGAAGTATAAGTGGTTATAATGTGAGCCTATTTATGTGTTTGTTTCTCCAGAAATTACTCACTTGCGCCTTCTGGTAATATTTAGCTGTGGCATCAGGCCTCTCTCTCGGTCCCTGTGCTTGGCCAGCTGACCACAGGGAGTCCTGGTTGAACCAGCTTTGGGGCCCAGGTAGCCAGTCATCACTCAATGTTAGGGAAAACCCTGATGGGGACTTCACAGCACTCTCCTGGAACCACTGCCCCTCCCCTCTCCCATTTATGGTTATATTTTTGGGACTCCCATCTGGCATCCAAGGGTAGGGGTTGACCAGGAAGGTAAGAATTGCAGCCACTATGATTGCATACCCCCACAGCCCTTCTGAGGCGGGTGGTGTAGCTGCAGAACTGAGCCACTCTGGGCACGAAGCTCCCTGGGCAGAAGGGAGAACCCCATGCTGGGCAAAAGCAACCAAGCTTAGGCTCCCAGGAAGCTTAGCCACAGGGGCCCATCGGGGCTCAGACCTCAGTGGCAGAGCCTGCAAGCCCAACTGCTGCTATGATTCATGTGTTTTCTGTTTTCTTTCTTTTTTTTTTTTCCTTTGAGTTTCCTAGGAATAGTTCCCTTTAAAAACTCCCAACCTCATCTCAGCTGAACTCCCCTCAAGAGAGAAGAGGGAATTTTTCAGGTCCAGGCTAGCCTAGCTTGGGGGATGAGAGCACCTGTTGAGGACAAGAGAAGAACCAGTGATGGTACCTGCAGAGGAACTTGTCGAGGACCCCAAACCTTCCTTTCCTCCAACATGCCCTGGATTCCTGTGTGCACATGCTTACCATCCCCCAGGTTTAGAGATAGAGAGCATATGCATGCATGCTCAGTCATGTCCAGATCTTTGCAACCCCATGGACTATAGCCCATCAGACTCCTCTCTTCATGGGATTTCCCAGGGAAAAATACTGGAGTGGTTGCCATTTCTTCCTCCAGGGGATCTTCCCAACCCAGGAATCGAACCTGGGTCTCCTGCAGAAGCTGTGTGAAATTATTGCATCCTTGAACTTGCACAGAGATTCATTTTGAAAAGTATCTTCAGGGGACTCAGTTTGTTTTTCCTCTGAGAAGAGAGAGCAACAGAGATGGGAGAGAGCAACAGAGATGGGAGAGAGCAACAGAGATGGGAGGAATCCAAATGTGCCTGGCGTCCAGGCCTCCTCTCCAAATTGCGTAGGTCAGAGAGAACATGTTATTTATTAGAACCTGACATCTGTTGCTGTGAAATGATAAGCTCCATTAAAAAGCCTGGCCATCAATTACTGCTAATACAGCCCTCATCCTGGAGTAGGCTGCTCACCATTCTTCCAGCCTGCACAGACCAGGCTGTACCAGGCACGGAGCGTTCACAGCCCCAAGCAGCCTCCCCACTCCTTCCACACGACCCCGCAGGCCATCTCTTCCAGGTCCTCCATCTGTGTTCCTGGCTTCCTTTGATTCCACTCTTTGGCCACTCTGTTTTGGGGACTGAACCCCCTGTCCAGGCTGCTTTCTTATTGGAAAACAGGGTGAGGCTTTACCCTCTGGTCTCAGTCATGCAAGCCTGAGTCGCACAAGAAGCTGCAGGTGGGAGGGTAACAGAGTGATCAGCAGGTTTAATTGGAGGAATTCACCTAGTTGTCCTGTTGTGAAAGCTACTGATCAGCTCAGGCTTGGGATTCTGATTATCCCTCCCAGATGGGAAAATGTTCATGATAACCAAGTACAGCTACTTCCTTGTTTGTGAGTTATACTCCTACATTTTCTTAGAAAAATAGACAGATGTCTTACAGAGTCAGAAAGGAAAGAGTCGGGGAGTTGGTTTGGGATTTTTATAGTGTACCAAAGTAGAAACACATACTTACGGAATTAAAGTTGCCTTTGAATGGATGGAAGGAAAACCGTAAGTAACGAAAATGCAAAGAATAATGGCCTGGGAGTTAAGAGACCTGGGTCTCATCTGGACACCATTATTAATTTCCTGTGTGAACTTGGAAAGGACACTTCACATTTCTGGGCCTCAGGACCCTCATCTTAAAGTATTGGGCGAGTAGCCAGTGATCACCAAGCTCCAACTTATTTCTGGAATTGTAAATGAAAATTATGTTTAAGGTAATTTTACATACTTTTTTATTCTTGTTGAAAAAATTCCATCTCTGTTGCCAGAGGTCAGGCACAAATTGAAAACACTGCTAAATGGAATTAAGTACACTACGTACGTGATGCTTTTTTGTACAACCCGTATCTAATATTTATAGAACACTTCAGCTGTGGAACGTGCACACAGATGCCCTGAACACACACACCCAGTAAAATAATTCTCGATGTAATACTTTTTCAGATGTCAAGTTAAAACAGCTTCTTGGGAATTAGGCTTGACTGTTCAGATGTGCATGTTGGTTTCTGACAGGTGCTGTTGGGGCTGCTCAGGGCTGTCACGTGTGATATGGAGTCCAGCCAAGGCAAGAGGGCCAAGCCTCACGGTTCTATCACTTCTCATTAAGGCATGAATTTTAGAGAAGGGGGAAAGCATCAAAGAACAGCCATCCAATCTGCACATCATTAGTGACAAGCAGAGGCCTTTTTTCTGCAGAAATGAGATTCTGTCTTGTTTGTTGTCAGCTTCCTCAGCACAGGGGCCACCTGTGAAGATGAGCTAGATTCATGACTTGTTAAAAATCACAGCTTTATAGAGGTGAGCAAAAACAGGGCACAGATACTGGGGTAGTTACCACTATGCCAGTGACCTCCCAAATCCACAGCCAGTAACAGAGCTGGGTTAGGTGCCCAAGCAGGATTGCATCTGGGAAGGTAAGTTTGTCAGTAGTGGCCAGTCTCAGGCTGTGGAACATGGAAGGGACATCAGGGATCATCCAGTACAGCCAAGGTTGAGTGTGGTCAGCATTTGCCATTATGGTGGAGATTAAATGGATTGATTGGTATATTTAAAACCCTCAGCACAGTGATTGGCATAGATTTAACACTTCATTTTCATTTTCTGGAAGAACTTGTTCAGGGCCATACAGTACAGAGATTAGAACCCTGTGTCCCTGATCACTGGTCCAGGGCCAGCCCAAGCTATCTCTGACCTCCCCCCTTTTCTCTGCCCGTTTCTTGCTCCCTTGCTCACAGGAGCAGCACAGTGGAGTCAGGGGCTGAAGGGTAGCATGCCTGCATTCATGTGCCCGTCACCTTCCCATGGGGTGACCTGGAATGGGAACCTTCTTCCTAGTGGCTCACCTTGGAGGCTGAGGGCTTCTGTGGCAGTGGAGGCAGCCTGAGGTATTCTTGAGCAGAAACAGCTCTTCTGAGAGTGTGGAGACCTGGCACTGAGTACCTTTAAGGGAAGGTAAACATTCCTGTGGCTTGACTTATTACTGTAACCAATGGGCCAACGAAGAAAAGGGGTGTCGTAGCAGAGCAGGCCAAAGGAAGGACACTGCTTCACAGCTGCCTGCAAACCAGCAGGAAGGCTGCACATTGAGAAAAGGACAAAAAATTCCAGTGACTCCTATCTTCCCAGACAGACAGAACCTCTGGCACTTAGTCATGCCTAATGGAAAATGGAAGCCGAGAAAGCAGAAGTGAGCCTGGAGTGATCTCAGGTAGTCCTTAATCCAGAGTCACTTCTGAGGAGAAAAAATGGTTTGCTTCCTTGTGTGCCCTGGCTGATCAGGGCTAAGTTGCCAGGTAGAGATGCCATGGTGTGGAGAGAACAGGCTTTAGAGCAACTATGATTGTAAGAATCAAATGCAACAATGGCTTCTGCAGTGAAGTTATTGCTTGTATTGCTAGTAAGTCATTCAGTAAATAGTTAAGAGCTATATACACTACAATTGACCCTCAAACAATGCACAGGTCAACTTACAGTCGACTCTCTGTATCCAGAGTTTCTCTGCATCCACGGATTCAACCAACCACAGACTGTAATATTTACAGTTGAAAAATATCCATGGTTAAGTGAACCCTCACAGTTTAAACCTGTATACTTCAAGGGTCAACTGTATGTACAGAATATGTGCAAGGTACTGGGGACAACACACACATACATGCACAAGGTTGCTGCCCTCCAGGTGCTGAAACTCATCCACCTGTTGTGTAGAATCCCAACTGCAAAGCTTGCTGATTGATTTTTGGAATGGTCCATCACTGGGTGAGATTCCATTCCAGAGATGGGGCATCCATGGCATTAATTCCTCAGTATATTGAGTACAAGTCAGAATTGCAAAGCAGGAGGCTCTGTAGCTCTTCTAAAACTCAAATTTAGAAAACCAAAATTTTCCATTATTGATCATTTGGGGGATCAAATAACCCTTAAACTGTCATTATTTGAGTTGCCAAAAAAGTGAAATTAATGGGAACATATATGTAAAGGCAAGATTATATTGTTTCTTTGTCAGAATAGGTGATAATGGATCATTCAGTCAGTCCTGATCATCTTATAGATGATGATAATAATAAATATACATCAAGTACACCAGCACAGCTGTTAACAGCTTATGTATTGGTATTTTAACACTGTGACTCTCACAACAACCCTGTGAGACAGGTAGTGCCATTACACCATTTTATACATGGTAAAGCTGAGGCCCCACAAAGTGAAATGGCTTGTCCACTAGGTCATAGTGTGACTTAGTGTAGGATCTGAGGCAATAGTTTGGGTTTCTCAACTTTTAGACTGATATTCTGCTCTTATAATGCCCTGCCACTCTTCCACAAACTGATTGCCCGAGGTATCCTCAAATTGCCAGACAGCTGAGCTCAGCTGTCTGTTTGGAACTGCAGAGCTTCCGGATGATCGCTCAGGTTTGGTGAGCCATAGTATGGATCTGTAGTGACAGACATTTAGGTTAGGTTCTGTCCAGATCACCAACCCTCTTCCCATTTGTTTATTCATTCAGCAAACATTTATTGAATTCAAAGTAGGTGTCAGGCACTATGTTAAGAGATGCTTGGGATGCAGTCTGCCTTCACTGGACGAACTTTCTGAGATGAAAGTTCTACATAAATGACTTATCAGGCAGCAGCCTGTGCAGTGTGCAGGTGAAACACAGTTGGGAGTCCAGAGGAAGGAGATGGTATCTGTCTCCTGAGATTGAAGTGGCTGGCACTGGAGGTCAGAGGTTGGACAGGAACTGATGTGCAGAGATGGAGGGAGGATGCTTCTGCCAGATGCTCAGAGGCTGGGGAGCACAGGGGTTCCAGGTAGGCCAGTCTGCTTTGAGGAGGGCTGCAGTAGCTGAGGCAGGAAAAAAAGAAAGAAGAGAGGCAGATAGCAGAGTTCTGCAAGGTGGAGAGAATGTGTGCCCTGGGCTGACCCAACCAGGATTCAATTCCTGATTCTGCTACTTTCTATTAGCATTTTGTTACCTCTGTGGATGTTGGTTTTCTCATCTGTACAGGAGGGTGACAGTCCTGTTTCACAGGTGGCCGTGGATGTTTTTTGGTTTTTGTTTTATTTTGGGGTCTTCATTGCTGTGTGTGGGCTTTCCCTAGTTGTGGTGAATGGGGGCTACTCTTCTTTGTGGTGCATGGGCTTCTCATTGCGGTGGCATCTCTTGTTGCAGAGCACAGGCTCTTGGCACATAGGCTTCAGTACTTGTGGCATGCGGGCTTAGTTACTCTGTGGCATGTGGACTCGTCCCAAAGCAGGGATTAAATCTGTGTCCCCTGCACTGGCAGGTGGATGCTCAATCACTGGACCACCAGGGAAGTCACTGTGGATATAAAATGGGAAAATGATTGTAAAATGTCTGGGTTATTGTTGTGTGCAATTAATGATAACTTGTTATTAACTGCTATGCTAAGACACTTGATTCTCTTTTCTGTAGGCAATAAGGTTTTCCTTAAATCAGCAAATTACATACTGATACGGTGACCTGCCTTGGCATAGGATCACAATAGATCCTCCTTGCCTTGGAAATAATAAGAAAAGCAGTAAAAACTGAGATCTGTGGTCACACATATCCATTCCTATAAAGGAATCCTTGTCTTGGGCCCTTTTACCTTTCCTTTGCCACCTCAATGCCCAAAGACCCAGTCTTACTCTCCAAGTTAGGGGCTCCAGTTATAGCAATTGAAAATACAAGTTGCCCAGGGTAAATTTGAATTCTATAGAAACAACAAATAACTTAGTATAAGTATATCCCTTGCAATATTTAGGATATACTTATACTAAAACGTTATTTGAAGTGTACTTGAAATTTAAATTGATGTGGGCATCCAATGTGAAGGGACAGCTCAAGAATCAATTGAACAGTCTGTCCACTGACTTGGGGAGGAGAACTCACTCATTTTCTAATCCTCTCCCTCTGGTAATAAAGGCTCAGCAAGACTTTGGCCGTGCCTTCAAATCATTTCCTGGGTAGAGACAGTAAATGCTGACAGGTCCTGCTGTGTGTCTTTGGGGTGGGAGCAGAGGTGGGGGGCGGGGTGTGGGATGTCTTGTACCAGCCTTTACATCTCCCCAGCCCTCTTTCTTCTGAACATTCTCATAGACAGTTGGCAGAATAAAGACAGCCTTTGTGGTCTAGTAACTTGTCTCGTGAAATAAGGGCAAGCCCTCTTCACAAAGGTTCTTCTAGGAACATTGCAAAAGTGGGGACTGTAGCTGCTCCTGTGATGTAACTTGAAACAGCCAGAGCAGGCGTGATGATAACTGACTGGATGCTCCTTACTCTGGGAAGTCTAGGGACTGAAGAACTGGAGCTCGGAGGATGATCCAGCTGCCTTACTGCAGGTGAAATAAAGAAGACCCAGGGAAGGGAGGTGCTTTGCCCAGGGTCACACAGCTATCCAGAATTGGAGTCTGAACTTCAGTCTGGGTCTGCTGCCTTGCATTCTTTTGTAATAATTCAGGGGGTCTGAAAATTCCCCACACACTTGTTTGGTGGACTTGGCAACATTTTCTCTGGATGACTTGATAACTCTCATCTCCAGATGTCAACTGAATCACGTGTCCTTCAGCACTGCCATGCTCAGCTTCATTCTTGCCACCCTTAAGAGCAAGATTACTACTGATAGAGAGCTCATGGCACTTTCTAGACCAGCTTGATCTTGGCCCGCCCCAACAGTGCCTCCTTGCTGATCCCTTTGCCCCACCCTGACCAAGTGTTCTGTGGTTGAGATGGAAAAATCCACCTCAAAGCAGAGGGCTTTTAACCTCGGTTTCAGAGGAGTAATTTCTCCACATAACAGGAGGTGAAAATTAAAATAAAGCAGGGCGTAGGTTGGAGCAGTACAGCACTCCTGGGTTTAAGAGTGCCTTTGACCTGTCCCCCCAAGACTGGAATGATGATCTGGCTGCCAGAGAGTTCTTAGAGGACGCCTTCTGTTCAGTGGTGTCACTGGCGAGATGGTATTAGCCCTAAGACCAGCTTTATCTGCACACTCTGAAAGCGGACCTGACGGTGCAGGCAGAGCCAGCCCACGTGGAAGCCTGGAGCGGTGATCATGGGATCTTCCACTTTTTATTTTCTTGTTCTTGCCACAACCTGTCATGAGACCAAGAAAACTTGTTTTGAAAATGCTTGACAGCCAAAACAACCTGTTCTCAGCCCCGGACGAGAGGGTTTGTCCTCTCTGACCATTTCTGTACTGTTTGATGTTTGACTGGCTGCTGACTGGAAAAAATGAAGTTTCTGTTTTCTTCTCATATTGTTCACAGACCAGGGCCGGCAGCTTGCCAGGTCCTTGTTTCCCGTTTTGTTCCCCAGCCCTTCACCAAAGAGATTTTAAGACAGTGCCTGAGTTTAAGTGATGAATGTGAACATTAGCAACATAAACTTATGAGGATTTAACCTCATAAGAGCTTGCTTTAACCTCAAGCAGAGCTTGAAATGTGGGTTGTCTTTCCCAGTCCCATTAGATTTCAACCTGTGATTTTCCGCTTGTGTTTTGTCCTCTTTCCTGAAGTTGAGTGTGTGAGTCAGAATCTCCAGTTATGCCAGTGGCTACTTTGGGCTTCCGCATTGATGGCTCTGAGACAGCAACATCTCTTCTCCTCCCAGGGGTCTTGGTCTTAGATGGTCTTGGGTGGGTCCTGTGAGTGGGAAGGAACCACTTCACTTCTATTCTGCAAATAGAGGGGTTGGACTGGATAAAGTATTGGCAAACAATTTGTTGTTGTTTAGTCGCCAAGTCGTATCTGTCTTCTTTTGTGACCCCATGAACTATAGCCCGCCAGACTCCTCTGTCCATGGGATTTCCCAGGCAAAAATACTGGAGTGGATTGCCATTTCCTTCTCCAGGGGATCTTCTCGACCCAGGAATCGAACCGAGTCTCCTGTGTTGACAGGCGGATTCTTTACCACTGAGCCACCTGGGAAGCCCTTGACAAACAATAGCCAGAGGGCAAATTTTACCAACTGCTTGTTTTCATAAATAAAGTTTTATTGGAACATAGCCCCACCCATTTATCTTCATGTTGCTCATGGCAGCTATCACTCCAAGGGCAGAGTTAAATTGTAGACAGGATATATGGTCAGCAAAGCTGAAAATACTTGCTATCTGGCCCTTTACAGAGAAATTTGCTGATCCCTGGATTAGTTGACATTTAGGGTTGTCTAATCCAACTTTTTATGACTTTTTAACTCATAGCATTTTTTTTTTTTTCTTATATAGCAAGAACTCCTGAAGTAACTAATAAGGGGCTAACTAGAAGGGACCTCTCTCTTCCCTGCAGTAGTTACAATGCAAAAGGTTGGGACTTATTTTGCTATGTCTTTAGTTTATTTTGCTGTATGTCTGTATTTGTTTATTGGTCTGGCATCTTTGGTGTCCATCAATTTTGGTAAAAAGACACCAAAGCTGGGTAGGTGTGATTGCCTCCAGTGGCATGGTTCAAGGTGGGACACCCATCTGTACCCACATGGAAGAAAATGAGGATTTGTTTGCTTGATAACTATGGCAGGAAAGGGAGCCAGTGCTGTCTTGAGAACCTGTGTGGCTGCCCAGACCCACCCCACCTGCTGTTTGTGTTTGCCTGTCTGAGTCTGAGCACTGAGATGGGGACAGGAATAGCTCAAAGTGGTAAGGTAGGTTGGTGGCCGTGGCTAGAAAAATAGGAAGAAGCCTTGAAAAATGCAGAGACTAGGGAAGAACTAATCTTTTTAATCTTCTTCCCTTGGTGCCAGTTCAAACAAGAGGCCAACACAAAATTTTCATCCCAGTGACATACATTCCATACCCACATTCCCAGTGCATAACAGAGGATCCCAGGCACAGAGCTGCATGGTCCTCCTGTCAGGCCACCCTAGCCTGTAAAGAACTTTTGTCCGAACTAGAAAAAAGTGCCCCTTTGGGTTGGTGCGGGCTTGGCTAACAGCTTTGAGTAAGAAAACCTTGCCCCTTTCTCTTGGCATCTAGCCCTGGGTAAACTAGCAAGTGGGCAGGGGCTGGATTTCAGCCTCCAGTTGCTCCCTTGGCCAAACTTCTTTTGCAGGACAGACACTGCACTGCCTAATGCAGCAGCCACTCCTGCCAACTGGCATCACTGAAGTCTAGGTGGGGTGGGGGTAGGGGGGTTCATCTCACAGGGGCTTGCTGGCCAAAAAACAGGTCAACTCTGCTTGACTTTGGTTTTTGAGACCACAGCAGCGTGGGCTGGTCCCCTGCATGTCCATTAATACCCACTCGCTCAGCAGTGCTATGGAGCAGGGTGGCCGAGAGCCTCGGATCTGGGAGCACAGGGACATGGTCCCCCCACAGCTGCACCGGGGACCCCGATCTGGTCAAGGTGCTTACTTTGGAGAGCCCACGGCCTGGCTCTTCTTTGCCAACTTCTGACCTAAAACTGGCTCAGCTCAAGGAATGCACACAATTTTCCACAGTTACATCTCAGAGGTAATACGCTGGCAGCACAAAGAAATGTGCTAAGAGGGCCAGAACAGACGAGCTCACGGCAGTAAGAACTGACCTCACCCCCTGGGCTCTGGGTTACATGTAGCCCAGGGTGCACAGTGACGACATTGCACCAGGCCACCCTCCTCTGCAGGGCGTGTTGTTGGCATGGTTTGAGAAGGCTGTTATGCACTCCTCGTGGGTGAGACAACTTTGCGGTGAGATCTGGTTTCCACCTCTCAGCTCACGTTGGAAATTGTATTGGGCCAGCCATGTGGGCAAATTTTGAAAGATCCCTAACCTACCCTTTTCATTTTGCATCTGTCAACAGTTCCCAGCAGATAGTTCAAGGCCAGAGGATTGGGAAGAAAGCCTGGGAGCCCAGAGTAGCCAAAGACCCAATATCTACTTCTGGTCCCCTTTCTTGGTTCTTAAAAGGCTCCTGGGAATAAGAAGGAATGTAGTTTGTCGCTGTTCTGAGCCCCTAGCCAGTGTGGAGTGCTGTGCTAAGGAACAGAGTCCTGTGGACCAGAGCGCTTCTCTCTGTGTACTGGAAAGATACAATGGAGGGGAAAATGGGTAGGGTGTGGGCATTAGTGCTGCTGCACCCCATGGGGGAGATGATGGGAGCCCATGAAGTTGGCACTGGAGAGTAGCCCTGTACCCTAGTTTCGGACCAGAGCCTCAGGGTTGAAAAGAAAGAAACCTCCCAGTTAGGAAATGTTCCCAATTTAAAATTTTTACTTTTCCAAGTCACCGGACGCATGATGGTTCCCAGCACTTTTAGCTGCAGATGTTATGACCAGAGATGGGGTGGGGAGCAGCACTCAGCAGGGCCCTTCTAGTGGAACATGGGTTCCCCAGAGCCATGCTCATCCCTCTCCAAGCCTGTGGCCACGGAGGGCCCCTGGAGCTGGCAGTGTGCTGCCACAGGGCCCTGGCTCATGTCTGAACCTCACTCTGCCTTTGCCACGCACCTGACCCTGGGTAGGTTATCTACTGTCTCCCAGCCTGCCTCTTCGTGTGTACAGTGGGAGCAGAGCAAAATTATCTATTTCATACACATGACTGTTGCTTGGATTAAAATGGGGTTATTTTTAAAAGCACAGTATAAACTGTAAAATACTAAGGGTCGAGTTAGTTCATTTACTTCTCCAGTAACTATTAAATGCCTACTAGGAGCAGGCACTTTCAGGCAGTGCCCCAGGTATTCCAGGCCCTCCCGTAAACATGAACTGTTCAACACATGTGTGGTAAAATCAAGTGAAACGGGAGTTCCTCAGCTAGGTGATGGGAAGGGAAGGTGGGAGGAAAGGAAACTACTCGGGTGTGAGTTCTGACCGTGTGCCTGGCACTGTTGCTTAAGTTTCTCTCTGGGGTCATCAGAGAGAAACACGCAGAGACTCAGAGAGGTCTCCGAGACACACAGCCACCAAGTGACTGACCTACGTTAGAATTCAGTTCCCAGTGATCCCAGATGTTCCCTTGCTGCAGAAGGATACAAGCAGATCCCCTCTCTAGCCCACTTTTCTCCTCCCAAGCTTCCCCCAGATCAATGAGCCAGGCCAAGTCCAAGCCAAAAACGACCACCCCCACCACATTCTAGGCCAGTATAAGTTGGGATCATGTGAAATCAGGGCAAATTGAGGCTCTATCACCACAAGCCAAATCTCTGTTCACAAGGGCGCAGGTTTTAGGAAAACAACGGCCTTCGATGCATGCTCGGAATTCCTTCCATGGCAAGCCACTGTGAGAAAAATCTCACCCAAACAATGTACTCTTGGCCGCCAAGGGAGGGCAGCTGTCTTTTCAGGCATAAAGCTACCAGCAAGGACCCAGAAGTCACCCCAGGGAGCTGTTGGTTTCCCCAGAAGATCTAGCTGTTTGAAATCAACTTAGCAAAGGATTCCATTCACCCCTCTGCCCCACCTCCCAGTGCTGAGGCTTTTCTTGCCTCTAAGTCCTGGGAGAGCAGGAGGGTCATGGAGCTCGTCGTCCTCATGTGGGTTTTCAGTTGAACAGTTGATGAATCCTTTTCTCAAGTGTAGCACCGAATGTTTATTCTGAAAAAGGATTTTAAAGAAAAAAGAACTAAAGAGATCATTGTCTGGCTTGGTCTCCAAAAACCAGTCCAGATATTGTCTAGATTTAAGATGATCGATTTAGGAAAGAAGATTATTCATTCATTGTCATTCAGTCATTCAACAGAAGTTTAGGGTATTTCTGGGTCAGTGAGGTGCAGCCCCCAGAAATGAACACAGGAAGCCTCCCATGTCTACACCATAGGGGGAAACATCTAAAGAACTGCGTTTAGAGATGGACTGACCCAAGGCTCCAGCTGGAGGAGGACGTGACAACCCACTCCAGTATTCCTGCTGGGAAATCCCAAGGACAGAGGAGCCTGGCGGGCTACAGTTCATAGGGTCACATAGAGTCGGAGACGACTTAACAACTTAGCACACACAACTCCAGAGCCAGCAAAATCCAGGGAATTCCTGCCCAGGAAGTCAGCTTGGCCCTGGAACTCAGAGCACATGGGGGAGGCCTCGACTGACCTCCACCATTCAGTTCACAAGGCCTCCCTGAACCTTGGTAACACTGAGCCACCAAGCTCCACCCATGGGTGACTATAGAAGTAGACAACATGTGTACAAGGGACAGCAGCTAGCAACCCCAGACAATTTAGTTGGAATTGTTTTGTTCCAGAAGGCGAAAGTAGACTCCGTGGGTGGGGGTTCCCAGGGGACAAATTCCAGTTCAGGAGAAGGAAGACCATCATAACTGTTCAGTGCTGCAGGCTCTGCTGAGGGCCTGATGCTTATGCCAGACCTTGAGGGTGGTTATGTTTTCAGTAGATATGGAGGCCCTCAAAAAGTGTTGCATGGTTCAGGAAAGTACCCTTCACCTGCAAAGCAAAGGGACTCCTACTTAGCTGGCTCCCAGAATTGCCAAGGGGAATTAATTATTGTTTGTGAAACACTTTAACATTCTCCGATGAAAGACCTTGTATAAATGCAAATTATTATTATTGTCATTAAAAGTGCTAGACAGACGTCTGGCCTGCTGGATAATACGCTGGTATAGTTCTGAGCAGCAAAGAAAGTCAGTTCCAGGCAGCAAGTTTGCTCTAGTTGCTCCGGAGGAATAGCAGGAAGAAACAGTGGGCGGAGGAGGGCTCAGCCCCTGACTGTGAAGTGAAACCACCCAGCTCCCACCCAGGCTGAACAGGCAGCAGTCTGTCTGGGAGTCCAGGCCTGTGTGTCTCCTGAGGGTCAGGCCTTGCTCAGATCTTCCCCTTGCCCCCTGTAGGAAACAGCCCTTGTTGAGTACAAGAGCTCACCATGAGTGAGTGAATGTCTGGTTGTCTGCTAGTCTGACAGATGAATGCTGGCCTCCATTCTTGGAGTCCTAAGTCAGATCTGGAGACAAAAGAGAGATAGATAGAAACCTCTTGTCATGCCTTTGATGGTGCTTATTAAGTCTCTTGAGGGAACCCCTTTAGCAAAGCCCAGGGAGAGATCATTTATTAAATTACTGCTTCCACTAAAGAAACTGTCTCTGGCTAAAGTGCTTGGATTGATACCAAAGCAATAATAATAATAATGGATAATAGTACAATAGGCCCTTCATATCTGTGGGTTCCATATCCAGAAAATATTTCAAAAATATTTGGAGGAAAAAACTCCAAAAAGTTCAAAAAGCAAAGTTTGAATTTGCCAAGCATCAGCAACTATGTACATAGCATTTATATTAGTATTTACATTGTATTAGGTATTTAAGTAATCTACAGGTGATTTAAAGTATATGGGAATATGTCCATCATAAGTTATAAGCAAATTCAGTCAAATCTCCACATTTGTAACATTCCATATCCACATATTCAACCAGTGGAGGATAGGAAATCAGAGTTGGTTGAATCCAAGGCTGCAGAATCCAAAGATACAGAGGGCCAACTAGTATACCACTTTATATACGGGACTTGAGCATCCTTGAATTTTAGTATCTGAGAGGGTCCTGGAACCAGCTTCCTGTGGCAGGTTCCAGGGGATGACTGTATGTTAGACCTGGAAGTAAACGCAGAGGCCATCCCCTCACTTTCCAGATGAGGCATCTGGGACACAGAGAAGTGAAGTGGCTCATCCACGATCACATAGCAAGAGCCAGGATCACAACTCATGTTTAATTATGTCAGGGTAGTAATCCCTCCCACTGTATATAGCATTTTACAGACACATCACTTCTGAACAGCTCTGGAGAGTTTTCAGAAGCCCACAGACGTTACTGTTAAAGGAATCTTCTGGTACCTTTGCTCTTCTGGGGCTCATTATTTGGAGAACATTTCTGGTGCCTGCTGCGTGCCCTTATGGGGATTGCAGGTGCCCTTCCTTCTCCAGACACTCAGACTAGGCCTCATTCTTCCATAGGATGTCTTGATACTTCCAGGAACCAGATGGGCAAGTGAGCGAGAGGTCCAGTTCCTCCCTTCCATCCCTTGTTATCACAGTCATAATTCTACTGGAAAGTCACCCAATGCAAGTTCCTAGATGAGAGCTAAGGATACCAGTCACCACCTCTGGACAAACAGACTTACAGGATGGAGGAAACAGACATAGGTGTAATGGGAGTTACCAGTAAGTAGCCCTCGGCATTCATTACTGGGCCATTGGCAATTCCAGTATTATGGAGTTTTAATGAAGGAGAATAAAAGATCCTAAAATGATGTTTGGGAGGGGAGGATCACCAAATCAAAGAAATTTAGAAATCATCTCACCCACGCCTTCATTGTGTGGATGAGGAAACAGAGTCGTGAGTCAGCGTCACACAGCAGATGCAGACGTGGAGGCCTCGACTCTGCGCTTAGCCACCAGCACTCTTTCCACTGGAAATCCTGGCGGTGTGCAAAGTATGTGCACTCTGGAGTCGAGCAGCATTGCCACCTGTTAGCGATGTGATTTTAGAAAATTACTTGACTTCTCTGAATCATAGACTTCTCATTGGCAAAAATAAAGATATAGGCGTCCCCCTCTTTTGGAAAAGTTCACGTTATGCCACTTCGCTTTTACAAAAGGCCTACATTAGTGCCTGTTTTCAGTGACCCAAAGACATCCAAAGAGGATTTTCACTTTTTTTTTTTTAAAGGCAAAAATAGCTTTCATTGTTTGTTTTGTGGCAAGCCCTTGTAGAGGCAGCGTACACCCCGAGCAGCCGGAGTGGCACCGCCAACCCCATTCCCCAGGAACCATGCTCACATCTCAGCATCAAGCCACCAGAGCTCACTTTCTGGAATTGCTGCTTTTCTATCTGTGAGCCCAGGTGTCTGGGAATATCATTTTAGCTGCTGGGCCAGGGGATTAGCTTGAAAAGAAGAGGGACCATAGCCCTCCTTGCTGTCCCTCCCCCAGATCTTCAAGGGGTATCTGTGAGCACCCACCTAAGAGGGCAAACACCCAGAGTGTTGTCCAGTGACCAAGAGGTGCATTCAAAAGCCAGTAGACAAGGGCCCGGGAAGCTATGGAAGACAGAGCTTTGGCCTCTAGATGCTGAGAGTCTAGTGGGAGAAACCAAATTTACAACCAGGCAAACAACACTTAGCCCCAGAGAGACTCTCTGGAGAGGAGGAGAATAATTTATGCTCCAAGGAGTTGATATCCTACGTGTTCTCTGTCCTTCAGGGGTCCAGTACTCTCCTGGTCAGCTCCACCAGGACCCTGGGCACTTCCTCTCTGTGGGCAGTTCTTTGGTTTTTCCACTCTTGCTGACTAAGGGGGAGAGGGTTGTCTGTGATCTTGACGGTGACTCACTGCCATCAGACAGGCAGCTGGCTTCCCCTCAGCAGTCCAGCACAGGTGAGCTGCATGAGTAGCCCTCCTCCCGACAGGGCCTGTGGACAATCCCAGCACCCTCCACAGGCATCTGCCTGGCCATCAACAGGGCCAGTGCTCGGCTCCTGCCCATACAACCCTGGACAGAGTGAGCAGACAACTTGAGATGCCCATTGCCATGGCACCTACCACCTGAGATATGTCAGATGTAGGTGCAAATAGGGTGACAGGGTGGACACAGAGAGTAGCTCTGCTCTGGGGTCTCGGGCCTCAGGAGGCACCACATTCCTTAGCCCACTATCTGGCCTAAGCTTAGTGCAGCCAGGTGCACTGGGTCATCACAGCCCACCCGCCCCCACCTCCAGGGTAGAGGGGGGCCAGCCTTTCTCTGTGGCCACACTGTCGGCTGCTCCTCCCAGTGTCTCATCAGGCAGGTTCACAGTGGAAAGAGCATCAGCCTGAGAGTAAGGAGATAGGGAGGACAGGCTCAGATTCTACCTACTAGCTCTGGAGTCTCAGGGCAGCCCCTTGGGACAGCCATTCATTCATTCATTCATTCATTCCTGCCTGTGAGGCCTGTGGATGGTGAGCACCACAGGGCACTAAGGATGAACCATCACCCAATTCTGCCCTCAAGGGGCTTCAGAGAAGAGCTCAGCTTTGTGAGAGGGGACTATTAACTTCTCTAGCTCTTAGTTTTACCTTCCCCGTAATGGTTGGAGTATACAGCCGCTGAGGTTTCTGTTATAAAATTTTATCATTCTAAAGTACATCTTTAAATAAACCACATGTTTATTACATCGTTTGAGAAATGTTTGTTGAGCTGCAGTGTGTCGGCACTAGACTTGAAGCTGGGCTGCAGAGAGGGATGAATATGTGCAATGGGGCTTGCAGTTAAGGAGCTTCTGGTCAGACGTGGCAGGGTGAATAGACAGATGCGGGCAGAGCTAGAGCCCAGGGGAGGAAAGCAGCCCTGTGGCTGGGAGAGCCCAGGAGGACTTCCCTGCCCACCCCCCTCATCTTGCCAGCTGGCCGTCTCATGGCCTTCTCCTCAGACCCTGCACCAGGGGATGCCGAGGGAGCAGAGGCACCTACAGTCCACCCTCACCCCCACTCCTGGGCAAGGACTGGCCCTGCAGTTGCAGAAGCTGGCTGCATGCTGCTTTAGCCCCAGAGGAACTGGCTAGGCTCCAGAAGGCCTCCTCCGAGAGTCTCAGATGGAGGGAGAACCACTAGGTAATTTTGATCATTTCAGTACCCATTGACAAATACCCTATGATTTAGAAGGAGCCAGATTTCATCCCAATACTTTGATGTCTAGAAATGGATTCCAGTTGGTTGTTTGTCCTCCTAAAGCAGCATTTTATTTAATTCAACACATACTGAGACTACAGCCAGCTTTCTCATGGGCGAGGAGCCCGAGCTGTATAAGACAGAGTCTAGACACCAATCTAAACATCTCAAGCTCAAGGCAGACCATGACTGAGCCTGAGGTTGGAGGCCAGGGTGCCATGGAACCCGGCAGAGGGGAGATTGATTCCAGCTGAGGGCGAGGGCCTCTGCCTGAGGCTGCGAGCGTGTTCTCAGTGTGATATCAAGCCTTTTGCAGCTCGTGGGTTAGTTTCCTTATTTTGCGAGCTTAGATTCCTTAAAAACAAACCAGCCCTGCCCGAGGATTGGCACCTCAAGGGAGACTGTGTACATGAACCAGTTATAACCACTTGTTTGTTCCTAAAGCCCATACCAGCAATCCAGGCTGGCCTGGCAGGGCACAGCTACAGAATAAGCTCCCATCGTGCCAGGCATTTGCTCACCAGGGCGCCCAGAGTCGGGTGGGCCGTCTTCACAGGGGCTTTTGGAGGGCTTGGGGTGATGGGCATTGAGGCAGAACCAGGTCTCTTTGTGGAGATCCTATTATGAGGATGACCCCTTTGCCACGGGAGAGTAACCCCCGATGAGTCAGTCTTTACCACGGCCATTCAGGACAATGAGGACAAGGCAAGACCACAAGGATGATTAGTGGGACTTGTCTTACACTATTTACAGGACCGCTTTGATTTTCAGACCACAGTCAGCTTGCATATGACTGATTAAAAACATGTGCCAGTTGAAGTCACAGCTGCAGAAGAAAACTGGAAAAAAAAAAGGAGCCTTAGATGTTTAGGAACTCGCCTCTATTTGCAAAAATGAATTCTGACTTGATTTGTGTGTCCTTGATTTCCTGACAGTGAGATTCATGTCCCCAAACCGCTTCTCCCACCCTGTCCCACCCACCCCCAAACTGGCCTGACTCGAGCAAACATCGTAAGGCTCATCTTATGATTGCCCAAAGAAAAGCATTTGGGAATTCCAGAGAGAGACCTCAGAGTCCTATTTCGGAAGAGAGCAGCTGTTTAGGCTTCTGCAGAATCAAAGGTCCCAAGTAAATGAAGTTAAAGGCAGCAAGATCCCAGGGGCTACTCCATCAGGTCGGGCTCCCATGGGAAGACGAGCTCTGGTGGCACTGGGGTCAGCGGCTCTCACCTGCAAAATGGGACCATGACTCCTGCCGCACGCGGCAGTATCATGAGCAGCACCTGCGCAATGTTCCATCTGCTTTCTGGGCTTCCTTCCTCTTTCCCCGGAGTCTCCAACCTCTTGGGACTTTTTATTCTCTGTTTTTTGTTTTCATTTTCTTAAAGTGGTACTGATTCTAATGTTTAGATGTTGATTTCACAGATTTTTGTCCTTTTGAAAAGGTCCATTGAATAAATCAAGGCTTATAAATACCAGTAGGGAAAACCCCTTTTGGTGAGAAGGGCTCCTAATTGCCTTCATCTCAAGGCCTCTGAGGATTCCTCTCACGGCTTCCCTGTCCCTACTCTCCTTAGTGCCCCCAGAGCCTCTGCCCAGGAGCACCTAGATGATGGATTTTCCAGGCATTGTTACCCCTGACAACTTAGCTTGAGCTCCCTGACTCTGGACCTCTGCTCAGTGGGAGGGCAGACATGGCTGAGAGAAACGAGCCTCCCTCCTTCTCACCACTGCCTGTGATTCCCGGAACATGTGTTCGGAGCTCTGCCATTTGTGCAAAAAAGCATCCCAGATAATAACGAGCACTGCCTCCCCCAGCACAAGTCCTTCCAGTGCCTCAAGGCCTGGGCTTGGCTGGTGCCTTGATTTAACCAGTGAAGAGTCAAGACACAAAGAGGTTAAGTGGCTTGCTCAAAGTCATGTGGATTTCTCAGAACCATAACTGGGTGGCACCTGGAGATGACCAAGTATCCATCTGCCTTTTGGAGGTGAGGAGCCGGGCCTCGACTAGAGCCCGTGACTTCTGCCTCGTGGCTCAGGGCTCTTTCTGCTCACCCTGCTGTCTCTCCTTTTCAGTACTTGTTGTCCTGGACAGAGAAAGGTCTGTTCGAGGACTGGGCCAACTGTGACACCCCCACTTCTGGTAGCCAGAGCCATGTGATTATCTGAAACATCTGTCAGGCCCACAGCCCATCTTCCCCCAACCACGCTCTTGACCAGAGCTGCACACAAGAGCACACCCAGAACTCAGGCAAAAGCCAGCCAGGGGCGCAGGTGCCTCCCACTGCAGAGCCCATCCTTAGATACCATGAGTCCACCTCCAGTGGCTCTGGGCTGCATTTCAAGAGGTTCACAGTTTCCTGACAACTTTGGCTGGTTATCAAGTCCTGAGACCAACCATCTCTGTGCCTCCAACTGCGAGCACGTATGATCTATGAAAAGTGATCCAAGAAGGCCCAGAGGAAAGGATGATCTGGGACCTTTCCATCCACACAGGGTTTTTCTCTTTTTCTCTTTTGCAGCCACACATGCCCTGGCTGTCCCAGGGACTCAGTCTTTCCCCCTCAGACCCAACTGGGTCCCCATGGTAACAGTTGACATCTATTGATCAAGTAGTATGCCAGGCATTAGGCCAAGTGCTTACTTGGAGCATCTCATTTAATCCTCATGAGGATTACTCTTTAAGGTAGGCATTATGGCTCCCCTCTTATAGTCAAAGAAATTAAAGCAGAAGAGGTGAGTCACTTGAACAGGTGGGACAGCCAGTAAGGAGCAGGGCCAAGCCTTGAGCCCAGGCGTGGCTGGTTCCAGAACACACACTGCCTATCCTGCACAGCCTCCAGCCTTTGGGGCCTTGGAGATCATTGAGCACAGCTCCCTGCCTTGAAGATGAGGGATCTGGTGCCCAGAAGGGAAGTTACTCCTGGATCCCAGGCCCAGAAAAGCAGACCCACTGAGCTCCCCAGCGCCCTGATTCCTGACCTCGGGGTCTGTCTGCTCTGCCCTCCTGGCAGTGCCTATGAGCTGAGGCCAGGAGCCAATCCTGCTTCCGATTCATGGAAAACCTACCAGACCTCGGCCTGGAGTCAGTTCTTTAAGTTTTATTCTGTTGATCTGAGACTCTGTGATTAGACTAAGTTGTGATTTTATAAAACCCAGAGTGAAGGGACTGAGATCAGTGAAAAGGGTCAGAACCTGATGTTGTCCTCCGGCATATTTAGCTCTAATCTGGTCTAAAAATAATTTCCCTTCCAGTATGAGTAGAATGAGGAGCTTGACTGACTCAAGGCCTCTATCCTGCAGGCCCTTTTGACCAGAGAAGGGGGACGTGAGAAGACCTTCCCCTCACCACCCCTGTAACACGCTTACACTTTTAAAGCTTACCATTTACTTTGTCTTTGGGTCAAAGAGTTTTTTTTAAAGGTGTAGACTAGTGCCATTGGCAAGTGATATATTCTGAGCAGCTCTCCACTTTCTCTGATAAAAAAACTGAAATAAATGAAAACAGTGCTTCAAAAAAAATCTATAAATGGCTGGGAGCCAGTTGTCATTTTCCCCTTCCTCCCCGCTTCCCCAAGCTGACTTTGTGCGGCTCCGCGTTGAGAAGTGCTCACTGACAGCAGCTGGTAGCATCATGCCTTTAAATAGCACTGCTCCGTACTGCTTCCCCTTGGCGTCACACAGTTTGCCCTGGCAGGGAAAGCCCAGGACAGAACAGGAAACTTCAGAATTTTCTGAAGAAGGAAAGAGCTTGCTGTAAAGCTTGCTCCCTCTTGCCAAGACCTTTCCGTCGAAGGAGCTTGCACTGGTGTGGCCCCTTCCGCCAGAATTTTCCAAGGAAAAAACTGAGCTGAGGAGATTCGCTGCATCAGATTCACCCCATGTGACACCGGGCAAGAGGAGAGAGCCCAGGGCCCCGTTTCAGCAGCAGTCAGTCCCACTCCCTCGTCGGGCATCTACTGTGGGGCCAACCGCCTCTCCCCATAGTGTCCTCACCTGGGACCTAAGACAGGGGCGCCGCCCCACCCGTTGCTCGGACTCCGAGATGTCCTTTGGGCAGGAAGGCAAATGCAGCGGAGGTTGGCAGCAGCCCATCGGTGCTGGACCCCCTGAAGAAGGGCCACCAGGCCCCCCTCCAGCAAACACAAATCCTGCTGGGGAAATAGCAGCATGTGAAACACCAGGAAGGAATGAACAGCCCTCACGACTCGTGGCGGCAGCCTGTCAACAAGCTTCCTTCCCACATGTGGTCCTGTGAGAGCATCAAGTCAGGGCAGGCCTGTCGTCCCTTCTCTCCCTGGGGAAGCAGAACTCAGGGCATCTCTTGCCTGGTCCGCCTGGCTCTCCGTCGCGGGCAGCTCCTGCCTCATCGCAGTCCTCCTCCCCATAAGGACGATTGTGGGCAAGGGCTCCAAGGTTCTGCATCTCAGAAAAGGTGGAGGATTGGCTGGAACAGGGATGGTGGAGGGCATTGATCCTTCTCACTGACAGTCGGCACAGGTTGAAGTTTGATAACGGACGACACTTTTGCAGTTTTCTTCCTCAAAATCTAAATGTCACATCTGCCTGCTTTCTGGGCTTGCTCTCTTTCACCCCAAAAAGCATGCAAGGGACTTGCTTCAACTGCTCTCGCAAACCGGTGGTTGTCAGTAGCTACCTTAGTTACAGCCATGAAGTCCTCGCCGGGCACTCTGTACAGGCCAGGCCTGTGGGGTCACCGAGAAGGAGACTCGCTCCCTCCTTTCCGCGGCTAGCAGTGCCGCCCAGAAGAAGCACAAAGAGTGCATTCAGGGAGAGAACCTTCTGGTGACCAGGGAAGGCTTGATGGGGGCAAGGGCATTTGGCCTGAGCATGACTAAAGGCCCGGGGTGGTAATGGCACGTGTGAGGAAGAGCAGGTGGCCAGACGGGAGGAAGTGGGAGTGGAGGCTGGCGTCTGGACCGTGCGTGGGCCTCAGGGAGCTTATGACACCCCCGATTGCTCTCTTCTCACAGGTGGACATCCCCTCATTGCCTCTCATGGCTTCAGCATGTCTGCCATCTGCCTTTAAGTGAGCACCCTGACTCGTAATGTGCTTCTGATCTCCTGTGACATCACAGTGAGGAGACTCACCTGCAGGTTTTCTGGGAGAGGATCTTCAGCTTTCTTAGCTTCTCAGTGGTGGAGGGCAGGGCATGATCCCAAAATGAGACTGAGGAAAAGTGCAGATGGTGACAATCATGGCACCCCAGGCTGCAGGTTTGGGCAGATGAAGGGTCTTGTTTGGGGTAGGGACACAGACCCACGCTCAAAGAGAGTTCATTTACCTGCAACAGGAAGATGAAGCCTTGCATCCCAGGAAGAAACAGCAGTGTTGTAAAAGGTAACAAGGCAGGGAGCCCAGGGTGTGGGGACACCAGGGAGGAAGAGAAAGAAGCAGCAGGATGAATTCGCTGCAGAGGTTTAGGGAGAAGTGGAAAGTGAGGGTTCTGTTACAGAAGTACCAGGCCCCGATGCACTTTCAAATGTGTAATAGCGATGAACACATCCATGTGGCATGCACTGGCTTGGATGAATGATAGACGTTCAGGTCATGATGTCCTGGTTGGAAATGTGAGACAGGCCATTTGGGAGAGAAGGACTGGAGACCCAGATTCCAGGGGCGGGGGGAGGTGTTCTCTGCTGGGGGTGTTTCAAGCCTGAGAGGAAGCGAGGGGAGTGGAGAGCAGGACTGGAAGAGGCCAAGGAGAGATGTCAACTGGGGGTGAGGAGGAGCAGGGAGAGAAGGGAGGGAGCAGGTCTGGATGTGTAATGTCCGGGCAGTAGCTTCCAGACGCAGGAACCACTGCAGAGAGGCTGTAGAGGCTAGGACTGAAAAATCTAAGCAAATCCCTGAACTGTGAAAGAGGGCTTCCCATGACCTGGCTTTGCCGGGAGGGGATCAGGCAGGTGTCATCACTGACGCTGTGTGTGGCTACCTCATGGTGACTCTGGGGCTGCTGAGTGTGTGGGACTCCTCGCCCGACATCGAACCACCCGTTTGAGCTTCTTGACTCCTGAGCAGTCCTCCGCTCTTTTCTCACGGGTGGACGTCACCTCGTTGCCTCTCACAGCTTCAGCACGTCTACCATCTACCTTTAAGTGAATGCCCTGACTCTTAATGTGCTTCTGATCTCCTGGGGGCCTGGAGCACCAAGCTTACTAGGACTGTATCCTAATTATTAATAACATAGATTGGGTAGGGTACCTGAGGCCTTTGTGGTACCGATGGTGACGGGTCATCTAGCTCATGTCACAGGTCCGGGTGAGCCACTGCTGGACAAGTCAGCTGCTCCGATCTCACGGGCACCGGGGCAAGGGAGGGAGGACCGGGAGGCGCACAGGGTGCCCACCCCAACCTCTCCGTCTTGTTGCCTTCCACTTCCCACCACGCCCTTTCTCTTCTGGAAGAGTGTTTAGTTCCCAGCTCACGAGCAGCAGTTCCATGCTCCACAGGCCTCTGATCCTGCTGTGTCTTTCGCTTGGAACATGTGTAAAATGCCTGCTTCACCTCCTCCTCCGTTGATTGCCCCAGGCTGGTGCCTCATGGCACCTCCGTAAGTGCCCTTGCCACAGCAGTTGGTATTTCTTCTGTGTCTGCTGCTCCTCGAAGCTGATCTCATCCGCATGGGGTGCCATGTCTGGGGCATCTCCCAACCCCTGACACCTCAGACAGTGCCGGGCACAGCCTCCTGCTATTGAATGGAGAGTCCGCTTCTACAGGTTCGAATCTGGGTGCCGGAAGAACCAAATGGTCTGCCCCAGATCCTGTCGCTAGTCTGAGAAGGCTCTCCTGACACCCAGCCTGGTTTTCTTTCCAGTAGATCAAACCATGAGTATGTTTGCAAATAAATGGAGACCATGGATCACTTTGAAATTCATCGTATTAGGCCTTGCTTATCTATACACAGGAGACCTGGGTTTGATCCCTGGGTCAGGAAGATCCCCTGGAGAAGGAAATGACAACCCACTCTGGTATTCTTGCTTGGGAAATCCCATGGATAGAGGAGCCTGGTGGGATACAGTCTACAGGGTCGCAAAGAGTCAGACACAACTGAGCGACCAGCACTTTTTCCTTTTCTTTGTCTGTATGAAGTTGAAGATCCAGTTGAGTGAAAAGTACAACCCTGTTGATATTTCAGATCACGAAAATGACTGGTTGCTTGGCTTGGTCACTCTCTGGCTTGTAGCTTGGACCTTGGTTTTGACCTGGGAAAGGGCAGACAGAACCTGAGTACTGATGTCTAATGGGAATTGGCAGCCAGGAAGTTCTGAATACAGGCCCTTTAAGCATCCATGAGAGAGAGCACAGCAGTGAACTGCATGGACCTCTCTTGGAAAAATCCAGAAGGCTTTGCATTAGCAGAGAAGGAAAATCCAGCCCAAGATGCATGAACAATAAATAACAACTGTTCTGAGTTAGGTTGAAAGCTCTGAGTTGCACTTTTTTTTCAAGTTGTTTGTGCTAACCACAATTTTTTTTCTCCCCTTTTCCCACCAGGGCTTATTTCAAAACCTTTGTCCCTCAGTTCCAGGAGGCAGCGTTTGCCAATGGAAAGCTCTAGGAAACACCAGTCTTGAGAGGTAGCCAGCCAGACTTCTCTGTCCACATGCGTGTCAGCACATATGACTGCTTCCTGGAAGCCATTGGAATGTCTTCATGGCAGCGTTTCACTCACACAGCAGCTTTGCTCCCCGACTGGAACCCAGACTTGAGCTGGCTGGCGGAAACCTGGGTCCCAGAGCCCCTCCGCCTCTGGTGGCTCCCTCTTTGTTTCCTGCAGTATATTTCTTAGTTGAAAGAAATAAAGTCACAAATCATGATGCCGTATTTTTCCAGGGAAAGTAAGACATCCTAAATGCACACACCCTGATTCCAAAGCCTTTGTCTCTGAGACCTCTTTTTAAGTTTTCAGATTAAACACACCTTTGCTTTTCTCTTTCCCCCGAAACTAGTGCCTGTGTGTTTCACACCCCAGTGTTTCTCATTTTGGACAGTCCTCCACTTGTAAAGGTGCTGCCTGAATGAGTCTGACCAGCTGGCAGGGTTTCAGCCACTTCCCAGCTGGGCCCAAGACCGGTGCTCAGGAACAACTAGGTTCCAGCACCAGCCTCACTTCCAGGCCCTTGTGTGTACTCCAGGTACAAAGCCCATCCTGACCCAGAAGGCAGTCATTAAAGTCATTAAAGCTTGTTGAATGCCTCAAGAAATTTATCTCTCTTCTCCCGCCCCTCCTCCCGATGCCATTGGGAGAGTTGTTTGGACTTATGAAGCACTGTGTGAATTATACCTGGAAGACACAGGTAGGGTCCCGTGG
Source organism: Dama dama (assembly GCF_033118175.1). Classification (NCBI taxonomy): domain Eukaryota; kingdom Metazoa; phylum Chordata; class Mammalia; order Artiodactyla; family Cervidae; genus Dama; species Dama dama. Next base: position 34,224,645 of record NC_083691.1, read on the forward strand.
GCGAACCCTGGGTTCAGGCCTGCCAGCTCCACTGCCACCCAGGAACAGGGCTGGGGAAGGTACCCTGAGCAAGCTCCATCTTCCCTAAATTTGTGGATTAGCAGAGCTGGGCGGGGTTTCAGAAGTCATCTGTTTCCACCCCCAAATCCCTCTCCCCTGCTACTCCCTTTCGGGTCAGAAGTGAGAACCAAGGCCCACAAGCTAAAGGAATACTCCCAGTAAATTAGGGCAAACCTGGGAGCTGGGAGCCTTACATGGCTTCCCTCAGCTTACACCCAGGCTGACCACGGCCAGCTTGTCCACTTGACAAGGTCTAGTTTAGTTTAGCGGGGTTCCACCCTGAGGGCTTTCAGCCCCGGAAGTGGGACCCTGGCATGGAGGCGAGAGAAACAAGCTGACCTGTGTGGCCTGGGCTCCTTTCTTCAACTCACCTGCCTCCCACCCCCTGTAGGGCCTGCACAGGTGGAACCCGGCCCCTCACTATTCCCTCAGCTCCTCTTGTGGCTCCTGGAGCCCATGTCAACCTGAAAGGGAGCCAGCTGAGGACCCTTGTGGGGGCAAGTGAGAGACACCCCTCCTTCCGGCGTTCTCCAGCACTCGAGAATATTCTCAGGAGGCAGGGGAACTGCTAGAAGAGACCTCTCAGCTTGGCTTCCAGCTGAAGGGCTGCCCTCCTCTGGGATCTTTCACCACGTGAGTACTTCACCTTGAAGCCTTGGGAATTCCTGTGACAGAGAACAGTCCGGTGTCCCGTGTCCACACCCCAGCTCTGCCGTCAGCCAGCTGCGTGACCCTGAGTAAGTCCCTTCTCTGTGTAGTCAAAACCACCCCAGGAGCTTTTTAAAGAACCACTGCCCAGGGCCCCACTGCCGGCCTGCTGAATCACATCTTGTTAGCTGAGGCTTGGGTGTCTGGATTTTGATAAAACTCCCCAGGTGATTCTGTTGAGCAGGTGGTCATGACCACACTGAAGTCTCTTCTCACCAGCTGCCTGCCTCCTCTACGTCAGGCCAAGCTCCACTCTCCTGCTCCATGACATGGTCACTTAGGATGGAGGGGCATGGATTGGGCTTGATGCCCACGGAACCAAGAGTAGACTGAGTCAGACTTTGTTTCAGACCCAATAGGGGTTTCCAGCTTGAGTTCTAGCAGGGGCTGGTTGGTGGTTATGAGATGGGTGCGATCACATGGCTGAGACCCTTGGCATTTCAAATAGCCAGTCAGTAGTGGCAGCAGCCAGTCCTGGGCAGTGCAACTCAGGAGTGGCCTTCCTGCCCTTGCCAACCTCTAGGGGTCCAGACGGCTCAGGCTGGCCAGATCGTCCATGGTAGCCCACACATCTGTGAAGCACGCCCGACCAACCAGAAGTGCTATCTGTGCTTTATCTCAGCACATCTCTACAGCAGACCTGTGAAATAAGCAAGTGAGGAGGGTTGCCCTTGTTCCACAGATAAGGAAACAAGATCAGAGAGGTTAACTGAGTTACCCGTGATCACCAGCTAGTCCGTGCCAGTCAGGGCTCAGCCCATGCTCCAGATCCAGTGCCGCTTCTCACTTTTGTCCGTAACTCTAGGAAACAAGGGCTTCCCGGTGGCTCAGCGATAAAGGATCTGCCTGCAGTGCAAGAGATGCAAGAGACTCAGGTTCAATTCCTGGGTCGGGAAGATCCCCTGGAGTAGGAAATGGCAACCCACTCCAGCATTCTTGCCTGGAGAATCCCATGGACAGAGGAACTTGGTGGGCTACAGTCCATGGGATCGCAAAGAGTCAGACATGACTGAGCAGCTAAACACACATGCACACTAATAAACAAACAGATTTTTTCCCCCACTGAAGGATGATGTACTATGTGTAGCTTTGTGAGTGTGGAGATGATAGGACTTTTGAGAAGACTTTCAGCCCCAATAGCACAGAGGGAAGGTTTGGGCTGCTTTTCTTAGGGGCAGCCAAACTACAGAAGGTGACAACAGCCACTTCATAGTTCAAATGCCAGGGACTCAGAACCAGTATTTGTGAGATTTTTATCTCCACCCCCAACAGCAACAGAAGCAAGTGGCACTTGTAAATGGGCGACAGTCGCCTCTGTGTTTTTTAAACACTTCTTGCTGGTTCGGCCCATCGCTGCATTGTATCTGCACACAGAGTGCAGCCCAGGACTAATTAGTAAATGGCTATAAAATGCTTTGAAGATGAAAAGTGCCATATATGAGAGCACATTATTATTACCTCGTAAATCCTGTCTCCAGCTTACTCAGCCCTTGTAATTTCAGTTGCATCCTTAAGCTCCGCACAGACAAGGAAAAGGTGTTATGAGTGTTTGCTGCTAATAACTGGATCAGGGCATCTCCTGGGGTGCCGGGGAGGAGGCACAAGAGACTGGAGAAGCAAGTGTTCATCCTTCTCCCAGCCGTTCAGCTTCCTGAGGACCCACCACCAACAGAGAGATGGTGCTTCGTTAGAGAGAGAAAGATGGGGCCCATTTACTCCTCAGGATGAACTGGAAAGTGGGTGAGCTTTAGGAGGAGAGAGACTTACATTTGAATCCTGGCTCTGCCCACTGAGTCACTAGCAAATATATAACAAGCTGTTCTTCAGCAGTTTAAAAAAGAAGACGAGGATAGAAGACGAGGGTTGGGGGAGGAGGAGCCTTGTTTGTATCATTTGCTGCTTTTCATGGTGTGAATGCTCCCATAATGACCGATTCCAAGCTCCCAGCATAAGGTCACTAGACGCAGGCTTGGGGAGAACACGGAGAGCCACATGGTAGAAGCCTGTTGGAGTGAGCAGGCTCCAGTGTGGATCTTAAATCTCGCTGAGTTTTATTATCCTCATCTGTAAAATGGGAATAAATGCCATCTGCCTCCCGGAGTGGTGAGAATTAAATAAGAAAAGTACATGAAGCTCCAAGTAAGGAGCTTGGTACACAGAAATGTTTGCTAAACCATGGCTGTTACAGAGCAGAAAAAGGATTTTTTGATGTTGACTTTGGCCTTTTCCTAATAAGTCAGAATGCCCTTATTTGAAAGTCCTGCTTGGACTTGCCTGGCAGTCCAGTGGTTAAGACTCCATGCTTCCACTGCAGGAGGCCTGGGTTTGATCCCTGATGGGGGGACTAAGATCCTGAATGCTGTACAGTGTGGAGACCCAAAAAAAAGTTTTGCCAATGAATGTGGCCTTTGGAAGAGTGACCCTGTCTTTACGACTAGGAAGAGAAGATGATGTCATCCTCATTTTAATAAATGAGGGATTAGATGTATCCATGAACGTTCCCTCCTCCCCTGCCCCCACACTAGTCTTGCTTTAACTCAGCAGGTCCCCAGGTGCTCCAAGTGACCTGGTTTATTGCCCCCACCTCCGATGGGCAGGAGAATCAGAACAGCACAAGCCACTTTTGCTTCTGACTCAGTTTCAGTTCCTGACAGCTACAGGTCTTTGTTTTGGAGTCACAGCCTAGCCAGAGAAACGACCACACTCGGTTGGCCTCTTGCTTGGGCCTATAAATAGAAAGAGCCCAGACTCTGCCCCAGTTCATGGGGACTGGCCTGTCCCACAGTTCTTAACGTGAATGTTAAAACAGCATCTAATGGTGACATCGAATTCTCTCAATGGCATCGTCTTAATTCACTGGTGCTTTTAAAAATGAAAACAAGAGAAGAAACATCCCCTTTATGTATCTTTGGTGCTTATGTGAAGTGGCAGGAGAATAAAAGCCAAGAGAGTAGACCAGGTATGTAATAGTCACAGTGTATTGAGTGGCGGTCACTCTGATCACTGCCCTTAAGGAGCTATGAGTGATAATTCCATACTAGCTGCTTTTCTTTCTTTCTTTTTTACAAATATTTATTTATTTACTTGGCTGCTCTGGGTCTTAAGTTGTGACACATAGGATATTTGATCTTAGTTGCAGCATCCAGGATCTTTAATTGTGGCATGTGGGATCTAGTTCCCTAGTCAGGAATGGAACCCAGGCTGCCTGCACTGGGAGCTCGGAGTCTTAGCCACTGGACCACCAGGGAAGTCCCACTAGCTGCTTATCTAATCCTCGCAACAACTAAGCGAGGTAGGTGTTATGATCCCCATCTTATAGAGAAACTAAGCCTCAAAGAAGTTAAATAACTTACCCACAGACAGAAACTGGTACATTTCCTTATTAATCCATCATTTCTAACTTTCCCTCCCTAACCCTCATTCTCTCCCTTTCCATCCCCTTCCTGATTACACAAAGGAAGTGAACTCAGATCTCTGTTTCTACTTCCTTTTTCCAGCTCCCCCAAATGAAGAGAGATTTATTGAGCATCTACTGTGTGTATAGCTCTGTATAAGACATTCATATACCTGTTTTTGCTATTTTTCCCAGGAGGAAGAGGGACTTGGGTGGTTGGGACTGGTCAGGGTCAGATGCCCAAGGCTGCTGGTTCCAAGGTCAGGCTTCACACAGTGGTTCTGTGTGTCTGTGCCCCAAGTAAGATGCTCTGCAGCAGTATTTGTAAACATGGATGGGTCTATCTATGTGGCTACCTAAATATAAATACCAGTTGATTTTCAGATGGTTGAGCCAGGGTCAGCCTACAGTTTAAAAAAGAAAGTCTGACTTCAAAGCTTGTGCCATATTCTCAGGTTAAAGTCCAACACACACTTGGTTGAAATAATGGCCTCATATCTGGGAAAAACAAGATGAAAATAGTTGTTGTAATCATTAAGGGAAATTACCAAGGTATTACCAAAGACAGCAGGATCCATGACTGACTCCAGGTTAAATATGAAATAACTCCAAGGGTTATTTCCTAACATAACTCATGTTTTCTTCCTCAGGGTTTCCACATTGGCTCCTTCATTCTTCTCTGATTCCCTGAGAAGAACCACACTTTACAAGCCTGCAAGGTCATAGTTGGGGTCACGATGAATTATGACTAATGATGGCAATAAAAGTAGCCCCACAGGCCCCAGGAGTGGCCAGATGGCCCTCCCTGCCCTGGGTCAGCTGCCTTGATACCATCTTGGGATGAGCCAGATGGTGTGGGACACACTTGTTCCTCCAGAGCACAGCCCACCACCCCCTTTTTTAAAGCCCCCAGAGGGCAGAGTCCCTCTACAAAGGTCTCCTCATTCCAGGTTCTCTTAGAAAATGCCCTTGGAACCGGTTTAGAAGCCACTCAAGAAAATTCATTACTTTTGATTCCATGACCACATTTCTGCCACAAAATGAAACTCCCCAGCTCCTGGAGACCTGTGGCTGTTTGGGTAGGTGCCAACAGCGTAGAAGCTAGGGGGGTACCAGGTATCTCTAGAAATAAGGTGGTGGGTGGCTCTTAATAGTGACACCATGAGTGATATTCCAGGCCCTTGTTCTGGGTCCTTCGCATCCATTGCCTTCTTGGTCCTCTGACCCTTCAAAGCACTAGGACAGGCCACTGCTGCAGAGAGAATCAAATGGAGGGGTCAGGGCTCTGCTGGCAATTCCTGAGAAGGTCAAGATCATTTGAGGAAGGCAGCGTCTCCTACCTCCCCAGGGGAAATTTTGAATGACACGGATCATGCGGGTGCATGAGTTAAGTAGGTTCTTGGAGGGGTTTTCCCTTGGATTTATTTCATAGCCCAGCTGGAGGCTGGTGTCGTGCCATGCCTGGGAACACGAGGACTGGGGCAGGGGTCGCTGACAGGCCAGACTGCCCTGAGGGGAGACGCAGTTCATCTGGAAGCATGTGCACACCCACACATGCACACAGCCGGGGATTTAGCTGACCTGACCCTGCTTATCCTGTCTCAGTGGTCACTCCTGGGACTCAGCGTAGGCCCAGGTCGGGGCAGACGCCTCATCCCGACTCCACGCCATGGTCCTCGGCCTGTTCTGGCCAGCGGGTTGCACAACCCAGCCATCTCCCTACTTTCCACCTGCACCGACACCCCAAGCTACCCCCAGGCCACCCCGTTGCCTCACCTGCTGTCACCCTAGCCTCCCAGAGCTGGTGACACGCCCCGCCCCCCACCTCGCCCACTCCAGCTGTTGGCCGGTCAGCAGCCGGCAGCCACCGGGCAGCTACCCCTTCCAGAACTGTCCCCAGGCTGGAGCCTCATGTGGGTGAAACAAGCCCTGGGCTAATTGGCTTGTTGTTGGAGTTGAGGCCGTGGGCTCTGGAGCCAGCTGGCCTGAGTCAAATGCCGCCTCCACCACTTTCTGGAGGCGTGGACTTGAGTAAGCCACTTGACCTCAGTTTCCTACCCTGCGAAATGGGGCAACTGCCTGTATCCTGGGCCTGGCAGCAGACTTGGTGAATCCAGCCATGAGGGATGGTGAGACCATAGCTGGCAGAATCAATGTCCAGACAAGGCTGTCTTTGGTATTAGCGCATTTTTGGTCTGACGCAGGCTGTCCCTCGCCTTCTTCTTAATTGCTTCCTTTCCTTTAACATCCCTACCCTTGAGCATCACCTGACCAAAAAAAAAAAAAAAAATCCTTTTCTGTCCCTGCCGTCCAGTCTCATAGATGCGTCTCCTTCCTAGAACATCTGGGAACCCGTGCTGCCAGCCTCCTGCAGTCCCACGGGCCCACAGCCGCCTCCTCCCCTCCTGGGGTCCCTAGCAAGCCTGTGCTGAGTGAACTTGGGCTCCCCAACTTGTCACTTCTGTCAAGCTCCTAAGACCCCCTTATTTCAGAAAGTTTTGCTTATTCCATTGCATTTCTTAAGTAATCATTTGAAACCAATGACTTACATACTTGCTTACATTCCAGTGAACACCGGAGACTGGAAGTTACCTCACTGAATGGGCACGTTTCCAGTCAAAACTAGAACACTTTACTCGCTGGGGTTCCTGCTTGCTGGTAAACAAGCAGTAGGTATTAGCTTTCCTTAAAATCTTGTCAATGGTGGACCTCTTTCCTGCCTTTCGGACCCCCAGTTGGAAAGCCTGGTCTGCCTGGGCCAGGCCCAGGGGCTAAATGAAGAAACAGAAGGACACCCAGTGTAACCATCACAGCTCCCTCTCTAGTACCCCCTTCTCCTCTCTCTCACATGTGAGCCACCTGGGTCTTGACAGGCCGCCCAGAGAGTGAAAAGCAGGTTTCTGGGGCTGGAGACAGTAACGTCATCCAGAAACCTTGAGGAGAGTCCCACACCCATGGAAGGGTGGCCAGCCCTGCAGAGGCTATAGGAAGAGATGCCAGGGCCATCCTGGAGCTGAAAGACAGAGAGTTCAAGGAGGACACAGGTGATCCCAAGCTGTCAGTTTAGGATAAACGGATGTGAAGTAGAACAGAAATCAGTGCCCAGCCAGGTAGCCCTCCATCCCTTCCACACTTATTTATTGAGTACTTTCTATGGGCCCAGATGTGGGAGTTGCTTCCCCAGAAAGTAGTTATTGAATTCCATCTGTCAGCACCCCGCCCCTGATCCTGGCACTGAGGCTGTACTGATGATAAAACCAGCCCTGCCCCAGAAGAGCCAGGAGGATAAGGCAAGTACCAAAGGTCAGTCTAGTCAAAGCTATGGTTCTTCCAGTAGTCATGTATGGATGTGAGAGTTGGACCATAAAGAAGGCTGAGCACCAAAGAATGAATGTGAGAGTTGGACCATAAAGAAGGCTGAGCACTGAAGAATTGATACTTTTGAACTGTGGTTTTGGAGAAGACTCTTGAGAGTCCCTTGGACTGCAAAGAGTTCAAACCAGTCAATCCTAAAGGAAATCTATCCTGAATATTCATTGGAAGGACTGATGCTAAAGCTGAAGCTCCAATACTTTGGCCACCTATGCAAGGAGCTGACTCATTGGAAAAGACCTTGATGCTGGGAAAGACTGAAAGCAGGAGGAGAAGGGGACGACAGAGGATGAGATGGTTGGATGGCATCACCGACTTGATGGACATGAGTTTGAGCAAGCTCCAGGAGATGGTGAAGCACAGGCGAGCTTGGCGTGCTGCAGTCCATGGGGTCACAAAGAGTTGGATACGACTGAGTGACTGAACAGCAGCAACTCCTCCCCTCACCCCCCACTGCTGACAGGGGAGACAGTGATGAGCTGTGTGGTGAAAGCAGAGTCACACTGCTTAGGTCCAGGCCATGCACATCAGGGAGGGCTTCCTGGAAGAGGGGCCAGCTGTGCACACATTCAGCCTCTTGGCCCCACCAATACTTTATCCCTTTACCTCACGGTGATGTTCCATCCTCCTGGCAGGCTCTGCAAAGGGGCTAAGGAGCATGTGATGCTTAGTTTAGATGCTTATTCAGTCATTGCTTGAGCATGTATTTGTTGCCCAGGCACTGTTCAAGAACAGCAGTGCATAGAGCGTAACAGTCCTTGCCCTCGTGGAGCTTCCACTGGGGGGAGAGCACGAACAGGATACGGAGGAAATGGTGCACATGGTAGATAAGAGAGGAGGAAAATAAAGCAGGGAGGGGTAGGAGTACGCTTTTAACCAGGGTGGTCAGGGAAGGCCTCACTGAGGAGGTGGCATTTGATCCAAGACCTAAAGGAGGAAAGCGAAAGGGGCAGGACATGGCCCTCCAACTTCCTTTCCCGGAACCTGCCCCATCCCCAAGGCCTGGTATGGACTTGCCTCGGGTCCCCTGGGAACCCATCCAGAAATTCACTGCTGGAACCCAGAACATCCAGGGGTGGCAGGCAAAGAGCAGTGAAGCCCTCGAGTCTCCCTGGGACACAGGAGGTTTGGGCAGTGAGGAGAGACCCAGAGCCCAGCCCTTCCCGTGTTTCTTACACCCTCAGCCCCTCTCTCTGCCTCTACTCCTGCCACCTGGTGGGAAAGGCAGGTGGCAGGGGGCCCTACCAGGACAACGGGCAACTTTATTGTTTTCTGAGGGCCATCAAGATCATCGGGGCTAATGCTAACACAGGTGGGCAACCTGAGGAGCAGGGACCCAGCATGAAGCTAAAGCCCAATTTGACTCCCGTGATTTTTCACCTTCCTCTTGGACTCGGCTGAGGCAGGGGCCAAGCAGGCTCTTCCCCAGTATCAGGGGGCCAGCATGAGGATGAGGAGGGAAGGAAGATGCCCTGAAGGCGGGAAGGTTCTGATCTGCAGGGGGCCTTCCCCTGTCAGGACCACCTTGAATGGGAAGGTGGAGGAGGTCAAAGTGCAGCACCGCCCCCACCTCCCTGCCCACAGCTACTCTGCAAATCCTAGGGGCAGTAGTCCAGTAGAAGCACCTTTTTCCAATTTGCCCTCAGACCCTGTAGAGACCGCCTGCAGTCCTGATGTAGGTCAGCTGGCCTATTTTGGAAGGGCTCCCTGGCCAGCTGAGGCTGGAGCTGCAGCTTGCTATTGGAGAGCCCGTGGGCCTGGGGGAGGCCAGAGGGGACAGTGGTAGCTGGAATGCTGGCCCGGCCCTGGGCTGGTCACCTTTTTCCTCCTGTCCCGCCTGGGAGCCACGACGCTGCGTCTGTTTTGTGTACTGGTTCCTCACGTGGTGTCCATTCCCATCCAGGCTGGACGTGTCTGCTTCAGGCTCCTGTCTCTTCTTGTCTCAGCCCCTGGCCCACCTAGAGCCCCACCAGAGCCACCCTTCTTACCCCACAGGTGGGGCTGCCACACCTGTCCACTGTGGTAGGCCAGGGCCCGGTCCTCAGTGGTACCTGGCCTGACTCTGCAACCCTGGAGACTACCCATGCTGACTGGAGCCCTGGGGCTGGCGAGGCCACACACACAGGGCCAGACCTGACCTCCCTCTGCCTTGTGGTCTGCATGATGTCGGCAAGACTGTCCCCTTGAGTCCGGGTGTTGGTGTCCACCCCCCTTCCTTACAGGATGCCCTGAGCGGTGGACCTTGTCCCCCCACCCCACCTCCGTCTCCATTATGAGGTTCAGAGCCGTCTGACAGTGACCTAAGTCTGGGGAAGGAAGCTTCGTGTTTGGCGTCTCCTTTCTTCCAGGGGCTCAAAGCATTTTTATAAGCATTAATCTCCTTAATCCACACTGGCTGTTGTCTTGTTTGCTCTTTGTGTTTTATTGTTAGCTGACGTGTTGTGTTTAACCCTTGAGCAGCCAGCAAGGGGGAATTCCCCAAGCCCAAGGTGGTGCAAGCACAGGACGCCTCCTGACCAGCACGGCTGGGACCCTGGGGCCAGGTCCCACCCCGGCTGCTGGGCAACGCCTCCTCCCATACCTGCCTTTGGCTGGGCATCTGCCTTCAGGATCCATCTGGGCAGTGGGGAAGGTATCCCTGTGAGGCCACTGCTGGACAAGCTGTGAGGTGGGGACCCCAGTGGCCAAGATGTGTGGGAAAGAGCACTGGAAGGGGAGGCAGGAAGCCTAAGCTCCACCAGCCGCTGCTGTGTGACCTTGGGCCAGTCACTTCACCACTGAACCTGGTTTTTTTGAGATATACAGCAGGGGTAATGAGACTCTGTGAGTATCGAGTTGGAATCCATAACAGTGATCTGTAAATGCTACAGCTCTGGGAGAACGTCCAGGGCAGAGGGCACCCCTTCTTTGGGATAGGTGTTGATTGAGATGATCCCGTGAGGATGTCAGTCCAGAATCCCACTTGGATTCTAAGATGAAAGGAGCTTTTTCTGTTCTCCCCACACCACCCTGAGCCTGTGTCCCGGGGCCCAAGTGACCAGAGCAGAGGGCAGTGAGGAGAGGGAGGGAGATGTGTCAGAAATCAGCCTCAGGTGCCCCCAGATAGATGGCCTGACCTAACGGGGCTCCTTCCACTGCTGTGCACCACAGGCAGCTTCTATGGTTCACAGCTCTTAGACAATAGGTGAGCCCATGGCATGAGGGTGAAGCCAGCCCCTCCAGTGTCTGTCAGTGTCCGTCAGGGCAGCGCCACGCTATTGGGCTGTGTGGTTTGCTGGCGTGCTGCTGGCTTGCCCAGAGGAAAGGATGCATTCCCGGCTTACAGTTTGGGGTCTGTTTACTGTGTCTCACTCCCGTGGGTGCTGAGCCTGCACAAGGGGATTGCTGTTGTTTAGTCACTAAGTCATGTCCGACTCTTTGTGAACCCTTGGAACTGGAACCTGCCAGGCTCCCCTGTCCCTGGACTTTCCCAGGCAAGAATACTGGAGTGGGTTGCCATGTCCTTCTCCAGGGGATCTTCCCAAGCCAGGGATCCCACCCGTGTCTCTTGTCTCGGCAGGCGGATTCTTTACCACCGAGCCACCTGGGAAGCCCCACACGGAGGGGTGCTTTGCTCAAATTCACACAGAGGTGCCCAGTGCCTGGTGGAGGCCCCGCCTGACTGGGCACTCTCCAGGGCAGGCCGTGGTGGGCGGTCCAGTTGGGCAGGAGGGAGTGCCCAGGCACCCTTCATGTTTGGCTCCACACGTTGCCCACCCTGACCATGGCCCAGAGCCACCGGGGAGCCACCACAGAGCAGTGGAAAGCATTCCAGCATTTCCTCCTGAATAGACCAGCACAATAACAATACACCTTCCCCAGTCCTTCGTCTGCCACTTTAAACTCCCCTAAGCACTGAAAACCCAAGTTTTTTTTTTTTTTTTTTATAGCTTATTTGGCGTAAGAATCTGGCCTGATCAAACATGAGACTGCCTATAATTTTTCCCACTTAGGGTGAATAGCCATGGGCGTTAATGAAGAAACAGCAATGTGTTTCATCATGGGGTGCTGCCCAGACCTCGCTGCATTAGATGAGGTATATTACCTTCCTAAAAATGCAATAATGTATAAATTCTGAAACACAAGTGACCAAAAGTTCTAGATAAGAAATTCCAGATCCATAATAACCAGCACTTGGTGGGCCTTTGAACAAGCTCTGGAGGGTGGTGAAGGGCAGGGAAGCCTGGCATGTTGCAGTCAATGGGGTCGCAAAGAGTCGAACACGGCTGAGTGACTGAGCAACAAAGTGTAGGCCTTGCCATTGCCCAGACACTGTGCGGAGAACTTCACTCATACAATCCTAACAACTCAACTTATGTCCATTTTGCAGATGAAGAAACTGAAGCCTGAGAAGCTATGTAACGTTCATATAGTTAACTGAGGGTGGTGCAAGGATTTGAATCCTGCTATTAACCCTCCGTTGTAAAGATGAGGAGATTGTGGTCCAGAAGGAAGAGGGATGGACTTGAGGTCATCCAGGGAGTCCTGGGTGGAGCTGGAGCCTCGCCACCCCCACAGCCTGCTCCTGCTGATGGGGGCTGGCTGGTTGGGGGAGGTGAGTCCCCCAGCAGTTGCTCAGGGGCTCACAGGCTGCTCAGGCTGGGTTTGCCCAGCCCATCCGGGAGAGTTTAAAATAGAAGACATTCCCTTGGAAAGTTGGAAGATTCCACTGGATTGAAACCAGATGATGCTGTGCAAACAGACCCCATCAGCAGGCGCAGAGTCTGGGCCTGCGCTGAGCCCCATGCCTGTTCCCAGCCCAGGGCAGGGAGAGAAACTGCCCTGGGGCTTCAGAGAGGTCAACGACACAGGACACTGGACAGGACAAGCTCTGGCTGATGGGCAGGGGCAGGAGACCCTCTTGCCAGCAAAGAAGTGTCCCTAACACTTTCACCTGCTCCATCTGTTTTCCAGTTTCTGAAGATGGACAGAGACTCTAACAGAGCATTTCCCCATTGCCGCATGATTCCAGTCATTTCTTTACTCCACCTACTTGTTCTCCTGCAAATTCAGTCCTTTATTTGTACACCCTCAGTCATGCTGCAAACCTACGGGACTTCCCTGGTGTGATGGCTGCATGTGAAGCAGAACACAGTGCTGCCCTTCAGAAAGCCCCAGACGCACTGAATAGTCATCTGAACAGGGCTGGGGGGTTGAGGCTGCGGGCACAGGAGCAACTTCAGGGAGGGCTTCTCAGAGGAGGTGATGAACAGGAACGCTGAGGCAGGGAGAAGTCACGTCTTCCTGGGACCAGGCTATTCTAGGAAGGCTTGTCTCCTGGCAGTGGCCACATGAAAGCAGCCTGAGCAGTTTCCACAACAATCCCTAGGTCATACTCCTTCTAGGAGCAGCAGACTGATTTCTCGGACATAGAAATTAGAGCTGGAGATTGTCATTCAGCACACAGGTCACATCACGGGTCACCTCAGCTCAGTGATCTCTCCCTGAAGAACAGAGCTAGGAGCTGGACTACAGAGGTGACAAGGGCAGGCGCTGACCCAAAGGAGACTGATGTGGAAACTGCTCAGGTCATTTCCACGTGGCCCCTGCCAGGAGACGAGAAGTACTTATTGGTAATAACATGATGTCTAGAATTATTTCCAAATATTTTTAAAAAGTGGAGTGGGAAGTAGGAGAGATTAGAAAATGTTGATGGGTATTGAAGCTGAACGGTGGACTGATGGAGGGGGTAGGGGTGTGGGTCATGATACTTTTTCCTTCTTTTGAGTGTGTTTGGACTTTTTCATGATTTTTAGTTACGAGTAGAGAGAAAGTTTGTGAGTCTTTAGAGCACTGACCCCATAGAGCAACTGGAGCCAGGCAGATAAGACCTCAGTCATCCCACCTTGGAAGCAGATGGGATGGGGGATCCTCTGGAACTAGAGGGTGACTACATAGGCCCAGAGGGGCCTCGGGCTCAGATGATGACACCCCAAGTTGCCAAGAAACATCACCCCCACTCTCTCTAATCCCTCATCCAACCAGGCACTGGCCCTTCTTGAAAGTGAAAAAGTGTCATTGCTCAGTTGTGTCCGACTCTTTTGCAACCCCATGGACTATAGCCCTCCAGGCCCCTCTGTCCATGGAATTCTCCAGGCAAGAATACTGGAGTGAGTTGCTATTTCCTTCTCCAAGGTATCTTTCTGGTCCAGGGATTGAACCCGGGTCTCCTGCATTGCAAGCAGACTCTTTACCATCTGAGCCACCAGGGAAGTCCTTCTTACTCTACCTTCAAAACTGAAGGTTCCTAGGCACGGGGTTCCCCCGGGCATAGTGCTCTTTGAGAGCAGAGCCCTAGCCAATGACTTCCAGAGAAATCGAGGGGCTGATCACTGGTGTCTGACCCTCACCATCCTGGCCACCTGCAGAGGTCATTGTGGCAACCACAGCCACTACACATGAGGTGGCCTGAGAGCCTGTGGTGGCCACATCTCTGTCCCTGTGTCACCCAAGCTTGACCTTTAAGTGGGCCTCACCCAGCTCACTCTGGGGATGGCTGCCATGACCTGGGGTCCTTGCTCCTCCTGAGTTCCACAGCCAGGGCTGCAGCAGGGCAGCTGGATGGCAGGTTGGTATGGAAAAATGCTGCCCACCCCTCAGACAGGCCCTCATTAATTACCATGGCAGCAAGGAGAGCGAGGAGCCTTCTAAGGACCAAAGGAGGCAAACCTGCTTCCCCCCCGGGGCCCGGCTGCCAGGCCAAGTCTGGATAATTGGAAAAGCCTTCCTGCTGAGTCCGTCAATCTTTACCCAGAAGCTTAATGAAGAAAACGGCTTTTCCATGCTTCTCGGGCCCCCACACACAGCCTGGGCCGGCCCCACAGGGCCATGCAGGCCCCACAACTTGACTTTCCCAGGCCCCTCCCACCCAGAGCAGGGCCCAGGAGGCAGCTTCTCAGTCACGAATCAGCCTGTGAGGCCGGCTCTGAGCCTGGGCCTCCTGCCAGGAGCGTGAGCCAGGGAGAGCTGGGCTCAGACACCGGCCCAGTGCCTTCGCTCAGGGCTCACTGCCCTTGGCCCTGCCCCATCCCTACCTCCCAGTCACCCTTGGGCCCGGCAGACCAGCCCAGGGTCCTGCCTGCTCTGGGGCCCCAGAGAGCAGCTCCTGTTGACAGAGGAGCAGACAATGGGCTGACGAGAGGAGAGGGTGGCCGAGGGCACAGAGCGGAGAGGAGCTGCCCAAGACTGTAGCTGTAGAATTATCACCCCCTCCCATCCTCGGGTGCAGGAGAGCCCTCCCCACCCCAACCAGGAGCTGCCGGCAGGGTGGGCAGGCAGGCAGTTATGGCTGCCTAGGAGTGATTCGTGATGACCAGCAATGATCTGGGAACAGACTCCGAGGGGCCTGGAGGCCCTGCAGCCAACCCAGCCTGCAGCGTGGACGCGCCTGCTCCAGCTGAGCTCTGGGAGCCCAGGCCAAGGACAGAGGCGCCCCGCCTGGTTTCCTCTCAGGCTCTCCCGGAGACCACCCACGTGGGCACTATCTGCTCCCGTCATTGTCCAGATCTCCAGC
Organism: Dama dama; assembly: GCF_033118175.1. Classification (NCBI taxonomy): domain Eukaryota; kingdom Metazoa; phylum Chordata; class Mammalia; order Artiodactyla; family Cervidae; genus Dama; species Dama dama. The sequence continues at coordinate 34,239,731 of NC_083691.1, forward strand.
TCAGCCCACAGACCCAGCAGTCTCTGAGTGGCTCAGGGTTTCCATTCGCTCCCGGACAGCTTAGTCCCAACAGCTGACCCAGGAAGGCATCTGGGCCACAGGGAGTAAGGCGGGAGGTTGACACAGAGCTGAGGAGGGTGGCCCAGCCCTGGAGAAGCTCCCACCTGGACTGGCCATTGACCCCGAGGACACAAGCTTCTGTGAAGAGCCTAGGCTGCACCAGGGTGGGGTCTGTCCCCTAGCATCTGCTCTGCCGGCTCAGTCCTTCATCTCTCTCCCCAAAGGCACCCCCTTCCCACGCCCAGGTTCTGTCTTAATGGGACAATTTGTACCATGAACCTTGACTGAGGCTGCAGCCCTCTTAAGAATGCACTTTGCCTCCTCTGTTCCCTTCACAGGCCCTGGCTCCCTTTCATCCCTCCCTCGGCATACCCAGCCCAGCTTTCTGGAATGGGGTTTCTGCTTCAGGTCAAAGTTATTGGAGCTCTGTGGTCAGGACCACAGTCCTATAGTCTTGACTGTCCCAGATTTGAATCTCAGCTCTGCCATTTCCTAGCTGGGTGACCTGGAGCAAGAGACTAAAGCTCATTTTCCTCTTCTATAAAAGAAGCAGTAGCCACTTTGCAGGGTTTTTAAAAAATGTTTATGTACTTATTTATTTTTGGCTGTACTGTGTCTTCATTGCTATGTGGCCTTTTCTCTAGTTGCAAAGAGCTGGGGCTACTCTCTAGTTGCGATGCGCGGGCTTCTCATTGTGGTGGCTTCTCTTGTTGCAGAGCACAGGCTCCAAGGTGAGTGGGCTTCAGTAGCTGTAGCACAAGAGCTCAGTAGTTGCAGTTCCTGGGCTCTAGAGCACAGGCTTAGGAACTGGTGGCTCACAGGCTTAGTTGTTCCCGCAGCATGTGGGATCTTCCCGGATCAGGGATTGAACCTGTGTCTCCTGTGTTGGCAGGTGGATTCTTGACCACTGAGCTACCAGAGAAGCCCCTGCAGGTTGTTTTTAAACCATGGGTCGATGAGACAAGCATATGACATGCTGAGTGTGGGGCTAGGCCCACAGTCACGCAGTGATCATGAACACTGTGGCGGTGCTGGCCCATGCCCTGTCATTATGTCTGCAAAAAGTGCAGGTTCCCCGAGGACGGGAACCAGGTCTTTTTGTCTCTGTGTCCTCTCCCCTTCATTCATTCCCTGCAGCACCCTGTGGAGTGAGCAGGACAGGCACAGGATGGAGGCCCAGTAAGGATTTGGATCAAGTAGAAGGAAATAAGGCCCCCTGGGAAGGTGGAAGGGCCATCACACTCTCCAGCAGTGGACAGGCCTGAACTGAGCTGACTCTGGGTTGCTCTGGCCACCCCCGGCCCCATTCTGAAGTCCAAGCTCTTTCTGAGGAGGCCCTGCTTGGCCAGGACCCCTCCCACCTTGGGTACAGGTGCCCCTGGAAAGGAACTGGTCTTGTGCTGGGAGTCCTGGAGACCTCTGCTTCTCTAGAAGGTACCATCAGGGCTCATTTCTATGCAGCAGACATTCTTGAACACTAACTGTGTGCCAGTCCCATGGCTCACTGGGGCCTTGGGCAAGTTGCAAACCTCTCTGAGCTTTAGGTCTGTCTTCTGTCACTGAGCACTTTATAAACTACCTACTTCAAAGGGCGGTTAGAACATTACTAGAGATAATAGAGCACAAGAGCCTGGGAGAAGGTGGATGTTCAAGAGACGTAAGCTGCCCCTTCCCTGTCCCCCAGCCCTGGCATCCTCCAGACTTTGTGGGGTTGGCAGGGGGCAGGGAGGGGTTTGTGGCCTGGTTTGAGGAAGGGGAGAAGTCCTCTGTGGATCGTGTCTGTGGGGCCTGGTTCTGTAACCTGGGACCCTGGAGGTCCCAGCCCTTCCTGACCAGCCTCAGGGTCCCCAGCTCCTGCCCTGAGCCTGATTCCCACATGTAGAGAGCTCTGTCCAAGCCTGTACCAACCCAGGTTCTCAGAGCTAGAAAACCCCCTTTGGCCATCCCAGGTCAGCCTGGGGACGCCTAGGCTGGGGATGCCTTCAGCTGCCCTCTCTGAACCTTCAAAGGACCGTGAAGGCCCCATTTCCCAGGACCAGCGAGATTTTGAGCAGTAAAGTCTCTTCTGGTTTATCTGGAGGAAGGAAGATGACGTCATGAGGTAAACCGCACAGCCTGAAACCACGAGGCTGGGTGCCCCAGTGATGTTTGCTTTTTAGCAAAAGTTACTCATGTGCACAGAGGGACAGAGAGCTTGGGCCATTCTGGTCAGAGGAGAGCCGGGAAAACAGAGGGAGATTTCCAAACATGGAACCACAAAAAAGGAGAGGGCTCCCAGACAGGACAGACGTCAGAGGCCAGGAAGGGTGGCTTCCTGGGGTGCTGCGGGCAGGGGCCCGGGGTGGGGCGTCTCCTTGGCACCTGAGGCACCAAGGATCATGTTTACTGTGGTGGATATAAAGAGTAATAATGATAATAATATTGACAGTAAGGGCTATTTATGTGGGTCCCTGACCCTGTTACCTCCTCAACAGCACCCCCTGAGATTGCACCCCGTGAGGTCGGCGTGATTCCCATGCAGAGATGAGGGAAAGGGGCTGGTGGGCCTCTGCTGTGTGCTTCCAACCTTAAAACAACAAGTCTGTTTCCTTTCCAAGGCCTGGGTGGAAGGCTCCCAGGTCCAAGCCCCAACCCCCTCCTAGTTACTAGGTTACCCTTGTAGGCTCAGTTTGTTCATTTGTTCCATGTCCTGCCTCATAAGCTAAGAGGTTTCCTAACATGAACCCCACTCTTCAGTCTCATTCCATTCCTTTCTCTATCCTTTGAGCAGCTTTCTCTGGAGAAATTGACTCTGAAGGGTAGGCCCGGGCACTGTCCTGATGGGCTGGTGAGTCAGGGGTGGAGGGGGGTACCCTCTGTGTAGGGGGAAACGTGGACAACTTGTGTGAGGACAGAAAGCTGTCTGGGGAGGCCAGAAGGGGCTTCCACACCCCCTCTCCAGGGCTGCAGGAGTTGGGGAGGCAGTGCCTAAAGGGAATTTGTGGGGTCTGGGTGAGTGTGGGTGGGAGTGTAGGGGTAAGTGTGATGCCCTCAGGGATAGGTGAGATCCTTGATCCTATGGCGTGCACTGACCTGCCCCAGGTCCAGTCCCTCTACCTCGGGGAGGGCCCGTTGCTCCAGCTTTGACCTACTCTGAGAGCTGCAGGGGCCGCTGTGTGGGGCGGGAGATGGGAGGACTCGGTGCAAAGAGTTAGCCAAGATGTCTTCACTGAACTCACAGCTGTTTGGGTTGAGGCTTACCCTTTTCAGATCCTTTTCTTATAATGCAAATACACAATGGGAGAGAGAGCACTTCATCAACCTTAAAGGTCAGAGTGCGTAAGGATGTAGCGACACCCAGCAGGAGCTGTCTTTTTATAGAGGAGAAAACTGAGAGCAGAGAGGGGACAGGATTTCTCCACAAGCACACGCTTAGCTCTCAAGAGCCCAGGAGCCAGAACACAGTTCCACCCCCCTGCCCTCTACTCGCCAAGGGACTTTCCCTCCCTGGCACAGGTGTTACCATCCAGTATAAAATACCCATCAGATTCTTTCCAAGGCACCCCCAGCTTTGTGCAGAGAGCAAGCTTGGGATTGAGGAGCCCTGGCATGATGATGTGGAACTGGGGGAGGGTCCTGGGGGGGGGGGGGGGTCCTGGGGGGGGTCCAGGGCCCAGGGGAGGCTGCCAGAAATAGACTTAGCCTCCCTTGCCATTTTCCCAGGGCCAAGTCAGCACCTTAAGTGTGAGGATTAGTCATAAGCAACTGCTTCACCTCAAAAGTCGTAGTTCACTGGGTTGGTGTCACAGTGATGCTTCTGTGACTCACGGCCCGAGGCGACGCGAGGGCCAGAGGGACGGCCAGAGATCCCGATGGGCCAGCCAAATGCTCTGGGTTCTCGCCTGCCTGCAGCCACCTCGCTTGGCAGCTGGGGCTTTAAGGAAAAAGAACCACCAGCAGTGGAAGGTGGGCCAAGAGGCAGGCGACTGGGATCCAGCCCTCCATCTGCCGGGGCTTAGTAGTGGGCCTACAGAGTTCTCTTCCCTTCCCCAGGATCAGTTTGCTTGTCTGTGCAATGAGAGAGCAGATTAGATGGTCTCTGGGTTTCTTCCCAGTTCTGAGAACCCAGCAGTTCTCCGGGAGGAGAGGGTAGTTTGGTCTTGAGGCCTGGGCCCCAAGGCTATCAGAGCTTGGCGTCCTCTCACCCTGCTCCCATGCCTTCCGGGTTCTCCTGGGACCAGGCCACCGACTCTCGGAGCTCACCCCTGTGCTGGCTCCTCTGTGGGAAGAGCCTCGGTGTGTCTCAGCTGAAAGGCCTCTCAGATTCCTGAATCCCACTGTCTCCTTGATGGGCAGAGTGAGGCCAAGAGAGGGTAAGGAGCTTATCCAAGATCACGAGCAAGCCAGGAACCAGCTTCCCATAGCACCAGCTGCCTTGTGTTTGCACCTGAAGGAACCCTCTCATGGGAGAGCTGGAAGTAGCCAGATTCCTTAGCAGTCCTCCCTTCAGCACCACCTCCACCAGCATTGCCAGCATGGGCTCTGACCCTCCAGCACCATCACCCCTCCCCCATTCCGCTCCCCTTCCTCCATCTCTGTGCTTATGTGCTCTTCTCGCTCATTCTCAGAGGCAGGCTAGTGCCTGTAGGAAGGAAGATGCAGATCCAGGCAACCTTGAACTGGGGTCAGCTTTCATTCTCACTGTGCTTTAGTCCCTTGACTGTGAAATGGGAATGCTAGAAATGTCTTCTCAGAGGGTTATTGGGAAGCTTAAATAAGTCAATACCATAAGGTGCTTAGAACAGGGCCTGGCATTTACGCAGGGACTGCTACCATCCATTCATTCATTCACTCAGTCTGTCCTGACTGTTTCCAAATAGGTTAGAGATGACTCACAATGGAAAATACAGGCAGAAGAGGCCTTTTAAGTCTGGTTTAAAGGAATCCAGGGCTGAGGTAGAAGAAGAGAGAGTTGTCCCGGAACTGCCGGCTGAGTGGCTGTGGCCTCAGAACATAGCTTCCAGGCTGGCTTGTCCTAAAGGTGATGCTCTTGGTGCCAGGCTCTCTTTTTCTGATAAAAGGAAGCACACCAGCTTTTCAGGAGAAAGAAGATTTTTCTGGTTCGACGTTTTAAATGGCAATGTCTGGGGCAGAGATTCTCCCCAGCCTTCCCGTGCCACTTTTTGAATCCACCCCTGAGAAACTCGGGGCTCCTCTTCATGCCATTCCACTCCCCACCTTCGGAAGCCAGGGAACTCGGGGCCCAGGACCGCTGCCCTAAAGCAAAGCCCTCGGCCATCTCAGGAGCAGAGCTAGCAGCTCCGAGAGAAGCCAAGTCAGTGAGACCCGAAGGGCCTTCCCTCTGAGGCAGAGCAGTCCCTCCCACGGGCCGCTTTCCCAGCAGCCGGAGCAGCCAGTGCCCCGGGGAAGGGGGCCTGGGAACGGTCACCGAGAAATCCCAGAGCTGCCCACACACTTCCCCTTCTCTCAAATGCCAGGAGACAAGGGGAAGGTGAGCGGGGCGCTCCATACTGAGTCACTGGAAAGACTGGGGGACCCAGTGGGCAAGGGTCTCATGGCATCTCCTCCAGGACCCCTGACAAGGAGTGCAGTCCTGGGTGTGGCCCAAAACCACCTGCACAGAGCTAGGTAGCACCAGGGGATGGAACCTTCCAAGCCTCCCTCTCCCCCACCCCGTCTGGCCCCTCCACATGTACACACACACATTATGGGGACAATGGGAACTGCCCTCCAGTCCCGTGCAAAAGTCCTTTGCAAAAGACTTGTGGGGCCCCCAGCTCTCACCCACCTCTTGACTGAAGGAGTGCCCCCTTCCTAAGCCAGGTCCCAGGGGTGTTTTCCTAGCATCTCATGGGCTTCCGTACTCAGCTGCGAGCCTCTGTGCAGTGGGAGGAATCCCCCCTGCTTGCTTTCCTCCCAGAGAGCCCGTTGGAGCCCAGCACAAAATGTACCAGCTCCTGGGGGCCCAAGTGCAGCCGACCCCCATCCCAGTTCCCCTGAGCCAGCTGTAGGGAGCAGGGAAGCCAGTCCAGCAGCTGGCCTGGCAGCTCTCCCTCCTGGAGTGGTTGGGGAAATGCCTTTGGTACCAGGATGTAACCATCAGGACGTAATGATTTGCCCACATCAAGGTCTGTCCATGCATCAGTCACAAAAACAGTTTGTCTGTAGGGGTTTTTGAAGGCCAACACTAGACATGAGTGTGAGGGAAGTCCCAGCTGGTCCTTGGTCCCCTCCTATGGTTTATAGCTGGTATCAAAAGGCAGAGCTCAAGAGCTTCCCTTGTGGTTCAGTGGGTAAAGAATCCAAGGGGGGATCGGGATGGGGAATACATGTAAATCCATGGCTGATTCATGTCAATGTATGACAAAAACCACTACAATATTGTAAAGTAATTAGCCTCCAACTAATAAAAATAAATGAAAAAAAAAAAAAGAATCCACCTGCAATGCAGGAGCCCTGGGTTTGATCCCTGGGTTGGAAAGATCCCCTGGAGAAGGGAATGGCAGCCACCATCCCCCACCCGCTTCCCTAGGAGAACCCTCTGCCCCAACCAAAGGCCTCTGGTCTCTTGCGGCTCTAGCCTCTCCTTCTCCTGGCTGGGCCTCCACTCCCTCCCCTCAAGGCGCAGCCCAAGCCCCACCTCCTCCAGGAGGCTTTGTCTGATGAAAACACCCAATGAAATCTTGGCATTCACCTGTTAGGAAAGAGCCCAGTTTTGGAGTCAGAAAGGTCTGGGTTAGCATCTAAGCTCCATTCTGTTTCACTGGTAGGAAGTTTCCATCTCCCACTCAGGAAGTGGGAACAAGCCCACCCTGGGAGTACAGAGGCTGAGAAGCATCTGTTGTTTTGGCCTTCCCAGGGTCCATTCCTCTTTCTTTTGGTGATATCATGGACTTGCACTTGGATGTGTGGTCCAGGTAGGGCTTACCTTACTTCCTGGTTCCCATGTGAACACATGAGAATGAGGATAGCCCATTGCCCTGGCCACAGAGATAGGTTCCCAGGGGATGGACATGCGACTCACCCCAGGCCAGTGGGAATCCTACTTGAAAATTTAGCTGGAATCACTGAGATTTCATTTCCACCAAAGTTCTAGGCTTAGAGAAGGAAAACTGGAGCCCTTAGCCGTTGTTACAGGTTGAAGTGAGTCCCTCAAAAAGATATGCTCAAGTCCTAGCCGCCTCTAAAGGTGATCCTGTTTGGGTAGAGGGTCTTTGCAGGTGTAAGCAAGTTAAGATAAAGCCATACTGGATGAGGTTAGACTCTAATCTAATGACTGGTATCTTAATTGTTGTTGTTGTTGTTTAGTCACTAAGTTGTGTCCGACTCTTTGCAACCCCATAGACTGTAGCCTGCCAGGTTCCTCTGTCCATGGGATTCTCCAGGCAAGAATACTGGAGTGGGTTGCCATTTCCTTCTCCAGGGATCGAACCTGTCTCCTGCATCGGCAAGTGAATTCTTTACCACTGAGCTCCCAGGGAACCCGGTATCTTTATAAGAAGAGGGAAATTTAGAAGTGGAGATACACAGGGAGAAGACCCCATGACAACAGAGACAGCAATGTGAGTGATGCAGCTACAAGCCAAGGAGCACCAAGCCGTGCCAGTAGCCACCCGCGGCTGGAAGAGAGGCCTGGGCCAGTTTTCCTCTCAGCACCTCCAGGAGGGACAGACCTCGCCAACACTGTGGCTTCAGACTTCTGGCCTCCACAGCTGTGGGAGAATAAATTTCCGTGTGTTAAGCCACCCAAGTTTGTGGTGATTTGTTACAGCAGCCACAGGAAACTAATACAGGCCCAGAGGAGAGACTGAGCCTGAGACCGAAGCCAACACTAGAAACGGGGCCACAAACGCACACTCTTGGCGCCAGCACCACACTCGCATCCAACAGGGGCTGAAGCAAGAGGTTTACCGGACTTTTCAGTCATGCGAGCCAATACATTCCCTGTTTTGCGTAAAGCTGCTTCAGCTGAATTTGTGTGTCGTTCAACCGAGAGAGGCCTGGCTATTACAGAGACGGTAGAGGTAAAATGCACAGCACGGTGCCTGGCCCATAGGAAGCTCTGTGTGGTCACTGTTACTGCTGTTGTTGTTTCTATTCCCGACTAGACGGAGCTCTCTTTAGAGCAAGGGTCACATCTCTCCTCGGCGTCACTGGGCGGGTTCCCTGGAAGCAGGCTCTGACGCAGTCAGCAAGCAGGACGTTTCTTAGGGAGGGGCCTTGGGATTAACCCCAAGGGGTCAAGGGGGCAAGCAAGCAGGACTGGGCAGAGGGAAGCCGAGCAGGGCTGCGCAGTGACAGCCTCAGCCAGCCCTGTGGGGGTCCTGGAACCAGAGCTGCTCTCCAGAGTCATTCCGAGGGGACCTTTATGCTCTCGAATGCATCTGGCATGAATCTGTGCAGCCCTGGGAAACATCAGCTCTTGGGAGAGGCGGATCCCTGGAGCTGAGGCCATGCCTGAAGGGCCAAATGGCTGGCCAGCCCCCTTGGGAACCTGGGCAACAAGTCCTCACCAAAGGGGACCCAGCTGGGCCATCATGATGCCCACCACACTTGGGGCATAACTCGGAGCCTGGCACCCAGTAGCTAATCATTGTGGAAAACATCCCTTCATTCACTCAAACCCAAGGTTGACAGGGCAAAATCAGGTGTCCTGGTGGTCTGACATGGAGTCCTTGGCAGAGGGGTCCTGGTGGTGGTTGGGTCTGATGGAAGCACCATGAGGAAGCTGGCGAGGATGTGGTCAGGGTGATGTGACCGGGATTGGTGGTAGGGCCTTGCCTGGCACAAAGTAGGTCAAGTGAGTACTGAGGGATCAGGGTGCTGAGGCAACGTTTCCCTTGCTTAGAGCTTTAGGCTCCTGGGGCTGTAACACGCCGCTTCCTTTTCTGTGTTGATTTCTGTATGTTAGGGTGGAGTCTGGAGGCCGGCTAAGTCTTTAGAGTTTCCTTTCTTGTGTCTCTCCTGCCTCCACAGGCAGCTCTTCTTATAGCTGGGGTGTTCCCCAATCTCAGCCCGCAAGGGTGGCCTCCTGCAAGGGCTCCACGGGCCTAGGGCCTCGGGATCTGTGCTGGCAGGGTCGGGCCCTCCTGAGAAGCCAGGCGCTCCTTATCAGATGAGAAATTAAGAGTCAGAGAGAGGAAGCTTGTTGTTCAAAGTAACAGTCGGTGGTTGAGTCAGGAAGCAGGACCCACTTCTCCCTGCCTGGCCTTCCTCGTGCGCAGCGCAAACCGCAGCTCTAGCCACAGCCCTCCATCTAAGGAGCGTCCAGCTCCTCTGCCTGCAGCTCCTCCTTGCAGAGGGCTGCCTCCTTGGCCTGGCGATCGGGGGCAGGGGCTGCCAGCTGCACGTGCCACGGAGGTTAGCCCGGGGCCTGGGCTGAGGATCAAGAGGGTGTCCGGCCTCCCAGGGCTTCTCCAGGAAGCAGGGAGCAGCCAAAACGCCCTCCCGGGCCACCTTGTCCTGCCCTACCCCCTTCTCCTGTCACAGGTGAATGGAAAGTCTTGAGGTAAGATCTTCCTGAGGCGACACAGTAAGGGGTTGAACTCAGTGGTCATCCTGTTTTCTCGATAGTTACTCACCTCCCCACGTTTCCATAGAGCCCTTAACTCTGTGCTGTGTGCCAAGTCGCTTAAGTTGTGTCCGACTCTTTGCGACTTTATGGACTGTAGCCCTCCATGTTCCTCTGTCCATGGGATTCTCCAGGCAAGAATACTGGAGTGGGTCACCATGCCCTCCTCCAGGGGATCTTCCCGACCCAGGGACTGAACCCATGTCTCTTCTGTCTCCAGCATTGGCAGGCAAGTTCTTTACCACTAGCACCAGCTCATCTTATTTCCAAGTGGTCTTAACAGAGAACAATGCAATAATACACCAACTGGAACAAACACCCCTGAAGGGTGGGTCACCAACAGGGAAGGATGTTGGTGATGGGAAAGGCAAACCCCTTCACCTGTGGGCCGTCCCTGGCTTAGGTGATCTAGGCTGCTGTCTAAGAAAGGTAGCTATACTAGATGAAGGGCATTTTGCTCTGTGAGCACCTGGCTGACTTGGATGTGCAGAGAATGGTCTAGAAGGAGTCAGGCAGGAGGGGATGGGGAAGTTGGGCTGCCTGACAGAGGAAGAAAACCTGAGAGGGCACATAGGGAGGGGAAGGTGGGGGGACGGAACAGAGGGGCAGAGCCCGGGAGAAGCTGACCCTGGGACTCTGGGGCCCTGCAGGGAGAGGCAGACGGGAAGTCTTGTGACTGAAGAGCATTTGAAGAGCTGGAGGGTGCAGTGTGCATTTAGGAGTTCTTTGCTTCTCTGTCCTCCCAGTCCATTGCACCGTGAAGACCTCTGGCTCTGGGTGTGGGAGATCTGGCTTTTGATGGAGAGGAAGGGACAGATTGCCTGGGCTGTCACAGGGTGCCACACACAGAAACTCAGAGGCTGAGGGGCCCTGAACCTAGGTGCTCCCAGTCTCACCCCACTGGGTGATCTGCAGACATCCTGGGGAGGGCCCTGGACTCCTTAGAGCCTGCTGTGGGGTCTCTCGCTGATTCTTGGAGACCTCCGGGGCTGGGGAGACCCCAGCTGGCTCTGTTACAACTGCATTTTTTGATTTGTTCTTCTTCACACCTCTCTGTGGGAGGTAATGTTCTACCCATTTTCCAGCAGAGACACCTGGGGCCCAGAAAGTTTCAGTAACCCCCACCTGACCACACTCCTGGTCGATGGCTGAGCTCGCCCCACCTCTCCAAACACTCACGCTCTGCACATGGAGGGGACTGAAGCTCAGGCCCCGGGCTCCATAGATGGGATCCAAATCCTGCTCTGACCTGACCAGCTCTGGTGCTTTAGGTAAATCAGACTCTCTGAGTTTCGGTTTCCTCATCTGTCAAGTGTGGCTCTGATTCAGGCACGCGGTAGATACTGAATGAGTATTAATATCACCATCACTATTACTCAGCAGCCAGAGCCCGGGATGGAAGCTCTCTCCTGGGGAGAAGCTCATCCTGCTGAGGGGGGGTCTCATCCTCACTACCGCCTTTCTTCTCCCTCCCAGCTCTGCAAGAAAGACAAGCCTCCAAGTTCATCCTGGTGTTTCCGGCATGTCCTGTCCCTTGAGGAGTGAGGGTCCTACCCAGGGGAGAGGTGTCCCTAGCCATAACCCTGGGAAAGGCCTGTGACCATGCAGAGTCCAGGAGGGGCCTTTGGGACGAGGAGCGTGGTCAGAAATGGGCGGGGTGGAGGCGTGTGGTGGCGGCCCGTCTCTTGGTTCCCAGCTTAAATGGAGAACTGCAGAGACCACCCACTGAACCACAAGCCAAGGGCCTCTACCTTCCCTGCCTCTCTGTGCTCCCCTGCTACAGAGTTCCCTGCGTCTGGATCCCATTCCTGGATCCTAGGCCTGATGGATTAGCACCTGTCTGGACTAGAAAACCTGCTCTTGATACCTGCCCACCCCACCCCCCCCCCCCCACCTTTCCTCCATCTGCACTGCAGGAATCCGGGCCCTCTCTCTTCCCCTTTCTGCCTGGGGATCTGCTCAGCCTCTGAGCAACCACCAAACCTGCAGTGCTAGGTGTTCCTGGGCTCAGAGCAGGGCAAGATTCAGTGGCCTGTGGTTGTAGCACTGGTGCCCTGTCCCAACTTCAGGGGGCATCATTGCCCATTTTCCAGATGAGACCCAAGATTGCCCAGGTCCATGGAACTTGCCATCGAGCTGCTGGGATTTGAGTCTAGGGACCGGCTGATGTTGACGGCTGCCAGAAGGATCTGGAAACGAGAAAGGGAAATGGAGGATGGAGTAGCGGTAGGGAAAAATACCCAGTTCTGCCTATAAGTAGAACATGTCAATCACGTTTTGTGGGCACTATCTGCAAAAGCCTTTTAGCATCTACTTGAAGATGTTTAATTACTTAGTACAAACAATAATAAGAACAGTGGTTCTGTTGGGCTTTCTTTGTGCCAGGCAAGTCTATTAACTCATTGAACTGAATCGATCCTCACGTTGAGATTAGAAATGTCACCCCTCCCTTGGCAACAGTTCTGACCTCTGCCTGCTCTGATGCCTGGTCTCACAGAGCAGGCTGTCAGCACCCCTCCCTCACCTCCCCACCTGAGCCCAGGAAAGGACAGGACAGTACTCCTCCAGCATGGTGTGTGTTGAGCCATTTCACCCTTTTTAGAAAGAAAAAGAAGTCACCTTCCCCTTGGGGGTCTTCTCAGCAAGCCAGGCCCCCTGCCCCTCCCCGCTGTTGCAATCTCACTAGCTTCCAGGTCATGACCCCACTGGCCTGGGCTCTGACTCTGCCAGTTTCTTGGCCTCCACTTGGGGAGATTTCGACAGCCAAGTGGGCAGTCTGTCCAGATCCTTGCCTCACAGTTTCTTGACCTTTCCAAACCCCATGACTTACAGCTTTTCTTCAGCAAGTCACCCCTGGGCAAAATGTGAGACTTGACTCCACCGAGAAGGGCTCCATTCTTTAAATTCCGCTTTAGAACTCTCTGCAGCTTTCTGTGCATCTCTCTCCTGTGCCTTCCAGGGAGCACCCCCTCCACCCGCTTTTCTCTCACTTGCCCGCTGTCCTTTCCTCCCTACCTGCATCCTGTTTCCACTCCACCAGGACATCTAACAAGACAAGAAAGAAAGGGGCTTTCCCGGCCATGAGCCCTCGGAGGAGGCCTTTTGGCCGCAGCCAGGCGCCCAGCTGGAATGGCGTGATCCTGAAGCCCCATTTCCACACGGACTGGCAGTGGCGTGTGGCCACGTGGTTCAACCAGCCGGCTCGCAAGATCCGTAGATGCAAGGCCCAGCAGGCCAAGGTGTGCCGCATCGCCCGGCGCCCCGCGTCCGGTCCTCTCTGGCCAGTGGTAAGATGCCCGATGATCAGGTACCACGCGAAGGTTCGCGCCGGCAGGGAGCTTCAGCCTGGAGAAGCTTAGGGTGGCAGGCATCCACAAGAAGGTGGCCCGGATCATTGGGATCTCGGTGGACCCGAGGCACCGGAACAAGTGCACGGAAGTCCCTGCAGGCCAATGTGCAGCAGCTCAAGGAGTACCACTCCAAGCTTATCCTGTTCCCCAGGAAGCCCTCGGCCCCCAGGAAGGGAGACAGCTCTGCTGAAGAGCTCAAACTGGCCACTCAGCTGACCGGACCTGTTATGCCCATACGGAACGTCTATAAGAAGGAGAAAGCCAGAGTCATCACAGAGGAGGAGAAGAACTTTAAGGCATTTGCCAGTCTCCGCATGGCCCGCGCCAACGCCGGCTCTTTGGCATCCAGACAAAAAGGGCCAAGGAAGCCGCAGAACAGGATGTTGAAAAGAAAAAATAAAGTGCTGTTGGCAACTTATGATAAACCTGCAGTGTCCATGTGACCTTCATTGTGTAAGGAGCTAGGGATTGGGGGGACCTCCTCGAGGGGGACCTGAGGTGTGTCTGACCTTTGTCACAACAGAGCTGAGGGAAGCAGCTTTGGTACCTGGGAGGCTTGTGCTTAGTGAGTGTTCTTGTCTGGACCCTCCAGCCCAGGAGGTGCTGTGTGTTCCCGTTACTATTAAAATACTATTTTCTCATCTGAAAAAAAAAAAAAAAGAAAGGGAACACCAGGCTTTTCTCACTTATGAATATTGGATACATAATTCCTAAATATTAACACACTGAATCAAGCATTATATTCTAAAAAGCACATCCCGACCAAATAGACTTTATTCTAACCACAGAGAAAGAGATGTGGTTTTAATACTGCTAAATTTGATACTATAACTCATATTAATATATCAAAAGAGGAAAAACAACTTGACCATTTAGATGAATGCCAAAAAAATCTACTTAATAAAACTCAATACCCATACCTGCTTTAAAAAAAATAATAAACTCCTAATAAAATTGAAATAGAAGGATACTTCTTTAATGTGGTTTTAAAATATCTATGTCAAACCAATAGACAGAGCCACGTGTGATGCTAAAGCATCAGGGATATTGCTTATTAAAGCAGACATAAGAAGAGGGTGCCAGATTTCCCCCGTTCTTTGACATTATTCTGGAATAGACAATCAATGCTATTGGTTAGAGGCAATTGCCTAGAGGCAGTGATACTCTGGTAGCAAGAAGCCATCAAGCGCCCACTTCTTAGTTTTAAAATATCATTCTCCACTAGAAGGAATCAGAGCTAATAGCCGATCCCAGGGCTAAAACAGGAAAAATACAAAATGAGTTTAAAATACCTTTTTGTGCCAGAAACTAAGGAAACAGTCCAAAAATAATGGGGACATGTCAAGATGACATCGGAATCTCCCTGAAGGCTAAATTTTAAACAATCTGAGCATCAAAATAAATAGTGATGGTAACAGATAACAACCTTTGGATTAAAATAAGAATCTGTGCATTTCTAATGATATAAATGAATAAATGGTGGAGAAAAAAAACTTTTCATTACAGTAGAATGCCAACTAATATGTGTAGAATGAGTGATGGAAATAGATCTTCTCCACTTGGCAACCATCAGCCTTGTGGTTGAACAAGGCTGGAGTCATCAAAGGTCGGTGGAGATTTGAAGAGAAATGGGATATTAGGGTAGTCTTGGAGTACCTCCCCACCATATACGTATCAAAGACAAAGATGATGAGTTTACTATGGAGAAACCCGGCAGGCACCAGCCTGACCTGTGATCAAGGTTAGCATCACTGTTGGTGGGCCAGGTCAGTAACGTATGCCCAGATGTGATGCCCTGAGATGAGCACATTATCATTTCTGTGGGATTCTTGCCAAGAATGCATGTCCTGAGGGTGGACATGAGGAAATACAGGACAGATCTGCCCTGGGGGACATACTATAGACTGAATGGCCAGTACTCTTTAAGACTATCAGGGTCATGATAGACAGAAAGATCAGCTTGCTTCAGATTGAAGGAAACTAATGAGGCATGATAACTAAATGCCAGTCAGACGTGGACACTGGGCCAGAAAGGCAAATGAGGCATTGCTGGATCGGTTGGAGAGATCCATCCAAGTCCATGGATTAAGGGATGGCATTAAACTAATTTTGATTTCCTAATTTGGAGGGGTGAATGATAGTAACATGGAGTAGGAAATGGCAACCCACTCCAGTATTCTTGCCTGGAAAACTCCATGGACAGAGGAGCCTGGCAGGCTATAGCCCAGGCTATAGCTCTGTGTTGCAGAGGCAGACACAACTAAGCAACTGAGCACACGCAAGGGATAGTAACAAGGAGAGGGTGTTGTTTGGGGGAAGTACAAACTGGAGTATTTGGGGTCGTGAGGCATTCTGTCTACAAGTTTTTATCAAGTGGTTCAGAAGGGGAAAAAGGCAGATCTATATGTATGTCAGAAGAGAGAGAGAAACACAAATAGAAATTGCACAATTGTGGTCAATGTTTATCAGAGGATCTGGGGGAAGGAGATATAGAAGTTCTTTGCATTGTTCTTGAAAAGTTTCTATAGGTTTGAAGTTATTTCAAAGTAGTAATAAATGATCAGTGAATAAACCTCAACACTGGTCATGGGGCAGACAGCTCTCACATGGCTCTGCTGACAGGTGCTGCCGCAAGAGTGTGGTACTTGATACTCAGGCACTTTTGTGTCCTGTTAACTGCCCCTTTCATTCCTGACACAGAATCTCCAAACTTTCGCCAGTGACTCAAGCCCGTATCTGTCCCTTTCTCCCTCCCATTTTGTCAGATAACTTATTTTTCAGAGAAACTATAGGACATCATGAAGAGTGGCTACTAATTTCCCTAACCTTATCTCGGTATCTATCCTTCCCATTTATTCTCAACACACTGCAACATGGTTCATCTAACTTTGAGACGGGCGTCTCTGATAGTTCAGTTGGTAAAGAATCCGCCTGCAATGCAAAAGTTCCCGGTCTGATTCCTGGGTGGGGAAGATCTGCAGAGAAGGGATAGGCTACCCACTCCAGTGTTCTTGGGCTTCCTTTGTGGCTCAGCTGGTAAAGAATCTGCCTGCAATGCGGGATACCTGGGTTTGATCCCTGGGTTGGGAAGATCCCCTGGAGAAGGGAATGGCTGCCCACCCCAGTATTCTGGCCTGGAGAATTCCATGGACTACAGTTCATGGGGTCACAAAGAGTCGAACATGACTGAACGACTTTTAAATTTTATTTTATTATAACCTTGAGACAGAGTGTAAAAGCCCCCACAGATCTGTGACTCATTAACCACAGAAACCCCTCCCGGAGGCCTCCACCCTCAGGCTCTGAACTGGATGGCCGCCCTCCATGCCTGACATACAGCTGTCACCTGAGGTGTCTCTTCACCACTCATTTCATTCCTGGGTTCCTAGCTCTTCCCCTTCCCACTTTGTTAGGGAAGCA
Organism: Dama dama; assembly: GCF_033118175.1. Taxonomy (NCBI): domain Eukaryota; kingdom Metazoa; phylum Chordata; class Mammalia; order Artiodactyla; family Cervidae; genus Dama; species Dama dama. Next base: position 34,256,132 of record NC_083691.1, read on the forward strand.
ACTCAAATAACAGCTTCCAGTGAAAGAATTCACAGGAGGTAAACTTTTTTGAGATTTTCCATGTCTGAAGATCGTGCACAGCTAGTTTTTGTATATATTTTTCTACCCTCACACTTAGTTTAACTATTCTTAGTTTAAGTATTAGTTTAATACTTAGTTTAAGTATTCATTAAAGACTGTTTTTCTTCATACTTAGTTTAAGTATTCATTAAAGACTGTTTTTCTTCATAATTTTATTTTATTTTATTTTTCTTCATAATTTTAAAAATACAACTTCCTTGTCTTTTTTTCTTTCAAAATTGCTCTTAAGAAGTCTGATTTCATTCTGATTCCTGATCCTCTTCATGTGACCTGCTTTCTTTCCATCCTGGAAGTTTTTAGATTCTTTTATTTCTCTCCATTCTGAAACTTGACAGTGATAGTCCTTGGTGTAGGTCTTTTTTCAGCTATTGTGTTAGGCATTTGGTAGCTCCTTTCATATTGGTCACCTATGTCATTTTGTTGATAGTTTCTCCCCTCAAATTTCTCCATTATCTTTTTCTGAGATTATTTACAAGCAGATGTTGAAACTCTTGGATCCATTCTCTAATTCTCCATCTTGTACTTGTTCCCTTTTCTAATATTTTGCCCTTTTACTCAATTTTCTGGGAAAGTTTCTTGACTTTATCTTCTGACTTTTTCTATTAGATTTTTAAAAAAGGTTTTCTATCACATTAATTTCAAAGCTCCTCATTAATTTTCCAGTGTCACATTTTAAACTGTCACCTTGCTCTTATTTCATGGATGCTTCTCCCATTTCTTTGAATACTATAGGTTATTTTAAAGAGGTTTGTTCTGCTCCCTGATTGGTTAGTTGGAGGCAGAGGAGGCTAGGAATGCAGTGCTTAAGGCTCCCAGCCAGAGCCTCTATCCTGAGGCCTTTCACTTTGACAGTCACCTGGACCCCTTCTAATACCTTCCCTTCACAAAACCCACCCATCTTAAGCCCATTTCCTTAGCAGCCTTCTGCCACGTCTCAAGAAGACACCCAAGGAAAGAGTCTTACAACCCTGGGAGTAGGTGCCTCAGCCCACCTCCTCTCCATCTGTGTCAGAGCTCTACTGGAATTGAAGGTTTCATAGGAATTTCTGGTGACAGAAGAATCAGTGAAGGAACAACTTTGGGTGAGAAGGGCCTCCTGGTTCCCTCTCTATGGTACCAGTAAGCTCCCTCTCTCCTTGGGGAAATGGTCTCAGGGGATGGTGGTGTGAAGGAATTGGCTTGAACCAGCTTAAGAGAACCAACTGTCAGGGTTTTGAGAGATGAGTGAGCTGATTGATGTTACAGCAGTAGCTTGAAGTCAGCGATGGTATTTACACCACTGAAATTGGCAAACGCTACATGTCAATCTTTTTGCTATTTTTTTTGGCTTTGTTTTTTGAAAGGTTGTTATTAAACATTTAGAACACGTCTCTGAATATCAGTATCGCTCATTCAGTGCTCTGCTTCCTAGGGAGTGGAGCTGAGGAACAAGACAAGGACCAGGAGTTGTGCAGCCCCGATGGGGCTTCATGCTCTGAGACTGGGTTTGCTGTGGAATACCTCTTTAGCATGCCACCTTAAAGCACTGATTTCATTCCATGTACTTGGAATCATGGCTCTTTCTGCAAATGAGTGCAACCTGTCTTCAAACTACCAGCTCTGGGATACTTAAAAAAAAAAAATTACCATATCCATATAGCAGGGCACCAGGGAGCCAGTCACAAGCACCAGGGGCTCCTGATTGTTTCCAGGAAGCAAATGGGCTTCCCCCAGAAAAGGCAGATGGGTGTTTGGGCTCTCTAGTCCAATGAGTCCTCAATAGACTGACAGCCCAGAACCACCCACCTCATCAGTCATAGAGAGTCATGCTTCTTCCCCTTCTTGAATGCCCTTGGAGAGACAGCTTGGAAGGTTGGACTCGCGTTGGTTTACTGGAACTGGATATGATCCCACCCTCCAGGTGACAAGAGGAATTTGGGGAGCTTCTGAGCCCAGCACCCAAAGCAGTGAGCTGCCCTGGGTCTCGTCTCCACTTCCTGGTCCCATTGTGCTCTCTGCTTTCATGGTCCTCCTTCCAGTCCCCTCTGGCCAGCTTCTGCCACCCAGCCAGACTGGAGATGGGCTGCCCTGAGGGAAGAATTAGAGGAACAAGTGAGGAAGTACCTCACCTACCCTGTGGGCCCTGGCTAGCTGGTCCAAAGGAAGATGCTCAAGTGTACCCTAGGGGCTGAGGATGTAAGAGCCAGGGTGGCAACAGATTCTAGGAACCTTGGGCCAGCTCTTCCCTTTCCTACCCTGCTCTGACTTCACTTCTCTCTGTGCCTTGGTTTTCCCAAATGTGAAATGGGACTAATCACCCTCAAAATATCCCTGCAAGGTACTAATTACCATTTGTAAGAGACTTTGAGATCTTTGGATGGACTATAACAGTACTAATAATGGATAATAATACTCTGCTCTTCTCTGGGGCCTTTCATCCATGGATCTCAAAGCCTTTTACAAACCTTAATTAATTCTCACTACATCCCAGTGCAGGAGGCTGATGGTCATTAGCCCGATTTTTACTGGTGGGGAAACTGAGAGAAGCCCAGAGGTTGGCTTAAGGCCACACAATAAGTCTGCAGCCCTGTGAGGGCTAGAACTCACAGCCCCTGACCCCCACCAGAGATCACATGATGTAGGCTCCAGCCTAACCTGGCAGTAAGGCTGATGGAGCAGCAACAGAGCCTCCTGCCTGCCAGAGCCCTGGAGTGGCTGCCAAGGGGAATCTGTACCACTGAACTGTCAGAGGACTTGGGCAAATAGGAGGAGGCCCATAGGCATGGGTTTTGCTAGCTGGTCTAGAGATTTGGGGAGAGAAGTAACATTGATAGGGTGCCCCATGTGTGCCAAGCCCCTGTTTAAGGCACTTGTGTCATCTGGTTACATCCCACCTGTGATACGCATAGTGTTCCCATATCGTTCCTGTATCACAGGTGAGAAAACTGGCTTGTTGAAGAGGCCACCATTTATGCTCACCCATGTTGGACCAAACAACGTGTTTGTGGTGCCTTCATTGTCACACATATGGGCCACAAGTCATCCGGGTGGCGTGAAGCATAATTAGGCATCATTTTAGAGATGGGGAAACTGAGGTACCCAGAAGAAAAGTGACTCGTTCAAGGGTGTAACCTTGGACAAGTCCTGTTCTTCCACAACCTCTCCCTCCCTTCCAAGTCTTCAGAGTCCCCCAGCCCTGACTCCCTCTTAACCCCAGCTGGCCGGCAAGGCTATGTGAGATCATGGCAGGAAAGGCTTTGAAGTGCTCTGAGGCAGCACCCAGGTCCTCCCAGGAGCAGATGAAAAGCCTCCTCCCCTGGGTTCTTTCTCATCCCACAGGAAAGCTCCAGAAGATGGAAATGGCACAGTCACGAGGCTGACCAGGGATCACTTGGGGACAGTGGCCCGTGGGCTTCCCTCCAGACCTCTAGAGTGCACCCGCATGTCGTGCCTGGGGGATCCTCTGGGGAGGACCGGGCTTCCTGGGACAGAGGGCTGAGGGTGTCCCTCCCGTCTGGAACAGAGTAGGGAGAGTCTGAGCTGAGGGCATGTGACCGGGCAGTTCCTGCCCCTCTTTGGGGCCCTGGTCTCCCAGGGAGTTAACCTAGAGGACCTCTGAGGTCGCTTGCGGCTCTGATGATCCCTGACACCCTAACTTGGATCCATGCTCCCCAGAATCCTGTTTGTTAATGATTACCCCACAGGAACCCAGAGAATTCGTTAGCGAGCAGATTCCTCCGATATGAGAGTGGTGGAAGCTTTACGTCCGAGCAGGGTATCTGGGGAAAGATTGAGGGCAGGAGGAGAAAGGGATAACAGAGGATGAGACAGTGGATGGCATCACCGACTCAATGGACATGAGTTTGAGCAAGCTTCAGGGGTTGGTGATGGACACGGAAGCCTGGCGTGCTGCAGTCCATGGGGTTGCAAAGAGTTGGACACGACTGAGCGACTGAACTGAGGGTGTCTGGAGACCTGGCTCTGGGCCCCCACAAACAAGCTGTGTGGTCTGGACAAGGGTTTTCCTGATCCTTGCCTCAGCTTCCCTGTTGGTAAAAACAGCAGTGGGGGATGCCTGAGGGGCCTTTGAAACTGGAGGAAAGAAATAGAGATGGCGAGATGAGTCTCTGTCTGGGGTGGGGACGTGGGGGGCAGGGCACACAGGGGACACAATTCTCACTGAGTAAAATGGGTTGGAGGGCGGGGGCGGGATGGGAAGAGAGCCTTGGAGTGATATTTGGCAGCTGGAAGGGGGTGGAATGAAGCTAGAGCAGTGGTGTTGTTGCCCACTGCCTGCTTAATCTTGATAGAAATTCTACCTAATATTTATTTATGCAGCCTTTCATCCAACTTAACAAAATGCTTTCTCCCATGTTGTCTCTTTCGATTGCCCTCCCCATCTGTGGGAGACGTCTATGAGCACTCCCAATCTACAGATGAGGAAACTGAGGCTCAGAAAGATGAAGTCATCTCAAGGACACCTAGGTAGTAAGGAGCAGACCCAGGCTTCTAGCCCCGGTCTGTCCCTGAGACATGCTTCTCTAGCAAGTTCCATACCACAGGGTCCCTTCTGGAAAGAGTCAAGGCAGCCTTGACCTGGGTTGAGGGCCTTGATGGCAGAGTCCCCTCATGGGGCCCTTTTCCTCCTCCTGAGGCTCCTTGGGGGTGGTGGTTGGGTTGAGGGGGGTGCTGGCCCCGAGGGAGGAATCTCAGATGGTGAGTCCAGGGTGCAGCCAGCAGTGGGCGGGAGGCACTGGAAGCTGCTGCTAGCTGGGCTGGGTGGGGCAGGGCGGGCACGGGAACAGTGTGACCTGGACGGTGTGACCTGTGATAATTGAGAGCTGCACGCAGTGGCTGCGATGGAGGCAGGGAGGCCCCCCTGTGCTCGGGGGTGGCCTCACCATCAAGACTGGGGCCTCTGTGCCTCCCGCCTGCTGGTTCCCCCTCACTACAGCTTGGCCGCTTCTAGAAGACGATGCTGTCTCTCCCACCAGCAGGTCCTCCCCTGGGAGCCTGCTCAGACCTGCCTTCCTCACAAAGCTCGGTAGCAACTCCCTGGGGCAGAAAATGTCTCTTCTGAAAGCAAGACAAGAGTTTAATTAAGCTCTAAACGCGCACAGTTGAGCCTGAAATTAGGGTGGTGTTGGGAGGGAGAGAAGGCAATCGAGGACGGGCGGTGGGGGGGGGGGGGGGTGGGGGGTGGGAAGCTTCGACCCAATTCTGGCCCAGCTGAGCCAAACAAGCCTGCAAGCAAACATTTACAGAGCCTGTGGGCGCGGTTACAAAGCCTCTCTGACCTGGAGAGGGGAGAATGCCATGTTTCCTCTTGTGTTTGGGGTAAGTCTGTGGAGGATTTGGAAAGTGGGAGAAGGAGCAGGGAAGTGAAGCGACACCAACCTCTGAGAGCAGATCCTAAGGCTCTAGGGACACGCGAGGGTGCCGGGGGCAGGGGTGGGGGGACACTAGGGGGTCCTGTGAGACTGCAGGTGGGCCAGTGGGAGCCCTCCCCACACCCAAGGCCAGCTGGGCTCTGGGTGAGCCCAGCCAACCGCACGCACAGGTGTGCCAGGGCTGGGGCTCCTGCCCAGCACCCCGCTTGGCTCACCCAGGTGTGCAAAGCTCATTCTGCTCCCTAAGAAGGCAGGGAGCAGCCAGCCAGGTGCCCGAACGGCTGGGCTCCCAGCTGGAGGACAAAGCCGCTGACACTGGGTTTGCCATGGCTGCAGGCCTTGGGGGCAGTCAGGAGCTTTGAGGGGAGCAGAGGCTTCAGCCTCCTCTCTCTCCTGTCCCCAGCTCTCCCCAGGTTGTTGCTCAGACAGTCAAACCACAGCCTCCCCCTCTACCTGGCAATTAATCCTGCTGTGCCCTGCAACCTGGGTTGGGTCTTACTCTGCCAGGGACTGAAGCAAAAAGAGACGGGCCGCTGGGCGTGTTATTGCTTGTCTCCAGGGCAGAGAGGCAGTTGCGACAGAGCCCCTGCGTGCGTGTGGACGTGCCTGCGTGGAGCGGTGAGGGAACAGGCTGTCCTCGGGAGGCGCCCTGGTCCCCCTTCCCTGTGTGTGTGACAGGGAACCCAAGGGCAGACCCCACTTGATTGACACAAAAGCTGCTCTCACAGAAGCTGTCCCCCCCACCCCGGACAGGTCATCTGATCAGTTAGCAGAGATGCTGTAAGTTCTTTGATTTAAGGGACCCTCTGCTGAAGACACCAAAGTGGGGGTCTTTGCCGGGGCCGTAGGGAGCACCAGCCAGGGTTCAGCCACTAAGCGGCCCCCATTGGCTGTTCCTAACTTGGGCCTGATGCCCTGATGGCTTCCCCGTCCCAGGGCAGATGGGGAAATCCTGGCACAGGCTTTCTGTCACTGAGTCACAGGTGTCCTGGAGGTATGATGACCGCTGGGCAGAGGGTCAGGAGAGGCCCCGAGGTTCATCCAAGGAAGCCTCTCTCACCCATCTGTGCTTATCTCCCCTTGACAACATCTCTGCCCCTTATCCTGTGGCTGCTGTGACAAATTACCACAAACAAGCTGGCCTTAAATGACAGAAATTTACTCTCCCACAGTTCTGGAGGCCCGACGCCTAAACTCAAGGTGTGGACAGGACCTCTTTCAGCCCCTGGCAGCTGTGGCGTTTTGTAGCCTTAGCACATCTATCTCCACGGTCTTCACGTGGGCAGCTCCACAAGGTGTGTGACCTCCCTCAGCTTCATTCTTATAAAGACATTTGTCACTGGATTTAGGGTCCATCCAGATAATCTAGGATGACCTCCCCTGCTGAAATCCTTAATTTCATGACACCTGCATAAACCCTTTTTTCCAAATAACACATTCCTAGGTTCTGGGGATTGGAACATGGACTTACCTTCTGGGAGCCATCTGTTACCCCACCCGGTGGTCAGTTAGCGTGAGTTGGACCCCTCCAATGATGGGAAGCTTGCTACCTTATGGGTTGGCTCAGTTCATGCCTAGATAGGTCTAATTATTTTAAAGTTCTTTCTTGGGTGGAGCTGAAATTCCACTCAACAAGAACCTCTACCCACTGGCCCTGGTTCTATCCTTCAGAGCATATATAATATACCTAAATAAATAAACTCTATTCCCACTGCCCAATGCCCTTGATTACAATGCAAAAACAAAATTCAAAAAAGATGACCCAGCTTAATCCTGGAGTCAGAGACAGAGCACAGACCCTGGGGTCAAGAGACCTTAACTCACCAAAAGTTCTCTCCCTAGAATCTTGTGCCTCAGTTTCCTCACCATAATGCCAAGAGGCTGGTTGAATCACTCTTCCCAGGGGATGCTTTTGGAAAATGCATCCTGGATATTCATAATTTGTACTGGCCTACAAAAGCCTCTGAGAAGCCCTGACTAGAGAAGCCCACTGAATTCAGTCTTTTCCAAACTTATTTGGAAATGGAGTCATTTTATTGACTACCATCTTTTTTTTATCACCCTGCAGAACTTCTTTGCTGCTTTGCAAGGAGAATCGGTCTCTGTGATGCCTGAGTGTCCTTTTCAGCTTTCACAGTCTATTAAGGTCAAACCAAATAGTTGAGTTCAAGTTCACTGTCTTTGGTTCCCATCCCTAGAGTTGTTGACAGGCATTTTGCTGGAGGTGACACACGGTCCATTACAAGCTGAGAGTCAAGGATCTGGAAAATGAGAAGCCCCTCCCCCAAGCCACAGACAGCCTGGGTGAGGATGTGGGTGGGGGCCTCCTCCCAGGGGCCGTGGGCCTGCTGGGGTTGCCCTGAGGGAGGAAGCCAGGAAGGAACAAGCATTTCCGCTGTTCTGCCCTCACAGGACCTCCTCTTCACATCCCCGGGGTCCAGACTTCTGCCTCAGACTCCACCTACTCAATCCTCCTTCATTAGGTAAAGCTACCTCTGAGCCTGGAGGCTTTCCAGGTGGCGCTAGTGGTAAAGAACTTGCCGGCCAATGCACGAGACCTGAGAGATGTGGGTTCAATCTCTGGGTCAGAAAGATCCCCTAGAGGAGGGCATGGCAACCCACTCCACTATTCTTGCCTGGAGAATCCCATGAACTGAGGAGCATGGCGGGCCACAGTCCACAGCGTTGCAAAGAGTCAGACACGACTGAAGTGATTTAGCACGCACCTCTGAACCTGGCTCTTCCCAAGCTTTCTGCTGAGGGTCCCAGTGAAATCCCTCTTACATTTGCTGGGGGGAGGGGGTAGTAGGAATATCCCAGAGAAGCTGGATCTTCTGAAATGAGAGCAAGAAGAAACCTAGACCTCCCAAGGGAAAGGCAGGGCTGGTGGGGGAAGAGAAGGGCCTGCAGGTGTGTCCCAAGGAGAAAGGGGAGAGAACCTGAGGATGGGATGGAGGGGGTGTGGGGCTCCTACCCTGGGCCCAAGAGAAGGATGGAAACATCGAAATGACAGCTAAACCGAAGATGACGATTGACTGAGACGGCTACTAGGTTTATTTCTCTGCCCCAAGTGAGATTACAGCAAGGCTATTACCCTCCCCCAGCAGGGGCAACCCAGCTCAGATCCACCTCGTATTGTATGGAGTCCCTGTGGCCTGACGGTTTCATCTGCAGATACAGGTTCACCATGCTCTCAGACACAGCTCCGGGGTTACTTACTGAGCACCAATATATCAGGGGCTATGCTAGCTGCTTTTACGTGTATACTATTTCATCCTTGCAACCTCTAATATTTTACAGATGAGCAGACCAAGACAGAGGTTTAGTATCTTGCCGAAAGTCGAGAGGAGAAGCGAGGAATAAGACCAGCTCTGGCTCCCAATCCACCCCACAGCTTTTGACGGTACTGAGTGATGCACCCCTGGATCCTGATGGTGTGGGCAGTTCTCCCGTAGATCTGGCCCGAGTCTCTCCTACTCTCGTCTGAATTGGATCAGATGGAAGGACCATGTCAGTAGGTCGGTTCTGCTCCCAACCCAGCCTCAAGAGACATCACCCATCCCTTGGTACAGGTGGTAGCCTTCCAGTTACTGGGGTGGGGAATGTTTGCTTTCTGTTAATGAAAAGAAATAGATGTGATAATAAATAAATGCCCAACCCAGTGCAGCAATCGATGTCCCTAACAATGAGGCTCTGTGTTTGCTCTCGGCTGTGGGTTATGTTCATTGGCCACAGTCACTGCTCAGGAGCCCCTGGGCACATCATCCCGGGTGGGGCTCCAGGCGTACTTCCCAGGGGAGGGAGCAAACCTTCCTGCCTTCAGCTGCCAGAATTCATCCCACAACGTGAGGGTCCTACAGACCTACTTCCAGGCACCCCAGGCCAGAGTGAGGGGAAACATGCCAGGTTCACAGTGGAAACAGTGCCTTACCTTTTGCATCAGGAAATGAGTCTGGTCCCAGCACTGCCTCTGCTGCCCTGGGTGACCTGAGACCAGCCTAGTTCCTTCTCTGAGCCTCAGTTTCCTCATCTGTAAAATGGGGTAGGGGTAGAGTAGTAATACATGATCTCTCATGTTCCTTCTAGCTCTGACTTTACAGGACCCTGTAGCCATGGCTTCTCCCAGAGCTGCTTTATGAATTAAGCATATGGGCCCCTAGCTGGTGCCCCTTGGGGCTCTAAGAACCCAAACTCTTCCCCTGTTAGGAGGCCGGATGTCCATTCCTGCCTCAGCTTCCCTCAATCCTTTTCTTTCCCCCTTTCTCTAGCTGTCATGGGTCTGGAACCCCCCCCCTCCCCCCCCGCCCCCCCCCCCTAGTTTGCAAGGCATTTTTCAGAAACATTATCCCATTTGAGCCTCTCCCCAGCCTCATGAGTTTGGCAGAGAAAGGGATGCAGTGCTTTCAGCCCAACCAGGTGTCAGGCCCCTCCCTTGATGCTGCAAGGAATCTTCCCCATAGCTACAGAAATCCTTTTGGGAATAAGCAGAATATAAGTAAATAGACGGTGGGTGGATATTTAGATGAATGCATATGTGCGTGATCCTTACCACACCCTGAGGTCTTGGTGTTATGATGGTCACCACATTACAAGGGAGGAAAGTAAGGCTTGGAGGGGTTCAGTAACTGCCCTGGGTCCCTTGGCTCTCAGGCAGCAAAGTGAGGATTGGAACCCAGACCTCTCTGATCTAAGCCCACAGCCCTTTCTGAGCACCTACGTGGGCACAAATCAGCCTTCTCCACCCTACTTTGCAAACGAGTGAATTTGGTGTCTAGAGATGATGTGATCTTGTCAAGGGTTTGCAGCACCGAGTAGCAGAACCAGGATGCCTTGTCTTTTGCCTACAAACTGAGGGCTGTTTCTGGAAATATCTCAGTTGCCTCCAAAGAAGAACCAGTGGTGTCCCTTCCTCCCTCCCTTTCTGCCTCCCTTCCTTCCCGGAACATCTCTTATCTCTCAAGTGTTTCCTTGTCTGAGGCAGGGAATCACGTGATGTGCTCACTGTGCAGATAACAGGGCCACCACCCCCTGGGCTCGGCGTGGCTTCAGGGGTGCAGGTCCCCATGGCAGCCCATGTGCTCCGTGGCCCACATCAGCTGATCCACAGGGGTGCTGGGTGGGGTGTACCGACATCCAGGGGGCTCTCAGTAGGGGTAGCGCCTGCACCCTCTCTGTGTGTCATTCTTGGGGTACCCTCGAAACTGTACATGGCTGCCCTCCCCAGGTGAGCATACCCTGGATGACTGGAGTGTTGGGGACTTGAGCATTGAACACGGACACGGCTCTCCCAGGCCCTTGCCCTCTGTGGTCCCCCCACTTCTCTCCTCTGGGTCTCCAGTCTGGGCTCTTCTCACTCCCTCCCACCCTCTACCATGGTGACTGGCTTAACGCTAGATTTTTGTCTTCTGGCTGCAGCCATGATGTGTGTCTCTGAGTAATGCAAACACAAACAACACTTCTCCCTGAGGGGAGCATTCAAACTTGTTTGGAAAACTCAGGCTTAAGGCCACAGTTCACACCGTGTCTTCTAAGAAATTATCAGTGGAGGAGTGGTGTGTGCTTCAGACCGCTCTCCCTCTCACGTGTATATCACAGTTCTGGTCTCTGTACCACTTATATGCCCGTGTGTGCGTGCACATGTATGTAGGGTTAGCATTTTAGGGTAAATTCATGGATGTATAAAACATACATCCAGAGGGAGGGGACATGTGTATACCGTGGCTGATTCGTGTTGATGTGTAACAGAGGCCAACACAATATTGTATAGCAGTTGTCCTCCAATAACTGTATTTTGTTCTATACTGCCTCATATTGTACAATTATAATATTTGATAATTATTAGTTACTCAAGAGTTATGTTTTATGAATAATGTTTAATTGTCATCACCAACAGAATGATACTCAGAAAACAAAAACATCCAGCCAAGTACACAAATTGTGTGCAAATTCACTGAGTTTTTACAAAGTGAACACACAACACACTTGTAAGCCTAACGTAGCCAAGAAACAGGACTCAGCCCATACGCCCCTACAGTTTGCCTGACCTGCAATGACTTCTAAATTCATTTTGCCTTTAAAAATTATATAATAGAACAACACAATCAGTATCACTTTCTATCTGATATCTTTTGTTCAACATTATATTTGCTAATTTTGTATATGTGTCTAGTATACATATACACACATATACATATACTTGTGTTTATCCACACATACACAGGTATGTGTATGGGAAAAAAATACATCTTTTCTGCCTCTTTTCTTGCTTAAATATTCTAAATCAAGATGCAAACATTATGTCGTTTAATCCCTATGTTCTTCAGCATGCATCTAGAAAATATGGCTATTATCTTATATGAATGAATACCATTATCCCATCTAACAACAACAAAAAATTTCTGGGCATCACCTCTGATCCCATCCATACTAAAATTTCCCAAACTGTGTGTTTACAAAAGAAAGTCACAGATACAGATATATATCTGACCCTATCACTGTGCCTGCTTCCTTTCCTCCCTCTTCAAGTTGCAAAATATTAGCACTGCCTTTGAAATGAAATCCAAATCCCTCTAGTATGAGCCAGATTTCCAAGTCTGGCTCAGTATTCACAGAATGGTGAGGGTCAGCCAATTCAGACTCCCTTCTGCTTTCTGAATCCCCTTATAACACTCACCAGAGTCTGGCCTCTTTTTGAACATCTTCCCACACTTCTCATGATATTGACTGGCAGGGCTGCCTTCCTTAGGCTAAGGTCAACTCTGCCTCTCCCAGTACCAGCATCCACCCTTTGCCCTAGCCTCATCCTTTGGAGCCATACCAAATAGACCTAGCTTTTTTCCCCACAGGGAATGCCTTCAGATATTTGGAAATCATTCAAAACAATTCTCTCCTCACCAACCCCCCATGCTATAAATTTTAGAATGTTCCCTGGTCTCAGTCAACCCCATCATTTGATTCTTGCCCTTGCATATGCATACTTTCCTGAACTTGGGCTTTTCCTAACACTGTCTACTCTGCAACCTCCCCCACCTTCACCTGTAAGCATCTCATCAGACTCTTGAGGCCAATGTCAGTGCCACTGCCTTCAGAAAGCCTTTTCTAAGGTGTTCCACCTGATATGTTCTCACCCTGTGCATCAGCCAGAGAATCCTGGTGGTTGCCTTGTGGTGTTTATTGTGCTCTGGCTTGTTTTAAAGTTGTTTGAGAATCTTTTTCATGCCTCACCAGATTCCAGATACTTTGAAGACAGCCACTTCCTTACCTGACATTGCTTATTTCTGAACTGTCTAGAAACAGTAAGAGCTAATAGTAGGTGTTCTTTAGGTGCTCACTGGTGGACTCTTTTACTTGAAACTGACAGATTTGTTGTTGTTCAGTTGCTAAGTCATGTCTGACTCTTTGCGACCCTGTGGACTGCAGCACCCCAGGATTCCCTGTCCTTCATTATCTCAAACTCACATTCATTGAGTTGGTGATGCCATTTAACTATCTCATCCTCTGTCATCCCCTTCTCCTCCTGTGTTCAATCTTTCCCAGCATCAGGGTCTTTTCTAATGAGTCAGTTCTTCGCATCAGGTGGCCAAAGTATTGGAGCGTCAGCTTCAGCATCAGTCCTTCTGATGAATATTCAGGATTGATTTCCTTTATGTTTGACTGGTATGATCTCCTTACTGTCTGAGGGACTCTCAAAAGTCTTTTCCAGCACCACGGAAACTGACAGATACTCAACTGAAATTGACTCCAACGGAAAAGGGAATCTCTTGTAAAATGGAAAGTCTAGGAGCAACCATTCTAAGCTTGCCAGTGTCCAGGAGGTGCAACAGAGTCATCAGAACCTGTTGTTCTCTGTTGAAAAGAGAGGACATCTTTCCCAAAGGTTTCAGCCAAAGCCTCAGGTCTGCCTCTTAGAAGCAAGTCTTGTGTCATGAACACAAACCTGAACTGGTCGGTAACTGAGGCCAGGGAAATGGGTGTTCTGTTTGATTAGGACCGCATCATGTGTCCTTATGTCCATCCCTGCAGCCCAAGGGTCAGGATCAATGGGGAAATGGAGGTTCTCCCAAAGGAAAATCAGGGTGTTCCTACTAGAAAGGGAAGTGGGTGCTAGGCTGCCACTCAACAGAGATTCATGAGCACTGGAAGGAGACCTGCGACAAGCAATGAGGTCTCCTGCTCTTGGTTGTTCTATGAGCTCCTTTTGTATCCCCTGTGGCCCCGTGTGTGGAGGAGAAAAGCAAAGGCCAGGCACATGGGAGTCTGAAGACCTGGGTAAACTGTGCTCTGCCTGCACGGTAGGTGTGGCCTTGAGCCCATGGCTTACCTTTCCTGAACCTCAGTTTCTCTGTTTGGAAAATAGGCCAATAACACAGGTCCTAGCTACTGCATACCCAGGTAGGCAGAGATGATTTGTCATGATTCCATTTCAAGCTAGGGGAAGATACATTGACCCCTCCCGTAACAAGAGTCTGGGGCCTAAGTCAGTTAAGTCACTCAGTCATGTCCAGCTCTTTGCAACCCCATGGACTGTAGCACACCAGGCTTCCCCGTCCATCACCAACTCCCAGAGCTTACTCAAACTTATGTCCATAGAGTCGGTGATGCCATCCAACCATGTCATCCTCTGTCATCCCCTTCTCCTCCCACCTTCAATATTTCCCAGAATCAGGGTCTTTTCCAATGAGTCAGTTCTTTGCATCAGGTATCCAAAGTTTTGGAGTTTCAGCTTCAACATCAGTCCTTCCAATGAATATTCAGGACTGATTTTCTTTAGGATGAACTGGTTGGATCTCCTTGCTATCCAAGGGACTCTCAAGAGTCTTCTCCAATACCACAGTTCAAAAGCATCAATTCTGTGGTGCTCAGCTTTCTTTATAGTCCAACTCTCACATTCATACATGACTACTGAAAAAACCATAGCTATGACTAGACAGGCCTGAATGCTCGTGTTCAAATCCCAACTCTGTTTCTCTTTTGCTCTGGAATCTTGAGAGAGTTTACCTCTCTTGACTTCAGTTTTCCTCATCTGTTGAATGGGGATAATTGTAACTAACTCATAGAGTTGTTGTGAATATTAACTCAGTTAATATATATGACAATTAAAACACTGTCTGGTATGGGGAAGCCCTATAAAAGGTTTTTATAGGTGTCACTATTGTTGTTGCTTCCTGCCCAAATTATTGTGTGTTACTCTCTATTTTTCTCAGCTAGATTGTGAGCTGCCTGGGGGCAGGGTCCATCTAGGTTCCAGACTTCTCCTACTCCTCCTTCCTCAGGAAGTGCTCAGCAAATCCTGGGGGCAGGCTGATGGACAGCTATGAGAGCCCGGCAGGTCTTGGACTCTGACCACATTAGAAGTGGAGGGAACCTGCCTGGAGCCTCTGGCCTGGGGTGGAGCAGGAGGGGGAAAGCTCATGCTGGAGTCTGAAGAACGCCCTGGGTTTCTGTAGTCCTCAGGAGAGAGCGGATAGGTGTTTCTGTGTGAGACTTGAAGATGCCTGGCAGGAGACTTGTCTTGGATGGAGGAGTGGTGGGGAAAGTGTCTCCCCCTTTAGGGCTTCTCTGTATCCCTTGCCCTATGACAGGGCTTGCGTTCAGTCCAGCCTCTTGGTGGCAGATGAGGAAGCAGAGGCCTGGAGATGTCAAGGGACTTGGTCCAGGTCACACAGCCAGCCATAGCAGGGCCAGCCTTGGACCGCTGTTTCTCAACTCAAAGCCCAATCTGAGCTCCTCTCCTTGTGCGGATCTTGGACCCAGAAGAGGAAGCGAAGGAAACTGTCCTGTTCTTCCTCTCCAGACCCAACAAACATTCCTACCAGGGGTCACTTCTGTTCTGACTCATAAAGATATTTCTGAATAATCGCACTGGTCACCTTATCTCTGGAATGTATCCTGCTTACACACACACACACACACACACAACTGGGGAAGTACCTTCTTCCTGCCTGAGTCTTCTAAGGCAGTCACTACTCAGAGTCTCTCAGGGGCCACGAGCTGAACTGGGACCAGAAAGGCCTCATTTGCATATGCTTTCTGAGAAGTCTTGCACAAACTTCAGTATAATGCTAAATGTGGTCTAAGTCAATCAAAAGGATTTGCTGTTGTTTGTGTTCTTTAAATTGGAGGTAACCTACAGTAGAGGGCCCTAAGCTGAGGGCAGAGCTTGATGAGTCTGTCACATGTATGCAGATGTAACCACCACCCAGATGCAGAATATTCTGTTTTAATATTAATGTTAGGATGGCCTCTAGAGCAATAGTTTTTGGACTCCCTTGCTTTCACATCTCCTCCTTGGTGTGCATCCCATACGTGAAATGGAACTCATGGTGGGTAAGGGCACGTGTCACGTCTCAGAATACTTCAGCTGGGTGGGCCCCTCTTGGAATGTAAAGGAGTTGTGTAAGGCCACAGGGAGGAGTCAAACTTTGCTTATTCACCCTGCTCTTTCTTCCAGATGCTGATCTCTTTTGATCCATGGTTCCCAGCCTTTCTTTCTGCCCCCACACCTGAGGGATACAACACATTCCCTTGGGATTAGTGGCTGAGTGTATCCCTGAGGTTTAAAGGGAGGGGAGGTGCAGCTTGAAAAGCTGTGTGGGTTATTCTGATGTTTACCCCGACTCGGGGTGAGATGTGAGAGTCACTGATGGACCGTATTTCCCCCCATCCTGAAATGCCACCCGTGAGAAGATACATCTGGCTTTAACAGCATCTGTGCTGGTTTTTCCTTACTTGCTGAACGTGTCTTTCCCACCCCCACCAGATCTACTGTTCACCCTTCCTTGCCCTTCTCTGCACCCTGGGAGGCTGACAGGGGTGGGAGAGATGGGCTTGTGATCTTGTCGCCATCCTCTTCAGGGCTCTCTCTGGCAGGGGCAGCTTCTCTTTATCCTGCTGGATGGCCTTCTTCCATGGTCCCAGTGTGCACAAGGCTCTTAATAACTCTGTTTTCTTCCCTTTTCAACCCTGGGGGTGGTCAATAGTTTCCACCACCTGTTACCAGGCCTGGGGTGCAACAAGGTCCCTTGTCACTCTCTTCGCCCTGCTCACACCTCTTTATGGAAATGTTCTATTAAAGCCTCTTCCTTTGAACCATCTGGGCTGAAGTCTGTTTCCTGATGGACTCCTGACTGATCCAGAGATCTTGGGACAAACAGAAATGCTTCCAGGTTAGTCACTGATTATAACTTGCACCTGACTTTCAGAAATGTTCAAAATGTATGGTTTACAATAGAGAAAAGATGGCAGATTCACTCAGGCATGGTGGATAGAGGAACATTTATCATTAAGTCATGGACTTTGCTTCTGACCTGACAAGGCTGGGAGCACAGGTAACAGGCGAGCACTGAATGTAAAGGCGGGTGAGAAGGGTTTGCGTTCAGACTCTGGTTGGGAAATCTTGAGGAGGTTGCCTTGCCACTCTGTTCCTCAGCCTCCTCTTTGCCAATCCAGAGTGACCCTGATTGTTGTCACGTCCCTGGAAGGGATGTTGTATGAGGAGAAACGAGACCATGTATGTGAAAGGGCTTCATGAACTGTCCAGCACTCAGACAGGAGAGCCAGTACAGTCCAGCCAGGCAGTCATTTTGGTCAGGAGTCAGACATCAGACTGGGAGGGACAGAGGAAGAAACACCTCACTTTAGTGCAGGGAGGTCCCAAGACCTGGAGAGGTAATGAGAAGGCAGCCCAAGTTACCTTTTTCTCCCCATCTCATTTTATGATCTCTTCTTCTGGCACTTGACATGACCTTTCCTTCACCTGAGTGATAGTGGTGGGCAGAGAATTAAGGAGAACCTCTAAGTGTAGGACAGAGTCACGCACAAGATGAAGTCCATGCTTTCTGGGGACCAGTAAGAGAGAAACAAAGACATTCTGGTAGGAGGCAGGTCATGCATGTCCTGTGTAAGAGGAGGAGCCTGGTGTCATAGATCAGCCGCACTTCCAGCTGGGTCACTAACCCTCTAACTAATTCTCCTGGGCAAGTTACTTCATCTCGTTTTCTTGATCTGCAACCAGGGAATAATACCCACCTCAAACTTTTGTTGGGAGGATTGCATGAGACAATCCCTTAAAGTATTCCGCCTGGTAAGTGTTCAATAAAGATTGGCCCCTATTCTTCTTAGTATCTTATTCCAGAGAGTCAGAGAATCCTTTGTTACTGGGTGATCCTGGAATGATTCCCCACGGAGGGGGCCATGAACTGGGCTTGAAGGCTAAATTCTCGGTTTGGCATTCAGTTAGTCGGAGGCACCAGCTGCACCAGTTGGTCGGCCCCGCAGCATCAGGGCGCTGCTCTGTGCCTGGCGCTCAGGGACTGAGAGGTGAAGGCCGGCTGCAGATCGCGGGCCTCCCGGCGGGCAGAGGGAGCCAGCACAAATTCTGGAGCCGGGAAGGCCAGGATCAAAGCGCTTCGAGGCAGGCCGGGGCGCACCAAAGGGAGGCTAGCGACTTACATCAGCACAGATTCCGTGATGCTCTGCAGACGTCTCGGGGTTGCTGGGCTTTACGGGAACCCACAAGAAAGGAAAAGGCTGGGGAGCAGGCAGGGCGGGGGCGGGCGAGGGCGCGAGGGTGCGCTCGCCCGCCCGCGCGCTCCCGGCGGCGCCTGCCCCGGCCTGGACGCGCCTGGGACGGCGGAGGCCACGGAGGAAGCATAGGCTCCCTTTCCCCCTCCTTCTTTCCCCCCGAATTACTGGAAGGACTGTGTGGGAGAGACCCAGAAGCACTCGGATTTTCAAGCGCAGGGTGGGGGAGGGCCGGGTAGCCGCTGCCGCTCAAAGAAAAACTAAAAGTGCGTCTGTGAGCGCCGCTTGGACACGCGGCTGCTCCCAGGAGGGCGCTGGACGCCGGACCGCGCCTGACTTTGTAGCCCCACCTAGCAGCTCGCCAGGGCGGCCGAGGACCGTGCGGTGCGGGAGGCGACGAAGGGGCGAGTCAGAAAGTGTCACGATTTCTTCACCTGCGCTCCCCCCACACCGTCCCCACCCCCAGTTTTCTGGGTTTTGCCGCTGCCGCTGGGGAAAGGGCTGAACGGTTTTGCGTCAAAGGACTGCATTTACTCAGTCCTGCTGGGAGAGGAGCGTAAACACACCCCAGGCAGGCAGGACGCAGGATTAAAAAAAAGAGAGAGATGGCAAAAACGCCAAGCCCCGCGCTGGGTGCGCGCATCCATCTGCCTCGCACTTCTCGCCCCGACCCGCGGAGTTGGGACGCTGCGCTGCAGGCAGCGAGGGAGGTGCGAGGAGCTCAGCCAGCCTCGCCTCTCCACGCGCGTCCTTGGGGATGGAGCCGAGGACAGAATGTGTTTTATAGTTGTAAACAATGACCCCGAGTATTGTTTAGGATTACCGTATCTTGGGGCCATTGGGGCGGCCAGATGCCGCCAGCCGTCCCGGAAACGCCAGCGCTTTATATAGAGCCACGGGAAAGCTTTGAGTTCCCGGCTGGGTTCTATTTTTCTTTCCTAGCAACACCCCCACTTTACAGATAAGGAGACTGAGGGCCGAAACTGTGATGTGTTACAGTGCACAACGCTTCACAGCCTTCACGCATCTTCCCGCTGGTACATTAAGAGCTGGGTACGAGACTAAGGCAAAGCGTGGAGCAGAATTCGATTTCCTTGACTCCTAGTACAGTGCTCCTCCGGATCATCATCTCTGCAGAAGGACTGAAGTTCCAGAACTGACAAGGGCCTTAGAAGGTCATGTCTCAATCCCTTCGTTTTACAGAAAGAAACTGAAGCCCAGAGAGGTTAAGGGACTCGCCCAAAGTCTCACAGCTCGTAAGCAGCACAGCCTGGCGTTCACACGCCAGGGCCTGTGCTCTTTACCCCGCACCTCGCCCCGCCCCGCCCAGTGAGGCGGGGGAAGCTAGGAATCCGGACTACCTACTGCCTGAACTTCGCTCCAAAACAGCTGAAGACGACGTTGGGGCACGCCCTCTCTCGGGCCTCCCTCTTCCCGGTTTTTTTTTTTTTTTCTTTCAAATTCATAACAGTCGAGGTTGCTTATAATGCCCGATTACTCCTATTAGATGCGTCCTAATTGCCCAGCATAGAGGGCGGCCGGAATGTCTTGACTGGTTAATTTCGTCTTCAAGGCTACTCCTAACAAATTAATTGCAGGGCCGAAAAGGGGAGGGGGGAGGGAAGCAGTGGGCAGCCAGCCGCGGAAGGGAAAATAGGCAGGCCGGCCCCGCCCGGCGGCGTTGCGCCCCGCCAAGGCCCGGCCGCAGGGAGGCGCGGATACCCAGGGCGCCCAGGGCGCCCAGGGCGCCCGCTGCTCCGGGTGGCGCCGCGAAGGGCGCCGACGACCGTGCACGGCCGCGCCCTCCCTGCGAGCGGCTCTGCGCGCCCGGCTCCCGGCCTCGCGGTGGCGCCGCACTGAACCGCCCGTCTAGCTCTTCAGGACTGTGATTATTTTCTGAAACCCGGCGCCGAGGCCCGCGCGGCGGCTCTCAGGGGCCCCGCCCCGCGCCCCTTCCCCGGGCGGTGGAGAAGGTGGGGAGGCCGTGGCGCTCTCGGGAGCCGGCGAGGGAATCCCTCTCCCTCCACGTCACCCGAAAGCGAGGAAACCCGCACTCGCGTCCTCTAACGCAAATGACCATCTTTGGCAACGTGCGCCAGTGGAACAGACCAAGGGCACGTGGCCCGGGGGGGTGGGGATGGGCCAGGCTGCCTCGGCTCCCCCAAACCGCGCCAGCGGTCTGCTCCCACCCCCGCCACCGCCTTCCTTCCTCGCACGGGGTGTGCGGCTGGCGTCAGCGCGGCCAGGAGCCGGGGCAGATAGGGGAGCGCTGCGCCCGCCTCCTCCCGCGCGTCTTCCTCCTCCTCCCCCTCCTCCTCGGCCTTCTCCCCCCGCCTCCCCGCGCGCTCCTCCCTGCAAGGTGGAGTCGGGTTGACGTGAGGTACAGGGGCTGGAGAATAAAGAGTGTGGAGTTGAAATCGTGCCATTGTAGTGACTCATCTCGGGCAGAGCGCTGGGGCTCCGAGCAAACCAGCGAGCAAGCGAGCGGTGCTCGGCGGGGACCGAGAGAGGGAGAGAGAGAGGCGCGGACGGGCGAGGCGGGCCCGTCCGGGAGCGGGCGCCGGGGAAGGGGTGTAGGTCCGGGCGCCGGAGCCGCGGCACCGCGTCCCTCTCCACGCCGGCTCAGCTGGATCCTCGCGGGCCGGGCGCAGGCTGCCTTCTCCTAGTCAAGTGTCCGAGCCGCTCCAAACTCCGGCGGCGAGTCGGCCACAGGAAGTTTATTCTCAGCTCCTTTTCTAAAAGGAGGAAATAGAAGTTTCTCCAAGCGGGCTGCCTTTCTTTCTGCCTTTTTTTTTTCTTTCTTTCTTTTCTGCCCTGACATCGGGGGTCCCCAGACCTGGCAGGCTTGACCCGCCGGGCTGACTCCCATTCTTTTTTAATTACCGATTTTTGATTGAGCCGGCGGTCCAGGCTGGGCTCCGATTGCGCGCGGGGGCGGGAGGGCGCGCGCAGGGGAGGGACCGAGGGACGCGCGGACTTTTTAGAGGGAGGGACTGGGTGGACAACTGGTCCCGCGGCGCTCGCAGAGCAGGAAAGAAGTGGTGTAGCGCTCGGCGCTCAGGGGGCCCTGTTCCCGGGGTGTCTCCGCCGAGGGGGACAAGCCCGAGGCGCGGCCAGCAGACAGCCAGCGCACAGCAGCCGGTGCGCGGCCGCGGCGAGGGCGGGGGAAGAAAAACACCCTGTTTCCTCTCGGGCCCCCACCGCGGATCATGTACCAGGATTATCCCGGGAACTTTGACACCTCGTCCCGGGGCAGCAGCGGCTCTCCTGCGCACGCCGAGTCCTACTCCAGCGGCGGCGGCGGCCAGCAGGTAGGTGCGGGCCCCGGGTGCACCTGGCGGCGCGGGTGGACCCCCGCCTTCCTCTCGCCGCCACTGCCTCTTTTGCTTTCTTTGACCTTTCTCGGTTTGGCGAGAAAATTCCTACGGGCCACCATTGTAAGTTCTGAATTCCCATCTCCTGCCTACACCTCCTTTCACCCCCTCTATCCTCGCCAACACTTTTTTTTTTTTTTAAACTGGAGCGGCGAGTGGGCTGAAAGAGCCTACAAACCCTGTCCTTCACACTACATCGTATCCAGACAAGCTCCTGGAATTGCAGGTCCCGTTCCCAGAAGCCTGTACCTCCCTCCTCTCCCAGGAATTCATCTCCATTCCCCTCTATCTCCTTGGTGGACTGCCCCCCCCCCCCCCCGCCAATTTTTCACGCACGGGCCCCTTCCGACATCTAGGGAACTTATTCCTGCGAAAAAGCCCTCTCCTTCTTCCCACACCCCGACCCCGCACCTTCTCCCGCCGTTGGTCTTAGTTAATTTCGGAAAGAGGTTGGGGACTCGGAAACTGGTTGGACTCCTTCAAGTGATCCAGAGTGAGGGCGAGAGTTGTCACTCAGGGAATCAGGTGCGAAGGTCAGAAAGGAGGAGGTCAGCCTTGATTGGCTCTGGCTGCGTGCGCCTATGTACCCTGCGCCCATCCACCTCCTGTTAGGGTCGGACTAGGAGCCTAAACTGCCACCCAAAGGGGCACCTTGGGGTCTGGGGAGTACCTGGGGCCAGGACGGCTGCAGAGAGAAGGGAAGCTGGAGAGACCTCCTCTAGGCTCCCGAATGGTTCTGGAAGCCGAGAAATAACTTGTTTCTAAAGCAGGCGGACTGGTTTGCACTGGAGGGGTTGTGCCTGCCATCTCTGTCTGTAACTACCGGAAAGGTGCTGCTAGGTTGGTGGTGCTGGTGGGCTGCCTGCCCTCTGCAACAGCCACCACCCACCCACCCACCCACCCAGAGGCTTGTGAGGGAGCTGACTTAACAAACAAGGCTGCTAGAGCCTGAAGCCCGTCTTGGTCAGGATCTGCCGAGTCTCTAGCCCAGTTGACTGCAGCAAGAGTTGCTCTGGTTAGGCGGTGGCCTTGGCGTCTGTCTATAAGCCAGCCAACCAGGAAGGGCTGGGGTGGGCTTCCAGGGAGGAGGGACCCTGATGGAGAATAAAATGGAAACGTGGCTCTCTTTAGTAACTGAGGAGGGATCTCTTATTCCAAAGTGGTTCCCCATACCTGGTGGATCCTCAGAATGGCTTTTCCGTGTCTTCTCTCTACCTGCCCTGGTATCCCCATAAGCACCCACTGGAGAGAGCCTTGTCAGTGCATTGAGGGTACAGTCAGTGCATGCACCCTTAATAATGAACACTAAGGTGATGAGTTTCAAATCTTGTCCCAAAGTGATTTTGTTTGCTTTCCAGCCCCATTGGTGGTTTCTGTTGAATCCAGCCATCATTAGGCAATGGGTTGGAGTCATTTGAAATCCATTCCCTCATTCTCCAGTTCAACAGCCCCAAAATGTCCCCTCTCTGCCTCTCCAAATCAGGAAGGAATCTTTTGATTTCTCATCCGCTCCTTTGGCTGCCGTTTCTGTGGCAGTCATCACTGAAATGTTACAACCTTGCAGCCGGGCTTTGCTCAGACCCTGGGGCCTGGATGGGAAGTCAGACCGGACATCAGTGCCCCGATTGAATAATCTGTGTCACTAGGGCTTTGAGCCCAGGATGTGAGTGGAGGCAATTCCCTGTTTTGGAAGAAAATCAGACAGGAAACCAGAGCTAGGAAGAAGGAAGAGAACTCAGTCCAGCAGAGTGTAATGGGGCCTCATTACCGAAGCAAAAAGCAGCTGTTGGCTAATTCCTAGCGTGCTGTAACACATGAGGATTTTGCAATTAGTAATAACTGGTGCACGGGGTTCTTGCGTATGTGCCTGTCCATTCGGCCCAGCAGCTCAAGCAAGGCGCCTTTAAACCAGAGGGATTGGTAAGGTAATGCCGCTTTGGGCAAGTTTCTCAGCCTGTCCACTCCTGAGGGAGGAGGTGGCGAGAGGACGGGAGAGGGTTTTTCCATCATCCCTGTAACTGGGAGCAGAGCTGTTCTGTGGTCCTAAGAGCTGACGTGAGAAGCTTTTGTTACTTCACATGTCTGTGACCCCACCCGGGCTCAAGGTAACTTTATTGCATACCAGATAAAACCTGTAATCACTTTATTTCTCTTAGCTTCCTTTATGGAGAGACTTTCCTGGCAGTTGGTGATGGGCCTTCCTCCTTTTGTGGCAGCTCAGTGTAAGAGCTCTGGTTTTACCTTGGGCAAGTGAATATTATTTTTTTCTCCTCTCTTTGTTTTTGTGGGGTCTAATATTCCTTAGACATTTGTTGCTGTTTACTCAGCCTAGTACTTTCTTCTCACTTCATGAAGCTTGGTCTTAACACATGGCCGTGAGTTTCAGTGACTTGAGGGGGGCGGCAGATAACTCTTTGTTAAAACCTCTGTTCTTGTATGTGGCAGGAACTTGAAGCATGAAAAATATTTCCTGTTCCAGTTATAGTTTTAATCTCAGACGTTGGTCACTGGTGATTTGATTTGCCCCTAATAGTTGCACACACACGCCCACCCCTGGCTTTTTCTTTTTATTGTTGTTTTCTCTCTTTCCTAACTTTCCTAGGAAAACACCTCCCAGATATATGCCCTGGCTGACTGCTCGACTCACGGTTTCAGGCCCTGAACATTACGCAATCCAGCCAGTTACACAAACATAGGTCATTTCATAACTTGTTTTCATCAGCTTGGCCCCCTTTTAATGAAAAAACAAAACAAAAACAAGACCCAGAACTTTTCCAAGGCTGCCATTTGTCTGTTTCTCAGATAACTTGTGAAAATAAATCAAAGGGGACAGTTCCTTTTTGGAAACAAGGAATACCAGACTAACTCTCTTCTTTGGCAACCATTCTTTTCCAAGAGACAGACAGACACACATACATGCACACACACACACACACACACACACACAAAATTCCCCAGAGTGAACTTTTGCCAACTGTACCAGGCTGGGACATTCCTCACATCAAAGAACTTTTACCAGAAATGACTGTGATTCCCAAGTCAGCCCCAATCATGCCTCTCTAGTGCCCCCTACGGGACATTCTTAGAAGAACTATCTGGGGAATGTATTTTTCCAGCCCCACAGAGTGTTAACTTGGTGAGTTTTCCGAATTCTTAGGACTTTTTTTTTTTTTTTTTCTTTTTAATTCAGGACAAATAAATGCCATATATTTAACAGTGGTTAACTAGGAGTTGCTTGACTCCAAAATGCAGTTTCTTTTCTAATTTTATTTTGTTCTAAATAAAGCGTGGTTGAAAAAGGAGTGCTTTTTTCTTTCTATTTTTATATCTGTTCATTGCCAGCACAATGTCTTCAAATTCAGAAGGCTTGTTTTCTTGATATTGTTTGTAGTAGGACACTGGAAATTGTTTGAGGAGATGGTCTTCAGAATTGGTGGGAAGGTGGGAGCTGTATATTAAGGGTCTGGTGCCCTTTTTATTTTTTTGCCTTGATCTCACAGATGTTGTAGATTAGGATCAGACAAAATGTTATCCCAGGAATTTGTCTGTTCCGCTGATTCTTGCTGGTGGAAGTCAGTGTCACTGGTTCATCAAAGTGAATGGGGTGAAGCAGCAGGCACGTCTTGTCTGAGTGGCAGTTGAATTTTCCTATCCAACCCCCTGAGTGCATTTCCATTGCTTTATTTCTGCCTGCCTCATTATTCAAGGTGAGTGTAGAGTTAGGAGCCTCTGTTTTTTTCTTTCCTGTCTTAATACAAACACACCAGAACTTAGGCATCCAAATCAGCTATTGTCCCCTTCATAATCGTTCCTTTAGGAGACTAAATTCTTACTTGGATGCTGTGGCTATTAGTCAGACTCAGAAAGATTTTACTTTGGCTTCAGCAAATTCTTTTGAAAACCCTCCCTCCTAACATATTTTTGTCTTTTGAGGGTGAATTTAATATTTGGAAGTTATCAAAAGATCTGGCATAGAAGGAACCAAGGGTGATGTGTGAGGTCTGGGTGATCTGGCAGGGTCCGAAGCAGGATGTGACCCCAAATCCTGCTGGTCTCCATCTCAAGAGTCTTCCTGGGAGAGCAGTCGCCAAGACAAGGCACACCAAAGCAGGCACCTCTGCCACCTAGACCTTTCGATTCCCACCCCCCCGCCCCACCCCTGGCCTGTTACAGAGGATTAAAGGCACTGATTTTGAGAATTCAGGAGGCTAGGTTTCTCGTCTATCCATTGAAAGAAAGAAAAAGAATTAGTGTTTTGTGACTACGTCTCTTCCATGCTGTGTGGCATCTTTTGTGGCCACAGCATTTCAAAATGACAGCAGCTGCCCTGATGGAGGCAAATAAATCTATTCCCATCCCCAGTTGGTAACTCTGTCCCTCTTGGACTCACTGGGCCTGAGAGGGAAAGTAAGAGTCGTCTTATCCAATGCCATCTCACCCCCGTCATGGGGCAATGACTTGGCCGTGCTCACCTGCTGTGGTTGTAGAGAGGATGAGATGGCCTGCCCTTCCCAAGGAGTGCAGAGCTGTCTTAGGATTGGTGGGGGTACAGAGTGGGGTCTACAGAAGGGTGGAGGGAATTCCCTCTTGCTTTGGAGTGGAATTTCTGTCCAAAATGGCCCTGGATGGAAAGACATCAGGGGACCTGGTAGACAACTCGGTATTGATCACCTTCTTTTCCTTGCTTTTTTCTTTTCTTTGCTGTCCTTCACCCTAGCAGTTAGGTGAAGGAGGATAATGTGATTCGTTCAAGTGAACCTGGCAGGAGGCAGATCACTTGGAAAATGGGTGGGGGGGGGGGAATTATGAGTTATTGAGGACCATTTCCATGATGACATTAGTACTGATCCTCAGGAATGAAAGGTCAAAGGTCAAGGTGATGTTGCATATAAAATCTATGAAAATTGGTCAAATTCCACAGAGAAGCCTTTGGAGAACACCCCACATTTAGTAAAAGTACAGAGCATTTGAGTCAAACTGAACCTCAACAAGTTTATTCCGGGGCATTTGAGGCAGCATTCTCCCTGCCCTCTCCTCTTCTCCCAAGCGAGTCTCCTGGATGTTGGAATTTTCCTTTTCCTGTGTTGGGAAACAGAAAAAGGGGTTCTTAAGAGAGAGAACCCAGTCTCTTCTCAGACATGTATAATCATTTCTACCTGTTGAGGCAGGTCCCAGGTATTCAGGGTTTTGATGACTTGAGTGCTTGGTGGCCCAGTCAAGAGTCAGCCTGGTGGAGAAATGCCTGGCTGAGGGGATGGATCCTGAACACCAACTCTGATTCCATCTTAAATGCCACTTCTGGGCCCCTCACCCCAGGAGTTTCTGGGATAGGCCCTGCCACATCCATGTCTGCAGGAAAGCAAACCCCACTTCCTAGATCTTTCTGAACCTGAGGCCCTATAAAGTTCAGAAAGGTCATTTCCCCAAGTTAGCAACTTCTGGACTGTAGGGACCTCTCTGATCTGATGAAGCTGGGTAACACTAAAGGCCCCATGTTCTGAGCTTTCTCATAGGCAGCAGGAGGATACACATACTTACTGAGTGGCCCCAAGGCTCCCTTAAATTCAGGTTGCTTCAGGATAAGGAGGTTCTGCTGCCCAAAGACCGGCATCAAGGCTTGTAACCTCAGCATTCGGCTTCAGGTTCTGGAGATTCACGCTGTCTAGTGAGAGTCCATTGTTTGACTCCCTGGGTTAGAAGAATGGTTCTGCTTTTTTGCTTTCTCATTTCCTCTCTTAATTCTTTTCCCCTCAACCTGAGCTTATGAGATGAGAATAATCTTCTAGGACAGAGGTCGCCAAACTATGGCCCAAGTATTTTTGTAAATAGGGCTTAAGAGAGCACAGGCACGCCTATTTGTTTACATCTCGTCTGCGGCTGTACTCACGCTACAGTGCCCAAGTTGAGTAGCTGCAACAGAGACCTTATGGCCTGCAGAGTCTAAAATATTTACTATCTGGCCTTTTACAGCAAAAGTTTGCCAAACTGCCAAAGGAGGTTGGGGGGAGGGGGGCAATTTGTCCTTTTATAGGCATTCTTGCCCACCCAGAAGTCAACAGGATGACACAGTTAAATAAAGCATTTGGAGGCTCTGCCAGACTGGAATACCACATAGCCATCCAGCACCTTCCATGCTGTCCTTAGAGGAGGCGTTTCCAAGGGAGTGGAGAGCCCCAGGGGGGTCAAGTGAGGGCCCTGGGTTACCTCCCCTAGCCCCCCACCCCCAGCACACCAACATTCCTGTTGGTGCTACAACAGGGATCAAACCACCCTATACCTACAGCTGAGAAGCCCCATCTTGGTTTCTGTTCGGTGTTAACTCATTGGTAGAGAACTGTAATTTCTCCCTAACATGACATGTGACTGATTCTTGGGTCCTTGGGAGAGAAAAATGCCAGGCTAACTCCTGGGACCACAAACTCTGAGGCTCACCTCTTCTCTCCAACCCGTGTCACTTTCTGGAAAATACTTTCAGAGTTGACACAAAACACAAATCTGCCAGATCTCACTTAAAAACTTTAGTGTGTGTCTCAGAGAGCCTTCTCCTGGAGACAAAAGACTTCTTTAGCAGAGCCTCAGTCCGCTCTGGGGCTGAGACATTGTTTTCCTTGCAGTTCAGAAGCAGTGTGTTACCCAGATGCCTTTTCCTCCCTCTGAAACGAGTTGTACATGCATTTAGAGGCAGTCATTACCTACTGCCTTGTTTTTATTGCGTCTTGTTTTGTCTAGATCAAGCTACTGCTGCAGGGAATCTGGCTGATGGCCGGGCACGGCCTTCTGTAGACCTGCCATCACAGAGAGAGTGGACCGGAGGACCCCCTGAGAGGGGCTGAGAGTCTGCCACTTAGTCCTAAGCAGAATTAGTCTTTTCAGCTTTGCTTCAGGCTTTTGGCTTTCCTCCCCTCGCCTGAAATGGGAGCTCTTTTGTTTGTTGGAATGAGGAGTCAACTTCTTGGGTGCTCTCCTGAGAGGAAAGCTGACAGCCACCCACCCCTTCAAGGAAGGACATTAAACTGTCCTATTAGATGCCTTGGATGTCTTTCAAACCCAGAACCTGACTCGGGGAGAGAAACAAGAAAAATATTGGGTGCTTCCCATGAATGAGAAGCTGGCAGTTCTGCCAGGAGCAACCCCTTCCCACAGACACTTCCAATGACAATGCATGTGGTGGTGGTGATGGTGATGGTGGCCATGATGGTCATCGTCGTTGTGATGATGATGATAGTACCTTCCATTTATTTGGAGCATCATTTCTCAACCCTGACTGCACATTAGAACCTCCTTAGTTTTGTTTTGTTTTTTTTAAAACACCTTATCAGAACCCCACCCGAAAGCAGTGGTTTTAGAACTCTAATGGTAAGCCTGGCTCCTGCATTGGTATTTTTGAAAAGCTCCTCAGAATATTCTAATATTGCAGCCAGGGTTGAGCACCACTGGTGTGCTTTCATAGCCTGTGATTACAAGTAGCTCCTTATTTAATCCTTGTGATAGTGCAAAGAGTTTGGTGTTACTGTTCCCCTTTCCAGACAGGGAAACTGAGTCCCCAGTGATTCACCAAGGTCTCACATCCAGGCCTCCTGACTCAGATGACCTCCCAGCCTCCCTCCCAATTCAGCATCCAAAGAGAGACATCGCTGCCTGGGCTTTAGTGCTTCTGCACACACTTAGCTGCTCATGTGTTCCCAATGCCCTCTTCCTTATGGCCAGCCCTGGTTGTCTGTTTTTCCTCCTTGAAGATCATTTCCCACTTGGATCCTTCCATGTTCACTGCACCCATCCCTCCTTCACACACACCACACATACTCAGATACACCTGCTACTTTTCAGTCAGCTCCTGATAAAAAGCCCAGTTGTTTTTGCCTTGGGACATGACTCAGAATCCATTCATTGCACTGGGCAGCTCTCTTCATTGCCTCCCAGAATCCATTGTGCTGGCAACCTCACAGAATCCCAGAATCCGTTTCATCCAGGTTAGTCTGGAAGGTGAGGCAGCCCCATCCCACCACCTCAATTGGGGTCAGGCAGGGGAGTGAGCAAGGAAGGGTCCCCAGCTCCCTGAGCTGCAATGAAGTACTCTAAGCTTCACTTTATTTACACAGAGGAACACAGATGGGCATCACCAGGGGCAAAGACCATGGCAGAGTCAGCTGCCACTGCTGCTGATACTTCTAATCTTGGTTAGGCTGCAAGAGCAGGGATGCTATAGCATCCGTGCTAATGTCAAGTGGGCTTTCATCTGGGGTCAAACAGACCTGTGGGGCCTCCTGGGTGAGGGAAGGTCTGTAGGGACCCTGGGTGGGAATGACCCTGATGCTCTGTCCGGGTGCATTGGGGGTGGATACCAGCACTTGGGGCTGGATTTCAAGACTGGAAAAACAATTCTACAATGTTGTTGCATTGTGTGGGAGAGACCTGGCCTCTCTGTCAGACCGAACTGGGTTTGAATCCTGACCCCACTGCTTATTAGAACGTGGCTTTGGATAAGTTACTTAATCTCTCTAAGCCTAAATTTCTGCCTCTAAAATGGAGATAATGGTAGTTCTTACCTCAGAGGGAGAATTAATGGGATAATCTAGGTTAAACACTACTGTGGCGCCTGTCATTTAGTAAGTGCTCAGTAAGTGTTAGTTATTATTGTTGTCATCATTTCATCCCCCAAGTTAGGGAAGAAAGGATGTGCAGGACCTTTTTGTGGGAACAGGAATCATCTGAGGCTTAGGATTCCAGGAGGGGGGCTCTCCCTTGAAAATCTGGAAGTTGAGGTGGGGGGGGGGGTTTCCCCTTCTCCCTCCTCCTCGCTTTCTAGTAGCTGCCCTGAAGGAAGGTCAGGCCCAGCTGCTGAGGAGCATGGCCCATTTTAGCTTTGGTACTCTGTCATCATGTTATATTTTAAATAGACTGCTTCCTGCAGCATGTTCCACAGGGCTCTGCAACGTGGTCTGGGCATAAATTAAGTGACAGGGAGAAAACTCAGATCTAGCAGCGCCAAAGTTTCCCATAGGCACGCCTCTGAGCTCAGATAGATAGATACATGAATGGGTAGAGAGAGACGCAGTGTCTCTCAAGATGCGGGTGAAGGTCAAGGAGGGCAAGGACAGCAAGGGGAAGTCTGGCAGCAAAGGCTACCACTTTCAGTCTTATGGGTCAGGGGACATCTTTTCATGGACCTGGTTTCATGTGACCCTAATGGGATCACAGCCCCATGATGAAACTGTTTGGAAAGTAACAGAAGCAGACATGATAAGCTTCCTGGTGATCTTTGTTGCTGTAGAGCAGTTGGTCTGCAAGTCTCCTCAAAGCATCCTAAGCTGGTACCTGGGGAATAAGAGCAAGTGACCCAGAGGCTCAGGTGGCCAAGATGGGAGGCCTGCTTTCCTGCAGATGGGGGCATAGCTGGCCTGGAGGGTTTCAGAGAGGGCCTGCTGGGATGTGAGCTGCTGAGGACCACATCTGTCCTGGCAGCCATTGGGGATATGACCACATCTTTCCTGAGCCGGTGGGGGGATGGAGTTTCCAGGACCTCAGTCAGGGAGTGGATCTGACGTGGAAGAGTTAAGATCCCCTTGATTCTTGGATGTGCAGGAAGCCCGCCCAGTTATCCTGACCTCGGCACTCCAGGCACTGACCCTACTTTCTGCTGGCTTTGGCCTCCTATCTCGGCTTGGCCTGTTTTGCAGTATTTGTTGGCTCAGTCCTATCTTCCTCTTCATTTCAGAAATTCCGGGTAGATATGCCTGGCTCAGGCAGCGCCTTCATCCCTACCATCAACGCCATCACGACCAGTCAGGATCTGCAGTGGATGGTGCAGCCCACGGTGATCACTTCCATGTCCAGCCCATACCCCCGCTCGCACCCCTACAGCCCGCTGCCAGGCCTGGCCTCTGTCCCCGGGCACATGGCCCTCCCGAGACCCGGCGTGATCAAGACCATTGGCACCACGGTGGGCCGCAGGAGGAGAGATGAGCAGGTACAGTTCCGTTCGGGAGCCACATCAGTGGCTTTATAATGCAGAGTGTTTTCCTGCAGACTGGTGAGGAGCAGGGTGTGTGTTCTGGGAGCACTGGGGAGATGAAGGAACTCAGGACCCTCATCATTGGAGGCAGAGCATGCGACCTGAGAGTCAGGCATCTTGCCCGTGTCCCTTAGAATCTCTGAGTCTCAGTTTCCTCAGCTGCAAAAATGGGGATGGTATTTTGCCAGCCAGGACTTGCTGCCACTGGAATGAGATCATGGTGGGAAAGCACATGGCGAATGATGAGGTGTCAGCACATGGGTAGGACTGTTCGGACCTGCCTACAGCAGTATCCTCTAATCCTTGGCAGAGGGACTGTGGGACAAGTAGCCGATGAACCCTGGCTGGGAGCTTTTGTGGGCTTCTCCCTTAAGTGTCTCCTAGTATCTAACATGGGCAAGAACCCAGCTGTCCTAGAGGGGCCCCCCTCCAGGCCAGTACTGCCCATGGTGTGTCCATCGCCCTTCCATGTCCCAGGCCTCCAACTCGAGGCTGGAGCCCATTTCAAGTGCCTGGGATACACATTCCGGAAGTGCATGTGGGACCCTGGGGTCTTTGGAGTCTGCGCAGCTCCTTAAGCTCCAGGCACATGCGGGGGAGTGGGGGTCAGACAACAGCAGCCTTTTTTCCCCTCAAGCGGCTTAGCTTTGAGCAGGAGCCAACCTGGCTGGGAGGGATGCCAGAAAGGGGCGGGGCCTATGCTCTCTAGATAGCATCTGCCCAAGACTCCAAAGGCCCGTCATCTGTATTAACGGAGAGCAGGGCAGTGATGGCCCCTGGCTTCCCAAAAGAGAAATCCGAGTCGTGCATAATTCTAGAAAGGAGGGAATGAGCCTTGTAAGAGCCCTACCTGTCCCCCTTCACAGATGACACAGCCAAACAGCTACCTGGGGCTACTTGGCCAGTGAGTGGGGAAGTGTGGTCTAGAACCAGGCCTCTGGGGTTCCGCCCCTCTCCAGTGCTCTTTCTACAATACCATGCCACTGTGAGTCCAAGGAAGGGAAATTCTTTAGTAGCAGAATCCCTTTTTCAACTGAAATGTTAGATTGGAGAATTACTTTGGTTACAGCTTTGGAACCCCTTCCCATTTCAGCCACTGTCCACCTCCACTCTGGGATCCCCAGGCCCACAGTTTTCCAATACAAGGACCTTTCAGACGTGGTGCCCAGTGGATAACTGTGGATCCAGTGCCACTACTCCCCTTGCATGTGTGCTAAGTCACTTCAGTTGTGTCTGATTCTTTGCGACCCTATGGACTGTAGCCCGCTAGGCTCCTCTGTCCATGGAATTCTCTAGGCAAGAATACTGGAGTGGGTTGCCATGTACTTCTCCAGGAGATCTTCCCCACCCAGGAATCAAACCCAGGTCTCTTATGTTTCCTGCATTGGCCAGCAGGTTCTTTACTGCTAGTGCCACTTGGGAAGCCCATCACTAGTCCCCAGGACACTTAGAATTACAAGGATCACTGCTTTGAGGAACCAGACGCTTTCACACGAGTCCCGTTCCTCTGAGGACAAAGCTGGGCCTTGTATCCACTACTTGTTGGCTTGTTCTCTTAATGGCAGGACCCTGTGCAGGGGCAACATGGGGAGATGTGTGTAATAGACACTAACAGACAGTTCCCAGGTCCTGTTGGGCTTCTGCTCCTGGGGCAAGTGGCCAATATCCCCCCACACTGCTGCTTCCATACTTGTAGTTATAAATATGCAGTAGCAGCAATCCAAGTGTCCTCTATAAGTGTGCTTCCTTCAGGGAGCTCAGGATACCAAGCTTTATACTCACTGGTGATCTGGATTCTCCTGGTATGTAAAGGACTCCTTATCCTTTAACAAGCTAGTCTTGTGAGGGACTCCCAGGTTAGCGGGACAGCCAAGCAAGATGTGCTAAATACTCTTCATTCTTTTGTCCAACTCTTTGCGACCCCATGGACTGTGGCCTGCCAGGCTCCTGTGTCCATGGAATTCTCTAGGCAAGAACACTGGTGTGGGTAAGCCATTCCATTCTCCAAGGGATCTTCCCAACCCAGGGATCCAACCCGGGTCTCCTGCTTTGCAGGCAGATTCTTTATCATCTGAGCTACCAGGGAAGTCCTTTTTCTGGACCCAGGTCACACCAAATTTGCAAGATTAGAGAGGAAGAGACTTTGGAGACTGGCTTTTCTAAATTTCCCTCTGCATCCATTTTACAGATGAAGAAACTGAGGCCTAGAAAGAGGGGCCTTGCCCAGGCTCAAGCAGTGAGTGGCAGCAGAGCCAGGACTGGAATCCACTCCCTTTCCAGGACTGGCATCCATTCCCTTTGACCTTCAGCTTTGTGATTTTTCCCATCACACCACCCAGGCGTGCCCTTGGAGACTTTCCTTCCATTTTTGAGAGAGAAGGAGAGCCAGGAACATTTTATCCCATGTCAATTAGGAGTTCAGACCATCATTCAGCAGCTTGGAGGAAGCCTAGGCAGCAGCATCCTAGAACTTGGCTCTTTGGGTTCCTAGCTCTAGGGTCTTTTCTCTGAGGCTCACTTCCGCCTTCCCAGCCTCCCCCAGGGGGCAGAGGCTGTTATGGCGCTGGCCTGGTGCCTCACTGCCCTCCTCCAGGGCCTGCCCCAGAGGCTCCCTCTGAGGCCAGCAGTGGCGGGGAAGGGAGGGTGTGTGTGGCTTGTGGGTGGCTACGTGGTGGTGTGACACACTCATGCTGTAACCATATTGTCACCGCCCCTGAACACTTCCTATGCCAGGAGCTCCCACAAGTTGCCCTGTATCTCACCAGACAGGAGAGAAACTTCTAAGGCACTGGGGAGGCCAGAACCTGTCCAGGGGGGATGGAGGCAGAAGTGGATCAGGACCAGCTCTCTGTCTTGTCTGCCCCTCATCAGTGAGGGAGTGGGGTGCTAGTGGGGTGCTACCAGGAGCCCTGGTAACCTTTTGATGCTGAGCCCTGGACCTGGGGCTATAACAGGGCCATCAGGCTCTCTCCGTCCCTCTCGGGCTCAGGCTGAGATGGATTTTGGAGCGGCAGGTATTCAGGGCCTTGGCCAAGCGGCCTTTTGTGACCTCAGCCTGTGATCCTCTGGGATCCCACAGAGAATAGGGTGCCCCAGTCTGTGTTCTCTGGGTGTCTGGTTGATTTGCTGCTCAGTGAGTGCAGCAAGGGTATCAGAGAGGAGACCTCTGGACTGCGTCGTCGTCTTTCCAGCACTTTCTGGTTTAGAGAGGACTCTCACACTGCGTCTCATCTGATCCCTGCAGAAACTTCGTGGGAGGCAGGGCAGGTCCTATTAACCCCACTTTCCAAATGAGGATCTGAGGCTCGGAGGGTCAGTAATCTGCCTGGGTCCTCCCAGAAGTGCCACATCTGCATTTGGCCCTGAGCCACCTGACACATCTCAGGAGAGAGACCATGGAGCCATCAGCTTTCCCGGGAAGGCGGAGCAGGGGCTTGAGGAGGGAAGTGGAGCCAGGATTCAGTGTGGGCTCAAAGACCCGGCCTTTGTAAGAGGGTTGAAGACTAACAGGAATGTAATGTTACCAGCTGGATGGGCTCAGGTCAGTGTGCCCCACGTGGAGGCTGCTGCAAGGACAGATGATGCTAGGGAGGGACACGGTGATGCTATGCCCTGCTCTACAGGCAGCTTCCTGGGGACTCTGGCCTGGGCACAGCCCACGGAGTGGCTCCCTCACTTGCAACCTGGCTGGAGGTCCAGACAGCATCCCTCAGTGGGGGTGGCTTCTCTCTCAAACCCTCCAAAAATGGCTTTGGCCTTTTCCCTACATGTCCCTTGAGGGGAGGACTTGGGCCTTACTGCCCCCAGAATCTTCTAAGCCACCAGTTCATCACTTGGCACCTAGGTGGTGTGCTGTCAGGGTCTGATCACTGAAGGAGGGGGTCTTTCCTTTTGAATTCCTTCCTGCCTTGGCCCACAGCCATCTCCTCACATCACCTCTGGAAGGGCTGTATGTAAACAGAGTATCAGCCCTGCTGGTGGAGCAGAGTTCTTGCCCTCTGGCCTGAGCTGCAGGCCCCTAACCAGCTTCCCGGTGAGCAGCTAGGTCATAAGCTCTGCAGGCGGATTTTTGTTCATTTGGTTCGCTGACACATCTCTAACCCCTCAAACCATGCGTGGCATGTTGAAGGGCTGGCTGGTTGAATGAGTAGGTGTGGTGGGCAGCAGGGTTTTAACCTGCCCCAGGGCTCCTCCTCCTTTTTCCCCATCCTGCCCAATCCAGCACTGTGCCAGGCACACTGGTGAGTCCTCTGGGTTGAACTGCGAGCAGCCAGCACTTGAGGGCTGGCAGAGGGATTTGGGAATGGGGTGGCTCTTCCTCCCGCCCTCTGGCAAGAGAACATGACCACCCCCCCCCCACCCCGCCACCCCGGGTGGTTCTTACTCTGGGCCCAGCTACATAATCAAGTGGGGATAATGAGGCTTGCAGAGCAGGCAGAGTGTTGGGGAGGAGTAATTAGGCCGAGTTGGGAGGAAGCTGCTTAAGTGGGTGGGGCCAGGCCTGGCACGAGGGGACTCTCTGGGGAACGGTCCCCGCTCATTCTCTCGGCTCTTGGCACTGAATCAGGGCCGACATGACACATGCTGCCATCATGCCTGGGCTGGTGAGTCTCTGACCCATGGCTACCCTGCTCTCCCTTCAAACATGTGACATCACCTTCTGGGGGCTGGGGTTTAGTTCTGAGTGCTCCCCTGACCCCCAGGCACCCAAACTGGGGTGAGGTACATGTTCTGGGGCCCCTGCGCCACGTTCCTCTTGCCTTCCTCCTTTGCCGCCCGGTCCCAGAAGGGCTTCTTCCCCTACTTACAATGCGGTTAAAAGCGGAAAACCTTGGTGAGCCACGCACCCGAGCCTAACCGTGATCCTTGGCTCTGGCCTCTAGCTGTCCCCTGAAGAGGAGGAGAAGCGTCGAATTCGGAGGGAGAGGAACAAGCTGGCTGCGGCCAAGTGCCGGAACCGCCGCCGGGAGCTGACGGAGAAGCTGCAGGCGGTGAGGAGCCCTGCGTGGGGTGGGCGCGCTCCTGGGTGGGCTGGAGCTGGGACCCCAGGGCTCTCGGACCTCTCCCTGCCCTCCCTCACCCCTAGTGACTGACAGGAGGGTTAGTGTGGGCAGAAGCATTCCTTCTTCTGAGCACATGGGTCAGCCCTGCCCTGATTTGAAGGAGGGGGGATGGGGAGAAGGGAGCTGGCCTTTATCACCCAGCCTGGACCCAGAGAGAACTGGACGAGCTTCTTGGGCCTGGCACCCTGTCAACCTCAGCACCCGAAGGATCCTGTGCTGAGACCTGCTGGGGCTCCTGGGCAAGGGATGGCAGAGGGTGTCGCCGTTGCCGGCCAGGACCCAGGCAGGCCCAGGCCTGCCCACTCCAGGGTTCTTCTTCCCAGGCTCCAGCCGCCCCCATGCCTGCCTGCCTGCCGCCGGCAGGAATGGGCCCAGCCTGGCTTCAGCCATCTGGTTCTCTGGGCTTCTCCACCTCTGCAGGGTCTTGGCGCTCCCTGGGTCTCATGGGGATGGATCATAGCCAGCTGAGTTGTACTATCTTGGGGTTTTCTCATATCCTCCGTGGGCGGGAGGGTTCCCCACCTCTGCTCTGAGCCCGAAGCTGTCACCTCATTGGTACCTCATTCTGCCCTGTGAGTCATTCTCCCCCGCTGCCTAATTGGCCCCACCTGGGGGCCCTCAGCCCCGCCCTTCCCTCCCCAAACCTTGACCTGACCGACATCACGTAACTCCCTCCAGGAGGGGCCATGTGGAGGAAACCCAGAGCCAGGACTGACTCTTCCTGGGTGGAATGTTTTCCAAGTAAGGAGATGAGGTGGACTGTGTCAGCGGTCCTTGCACTGAGCAGCCAGGTTGGAGCTCTGGAAACTGCAATGGCCTTGCACATCCTATTATTTTATTTAATCCTCCCGGCTACCATTCCCCTGCTTCCACTTCCCTTTGTCCATCACGGAGCCCTCGTTCGTGGGTCTTAAATGTGTACTGGGTGAATTCTGTGATGCCCGTAGTAGTGTCCTGTGGAGGTGTTAGAGGCGGCAGGAGAAGTGGGAGCTCTCCGATGCCAGGTGGGGCGGATCCATTAGTGATCAGCACTTCCCGGGAGACACCCCCAGAGAGCCCTCCCCACTGCTAACCTTTCGAGGATCCATATCCCCGTGGGTCTACCCCCAGGTGCTTCTGCCACCAGCCCCAGAATAGCCTGCCCCCCGAGGCCCCTTGGTTTTCCTCCCCTCTCTCCCCTTGAAGCCTCACACCCTACGCCCCCGCCTCCCCACGACCCAGCCACCCAGGCCCCTGAGCCACATCCTGCACAGGAAGCCTCTCAGAAGCTCATGACGTTCATCAGACCCTTGAGACAGATGGAAAGTTTTTTTCACTCCGGAATATG